>NC_045559.1:29845115-30178687 GCF_009819795.1 Aythya fuligula | reverse complement strand
GCTACCCATGCAGCCCCCTGCTACCAAAACCTTGCCACATAAACCAAATACAGAGGTGAGACACTCATTACCTCTCTAGGAGGTGACTGAATATTTCTATTTAGGGAATGACAGCTTTTAGAGTAGCTGTTTATCTTGCTTTTCATTTTCTGTAGAAACACTAACATTGCAGGTCTGGCAGATGTTCCTTTCCTGAACAGTTCCTAGCATGCTCTGACTAGTTTTGCCAGGAGGAGAGGCAATGGGCACAAACTGGAACACAAAAGATTCCATCTAAACATCAAGAAATACTTCCATTACTGTGCAGGTGTACTGGTATAGTTTGCCCAGAGAGGCTGTGGAGTCTTCTTTCTTGAAGGTCTTCAAAAGCCACGTGGACATGGTCTTTGGTAACCTGCTCTGGGTGTCCCTGGTTGAGCAAGAAGTTGGACCAGATGACCTGCAGAGGTCCCTTCCAATGTCAACCATTTTGTGATTCTGTGATTCTGTGATTTGAAGAGACATCCTCCAGGCAAGCCGGCTTCAGACAGGTTCTGTAGCAGACAAGGGAAGGGGAAACTAATGAGGAAAAAATAATGCTGGTAAGAGACCTGACCCTGTCACTGACTTTAGCACAGACACAATGATTTCAGCTTACACTGTAAAGACATTCAACTATGACCAGACAACAGACTTGTTAATTGTAAACACACCATTAGAGAACAACACAACTTCTTTCCTGAAACAGGTTCAAAAGTAATTTAAGATAATATTTGAGCACATCATTTTAATGAAAGAGCTATATAGCAGCAGCGTGTTTTCTGCATCTAATAGCCACACTCTCATGAGCCCCTGAAATCTGTTCTGAGTTTCTTAATATGAATCTGAAAGTACTGTCAGTTGTCTTTGTACACAGAGGAAAAATTTGTGCTCCATCATGGTACAGGAATCAAAACTGCGCAAAAAGGCATTTGTAATATTCTGCAACAACTGTCTAAAATTATTTTCTTTTCCAAGGGATGCTCAGTGTGAACACTCCTGACTCTCTTCCTGAGGTCTTCTCAGGATGGGAGAGTAAGAATTTGGTGAATTTGGCTGCCTCAGAATTGCTGGCATCATGACTAGTACTATCTGTTTCTGGGCCATGTTGTGAGAAAGCCATCAGATCAAGGGAGGTGATCCTCCCCCTCTACTCAGCCTTGAGGCCACATCTGGAGTATTGTGTCCAGTTCTGGGCTCCCCAGTACAAGAGGGAGATGGGGCTACTGGAGCGAGTTCAGAGGAGGGCTACAAAGATTATGAGAGGACTGGAGCATCTGTCCAACGAGGACAGGCTGAGAGATTTGGGCCTGTTTAGCCTGGAAAAAAAGAAGACTGAGGGGAGATCTCATCAGTGCATATAAACATCTGAGGGGAGGTTATTGAGAGGATGGAGCTCTTTTCAGTTGTGCACAGCAACAGGATGAGAGACAATGGGCACAAACTGAAGCACAGGAAGTTCCAGCTGAATATGAGAGGGCACTTCTTTACTGCGAGGGTGATAGAGCATTGGAACAAGTTGCCCAGAGAGGTTGTGGAGTCTCCTTCTCTGGAGATACTCAAAACCCACCTGGATGTCATCCTGCGCAATGTTCTCCAGGTAATCCTGCTTGGCAGGGGGATTGGACTAGGTGATCTTCAGAGATCCCTTCCAACCTCTGCTATTCTGTATGATTCTGTGATATAGAAATGTGAATAGAAATTGACCTAAGAATTTTATTAAACTGTAAACTTGCTCTATTTGTTGATTAGTTGTTGTTTCCTGAACAAAGTTTAAAGAAGAAATGTGCACCTACATAAACCAGTCAAAAATGAAGGACTAATTGGGTTCTTTCAAATATTTTCAGCTTTTTGGAAAAAAACACTAATGTATACAATTGGTAAGGAAAAAAAAATATTGGTAAGGAAAAAAAAAATCCATGGACCAGAACGACCAAAGAACTATCTGTTTTTGAAAAACTTCTATCCCAGGAACTATTGGACATGTACACAAGGAAAAAAATGGATCATTTCTTGTCTCTGAAAAGACAATTTGTTGAACTAGGGTCAACGTTTGGATAATATTGATAATTCTGCCTTGCAGCTCCTTACTTTGAATCCAGCCTACAGACACAGGCTTCAGCTCAGAACAAAGCTATTTTATCATTTTCTCAATAAGCATAAACATTGGTTCAATAAAATATATGAGTATTTTCATCAGTCCTTTCTAGGCGAATAAAGCATATGTATTGACCGTTTCAATAGTTACATGGGATTGTTTTACATTGTATCTTCTGACTAATAGTGGTTTGAGATAACCAGTAAATTTGCAGCCCAATATTTCTTAATTCATCCTGGGATCTGGGAGAAGTTGGAGAATAAAATGACAATGCAGAGCAACCTGTGTCCTAAATATAGTTTGTTTGTTTGTTTGTTTTTCATCACCATTAAGATATGTTTGCAATTTATAACTGATTTTGGATGAAAGGG
The DNA here is from genome assembly GCF_009819795.1 of Aythya fuligula. Lineage (NCBI taxonomy): Eukaryota > Metazoa > Chordata > Aves > Anseriformes > Anatidae > Aythya > Aythya fuligula. The sequence continues at coordinate 30,176,200 of NC_045559.1, read as the reverse complement.
GATAAAATCTATGATCTATTAGATTCTGTGATGCCAGTAAAGAGACTGCCAATTCCCACTCCCTGAATGTGTTGTAGCAGCACAATATCCCCAGATGGTGGCTGGAAAGCCAAACCACTATTACTTACCAAGGAGAGAAACTACTGAGACACAGTGCAACATTGTTTGATTTTTGTGGTGAATTTAACTAAAGACCGCAATAGAAGTAGAGCCCTGATGCTAATAAAGCTATCCAAGGGTTGAATATAACTCTGCCTCCTTCTGGCAAATGCTTTTCATATTTATTTTGACTTTTATAACATTCCTTATTAGACAGTATCCCTTTTAAAATAGTATTCCCACAATCAATTATCTCTTTCCAGTAAATCCAAGCTTCGCTATAGGTATTAGCAACTTTAAGGAGTGTAAGCAAGAAACCTGCTCTGTGCACTCATGGACTGTATAACATCTTTGCATTTATAGGGAACAGAAGATCTGGTGGTAGGTATTGAGCTAATTAGGTCCCCAGGGTCTCCTGATATTCACTGAATAATGTTTCAGTAGCTAGGGTCTCTTTCTCATCTTGAAAACACAGAACAAGACAAGCTCTGAAAATCATCACCAGATTTTCTTTAAATTTCCTGATGGGTTTAATAAGTCTGTGTTACTGTGCTAAACTTTTAATTAAGCTGATATATATTTTTTTTCAAATGTTTGTACAGTATTTTTCTTTCCATGAAAATATCCTGCAGTGACTCTCTATTTGAAAAAGATATTCACAGCATGTTCACAGCATTGCAGTAGGATCAGATGGGATAATGAAGGGAATATGTACTTCTCAAAAGATCTGGTAATGTCATGGATTTTGACAGAAAAAGGCAAAGCAATATTACATATATTTTACTGATTAGCACATAATCCACATGTATAGCTAGTTCAAGAGTCTGCAGAGTGCTTATATGCATTTGGTAAACATGACTTGATGCTTAAGACTTGTTGCTCCTGCTTTTGATCAAGTGCCTCAGACTCAGATAGCAATTTGTGTGCTTTTCTCTCCAATCTAATTTAATGAAGGGAAGATTCCTATTTTCCTTTTATTTTTAAATTGAAATGTAAATCTTTACTTTTCAGGTGGCACTGGGTTTAGGCACTTGGGAGGTTTTGGTATCTCAGCAAACATCTTATAAGACATGTTCTTAGCCCATTGGAAACCCTCTCTGCATCTTCCCACTTGCCCCTCACCAGGAGCTTATTGGTTCTTGTCCTGCCCAACTGCTCCCTTCAAGCACAGGGAAGAGAGGAGGCTGAAACCATTTCCAGTATGTCAGACATACCTTTCTCTTCACGTGTTTCTAACCTTCCTTTCAATGCAGGAAGAAACCTCATTGCTACCAATTGTTTTGAGATGGCTGCAGGGAGAACCAGGGTGGACAGCTGGTTTCCCTCACCCATTGTGTGCTGTCCTGCAAACAACCTCTGCTTGGGTAAGGCAGCTTTACCTTCTATCAGCCTGCCTTTCAGGTGTTGTAAAGGCAAATAGTCTCCCTTAAAATTAATTAAATTTAGGTCAACTTACACAATGAAGAATTTGTCCTCTTGCTGAATTTTCAGTGGGACCCTTATGTTTGTGTTGCTCTAATGACCTAACAAGTAGCCACTCTTTGCACAGCAATTTGGAGCGATGAGCTTCTGCTGAAAGGCATCGCCTGCTGTCAGGCTCCAGCAGAGACAGACTACCAGTGGTGAAGCCAGCCCTCCCTGCTGCCCTTGCATGTCCCCATCTCCCTCACTGTTGCTGTGTCTGGTTCAGCAGAGCCCTGTGGTGGTGCCAGCCTGCAAGGGGAGTGGAGAGCAGGAGGTGGGCAGGAAGAGCCGACCCTTCACAGAGGAATGGATAAAACTGGTAATCAGAAGCACTGAGAGGTCATATGGGTACGTGCCCCTTCTCCTTCTCCAGATTACAATAAACTAGATATTTATAGTCTTTCCCAGAATCACAGGGTTTCTTTTCACAGGAACTAGAGGATGAAGCCAATAGCTAGAAGATATGTTTTAAGCTATGTAAAATAGAGTTGTTACCTTTCTTCACTCTTAATAGTTTCTTGTAACAAGTGTGTGCTCAGTGCTGAAGATGGATTAGAATATGTCTCTGAAGGCAAGAATTCATTTGATGGCAGTCTGACTTGATTTTGGCAGTTAGAGCACTCAGTGCACCATTGCCAATTCTCTGTGTTGCTTCACAGTAAGTGACACTTCCTTCAGCTCATCTCTTGTTAAAATTCACAGAAGCTTCCAAAGAAAGCTTTCCAAAGAGCAGTGCTCTGCTTTGCATTGCAGACTTCATGAGAAACTCCCCTGCATAGATCATTGGAACAGCTGAAACCTACATGGCAGAACATTTAAGCACGCAGTTATAGACACATTTAAGTGTATTTCCAAATGCTTTGATGTCTCTGGCTCGTTGCTTGATCCTAAGGTCTGACGAAGGAAATAAGACATTTCCAAGCTCAGGTTTTGGCTGGAAGCCGGTGAAATTTCTTTTCCCATGTAGATGTAGGAATCTAGCAAAGCTTCTACACATAGTAGAAGACTCAAATGTTGGAGGGTAGGATTTGGCCTGTACACACAGATAGGCAATTCTCTGTAATAAGAACCAAAAGAAAATCCAGTTATGGAACTGTTGTTTGAGGGAGGTAAACAAGCCACACAGATCTGAGGAAAAATGGTGCATGCCTGTAAGTATATTTGTGTTCTGTTAAGAAATAAATATTATACCAACAATAAAGCTAAGACTAAACTTTTTTCCTTGCAGATTTCCTTCACAGTAGCTGGACTGAGATGTTAGAAAATGCTGGTGACCCTATGGAAATGAGTGTGACTGTTTATTTTTGCTTATTGCTAATAAAAGTAGCTTTTGCTTTCAAATCTGTCTAGAGATTCTGATAGCTTTTTGTATTCCTTTAAGTATCTCAGACAACAATCCAATCCCATTCCAATCTACCACTCTACTGTTAATAAAGAATATGCAAAAGGTCATTTCTATGATTCTTTTCATTTTCTTTCTCATTTCCATTTTCAAAGAGTCTAATGACACTCAGCAGAAAGAAAGGGATTATGATTCAAAGGAATTTGAAATTGCTTCCTATTTTTTATTTGTGTATGTTTTTTCCCCCCTTTTCTATGGTGATATAATATTCTTTTCATTATGCACTAGCTTCTAATAGGGTTTCTTAGTGCTTAAAGTTAAGGTTGTAAAGAATTTTTTGCGTACACAGGAAATTATTGTAGGGCCCTATCATGTTTGTTGACACTATTAAATTGCTTATTGTCAATAATTCATTTGAAGTCTTTTTCCCTATGCACACATGATTCACAGACATACAGAAAAAGGAACAATCTCCTGTATCTGCAAATGAATTAAAATCAACAAATTGCAAATGGTAAGTTTAGGAAATATTAGGAAATGAAAGCACTGGCTATTACTCAGTGCCCACCTTTCTCTGTGGCTCTCTCTCTGGCTGAGAGCAAAGCTGATAAATAAACCTAATGTCAGTTCTAACTCAGCCCTGGAATTGTATGTGGTTTGGATGTTTTCAGTACCACAAGCTAGCAGCTAAATAAGTTATGTAACTGAGAATGAAACCATATACTTTCACATTGGAAAAACAAACAAACAAAAAAGTACTTTTGCAATCAAGAACTGTAAACTTTCCTTCCTGAGCACTCTGAACAGTTTAAGTTGGAACAATAGTTTATATGCTAGGTTTTGACACTAAAATATTTTATATTTAATTTCCTGAAACATGTATTCCTGCTCTTGGCTCCTTAGAGTGACAGCAAAATGAAGTACAAAGGCCTTGGATATAATATATACTGTTCCTGTAGTCTGGAGTGCTCTCTGCAGGCTCCAGGTAAGTTCCAAAACCTGCCAGGAGACCAGCTATACCACAATTAACTTATTGCATATTGCTCCTTTTAATGATCTTTCAACCGAACCTATTTCATTTCTCCAGCTGCTGTTCTTCCCTATCTTGTCTTCATTGTCCCTCTCAGCTTGAATTAAATAACAGAGATGAGAGATTTATTTTTGATAGCTCATTGTTATGAGCCAGATAGCTCTGTGGCATTGCATAATATAAAAATCTTCATTACACAGATATATTTGAGTGCACTCTTCTCAAAGGAAAGTCATATAGCTGAATTAACTCTTAGCATACTCAACACATAAAACATCACTTTGATTCTAGTACAGCTCAGTAAGCACTGCTGAATTGCTACAGGGTGGGAAAGGTTACCAGCACTTTCAAAAAGGTAGCAGACTATAAGCTTGCTTCCCATAGTTACCCTGATACACAGTAATAAAAATAGGCAATCCCAGTTCTAATTTATATTTCAGTGACCACACAGTTGTACAAAGACACTTCAATGTGCAATCACTTGACCACACACTGAAGTCACATAGTGAAGGCCTGTGTATTGTGTCCTACAGAGCTTTTGACTCAGAGGTTTCAGAAAGTCACTGCTAGACCATTAAAGCTCTTGGATCTTTTCTGATGCCATCTTCAAAGAAAGATAAAGTGCTTTTGGGAAGCTGTAGGGAGTAATTGCTTTTTGGCATATTAGATGGACTGAGACAGCCAGGGAGTTGCATTTCTCCATAGATAATTTTATGATTTAGTTGTGTGTATACATCCAAACTCTAATTAATATTCTAATTCTGTATAATCAATAAGGAAAGCACCCTGTATATGTTCTGCTCATTACACTGAATTACTAATAGTTTTGGGCTAACTTGCACCCAACATAGTAGAGATATACATAGAGATGGGAGAGCTCAAGGAAGCATGCTATGCATGCAAGAGTCAGGAACAATCATAACTAAGAGTCATGCTTTGCCCCAGCTACATGGATTGCTGTGATGAGTGTCATTGCTCTGACACCAAAAAATGGGAAATGTCTTGTTCCTTTTCATATTGAGCAAAGGAAGTGGAAACATGCACTGTATCCTCAAAGCTAAAACAGTAGTCCCAATCCCCCTTTTTATTCTACAGGAGGTGTGGTGTCTTTAGTGCTCTGCGCTGGATGCTCTTGGTGGAATAGCATGGTTGTATCATATTTCCTATCCTGAAAGTTACTTCAAAACTCCCATATAATCCTTTACTCTTTAACTGTGTTTTCCTTCCTTCCTTCTTTCCTTCCTTCCTTCCTTCCTGCCTGCCTTCCTGCCTTCCTGCCTTCCTGCCTTCTTCCTACCTGCCTTACTGCATGCCTTGCCTAAAAACTTTCTGAGCTTTTGCTTCTTTTAATTATTTACACAAATTCAAATTATTCATATTATCACTGTGCCCAGAAGCTCATGCAAGATGTTATGTAAGCAAAGGATATAAGGTTGTTAGAACAGACAATTTTTTCAAATAGCTTTCAATTTAAATGCATCAAAAAATTCATCTGATGCATACAGAGAGATTTGGAATGAAATGAAGAGCCGATCCCAGCCAAGCTGTTGTCCATTTTTATTTCTGAATAGCACAGTGAGAGAAATTTTAAGAAGAATTTGTGAAAAACAATGAAACATCTTTGTGGCTAGCTCCTTCTACATATGAACAGAAACATGTAAAATCCCAGAAGTATCTCTTCCAAAATGTAATAAAACTGTCAGATGGGGCAGACAATGCTGTCATATCAAACAAGAATGAATATGGTGAGCATACAGCAAAAAGGGTTTTGACAGTGAAGACTATCAGCTTGTATATGACAGGAAGAAGAGCAGCTAACAGCAGATTCAAAGGGAGAGATTACTTTGTTAATGATCTTTGGAGCAGCAATGCTCCGCACATTGCTAAGAGAATATGGGCTGTGTGACAAGGTGGGTGGCTACTCAGAAAAGGCTGATCTTAGAGATGAAAGAATGTGTAAGGCTTAAAAGCTAGAACTGTCAGTGAATGCTGAGTCAAAGCCTATAGACCTGAATGACAGGCAAAAGGACATCTGCGCGTAACAAATCTGAAAAATGAAGATAGCAAAACTGAAGGAGGAAAAAATGATCTCAAAACTTCTGCCAGAGATATTTCCCAATATAGGATCAGTAATGGGGCTACTAATGTCAAAGATGAGCCACATCTAAAACTGCCAAAAGAAACATTATAACAGGAGATAGGAGAGACAAGAAAAATAATCAAGGGGGCAACACAAACATAAAAGCAATCTACAACAGTGGAGGAGAGGAAAGCAGAAGATGAGAAATCAATGATGTTAGAAGAAGAGATCGGGAAACATAGTGTGCTGAGGCATGAAAGCTGGGGCTGATGATGCAGTAAAAAATAAAATCTTAAACAGAAGAGACTGGTGTTTGGGAAAGATAAGTAAGCATTTCTTGATGGTGATTAGGGGAGCTCTGAGCTAAATGTTGACAAGGGAAGACCAAACTATGTCATCTACCTGAACTTCTGTAAAGCCTTTGGCAGTTTCACATGACATCCTGGTCTCCAGTTTGGAGAGAGATGGATTTGATGGGTGGACCATTCAGTGGATAAGGAATTGGCTTGAAGGCTGCACCCAGAGAGTGTTCAAAGTGTTCAGAGTGTTCAAAGGCTTCTAGTCCAGGTGGAGGCCAGTGACAAGTGTTGTCCCTCAGGGGTCTGTCCTGGTACTGTTTAAGATATCTATCAATGACATTGGTGCAATTGACACAACAGAAGAAAGGGATACCATCCAAAGGGACCTGGACAGGCTTAAGAAGTGCAGCTTTTCAATACTTATATAGGGATTATAAAAAAAAGGATGGAGATGGACTTTTTGCTCAGGCAGACAATGACAGGACAAGGGGGAAAGATTTTAAACTAAAAGGGGAGATTTTGATTTAGATTAGATGTTAAGAGGAAATTCTTCACTCAGAGGGTGGTGAGGCACTGGAACAGGTTGCCCAGACAGTTTGTGAATGCCTCATCCCTGGAGGTGTTCAAGACCAGGTTGGATGGGCCCTGGACAACCTGATCTAGTGAGTGGCATCCCTGCCCATGGCAGGGGGTTTGGAACTAGATGATCATTTAAGTCCCTTCCAACTTGAGCCATTCTATAATACTGTTATTCAATGTGTTGTTGTTCAATACTGTGATTCAATAAGCTACTTTATGCCTTATTTATACCTACCTGAGTAGGTATTTATGTACCTGTATTTATGTATTTATGTATTTATGTATTTATGTATTTATGTACCTGGTTGCACAAATGAAGTTAAGCAATGCCTAGCCAGGTTTTGGACTAAATAGAAAGTTATCTAAATAATTTATCTGCCTGGAAAATGTGCCAGACCCAGAAATTAAGAGAGTATATAGATGACACAGATAGCTAAGTCTGGATGCCATTCAAAGTATTTGACATGCATTTCTGCTAATGTGCTTGTGATACTCAAATGTTCAGCAATGAGGCTATTATACATGTGATCTCAGATTGTTTTGTATGACTCATCTTTTAAAAAAAGTTGTGGATTGGGATTTTGGAAGTTTCTGATTCATATATTTTAGTAGTTTTAATTACTTAGACAGAGAGAGAAGAAGATCATTGTCATCAAACTGTACAATCAAAGAAAGTAGTGTAATGTAATTAAACTTTATAGCTTATAATATAAATAAATTGCTTGTGCAGAGCAGGAAGATTTTTCACCTCTATTGTTCTGAACATTAAATACTGGCTACTGCCCAAGAAAAGGTAATAAGCAAGATGGGACAGTGACTTGATCTGATATGTAAAATTCAGGTATTCTTCGAAGGAGGGAACAGTAATCTTGTCTCACAACTCCCACAAATACCAACTGCCATCTAATGAAGCACTGAACTTCTGTTTTTCTCCCCTTGTGACTACAGCATGGCATCCTTTTGACATTTTGTCTAAATACTTAAATCAAAATGGCTGTCATGTATCTGGTACACCCTGCAGCTCAGAGGGAGGTGCATTATTTATTTATTTTTTTATTTTTTTCTGGTGTGACAAAGCTGTTAAAGAATCTCTTTTTAGTTTAAGCGTATTTAGCCATATGGCATATCAAATTAAGTTTTCAAAATGCCTTTAGTCTTTATTCAACTGAACATGAAACAAGATACTTGGTAAACAAACAGATCAGGTATATATAGAAATAGATCAGCTAAAACTATGGTAGGATTTTTTTTTTATTTTTTTTTTTTCTGGAGATTATCTAGATGAATGGGATTTTTGTCTCACTCTTGGGAAAACTGAAGTAGCTAAAATACTTTAGTGCTAAATCAATCAGCTCATTTTTTAGAACTGGTTTTGTGCTTTCCCTTTGTCACTTCATTTTTAATGTTTCTTGCAGTTACCCAAATTATTTTTCCGTATTTAGATTATTGATATACAACATAATATTTCATACTTGTTAGTACTTAATTGAAGTATTGACATTGTTTAAAATTAAATATCAGATATTACTGGTGTCTACAATAATTTTACTTTTCCTTGTAAGGTCTTCTTATTCCTATTACCCTCAAAGCAAACATTGACATTAATATATTTTTCCTTTAAAAACACAGCAAATTTATAAGTAGAAATAGAGGTAGTATATACTATATATATTTATATATCACAGAATCACAGAATCACAGAATTTCTAGGTTGGAAGAGACCTCAAGATCATCGAGTCCAACCTCTGACCTAACACTAACAGTCCCCACTAAACCATATCCCTAAGCTCTACATCTAAACGTCTTTTAAAGACCTCCAGGGATGGTGACTCCACCACTTCCTTGGGCAGACCATTCCAATGTCTAACAAAATATTATATTGCTTAAATTTATTTATCCCTCCTCTAATACCCCCAGATATTAGATCTGCATTTTTCCAGAGGCTGCCTAATGCATGGAACATGATTTTGTACAAAAGCTGTTTCATAGGAATTTCTCCTCCTACAGAGGCATTTTTTGATCACAGGATCACTTCTGTTTCTTCCTTCACCTTTCAGTGCAATGACAAGTATAATTATTTTTAACAACAACAACAACAACAAAAGTAATAACTTGTGCCAAATGTAAAATGATTCCCCACCCCCCACTCCACACACACACACACATAATGAACTGAAAGACAAGCTAGGACTGCTCATAGACAAGTGAACTGGATTTTGACAACTCCAAACCCGTATCACAAAACATCATCAGAAAGAGCCTCTGGAGAAATGGAAGATGTTCTGCTATTCACTGTACCTGACAATTACATATTTGTATATCTGAAGTACAGAAAATTTGGACGGATTTATGTCCTGTCTTGGGTGGTTTATCATTTTCACTGAGTGCAATAAAAGAAATTCCCTATGAAGTCTTAAGATCAGCCATTTGAATTAGGCTGTCACAAAATAATCCTCCTTCCCAATACCAAAAGGTGTACTGCCAGAACAGCTGACCTAGTTTACTGGTGTAGAAAAATAAATAAATCACCTTTTATTCTGAGATCACAGCTGAACATGAACCTCTTTGTGAAACTGAGCCTACATGTGTATATTAACTTGTTCCTGTGTAGAACTCAATTCTCATTCTCAATTACAGCATTTGTTATTTGTTAAAGCAATAGTTATGAAGTTATCTATTTGTTTATCTTTCAAGGCAGAAGACCCTTGTGGGGGAATGCAGATAATTGTTGGCAGAGGAAAGGGAAGAATTTCTAAACAAGGAAAAACAATGCTCCAGGCTTTATCATGTCATCCTGTCAAAATCTGTTACGCTACAAGGATCTTCAGATGTGTATGATATTCCTGCCAACAGTCCTGAGTGTTTATACATAGACAGATTACTCCCCAGTGTCCTCTGAAGATGATAGTGGCGACACAGAATGAACTGACTTTTTAAGCATTTGTTTAAACCTCAGTCAATCCTAAATTCCATCCTTTGAGTTCAATGAATCAAAGCTGAATGCTAATAATTATTGTATTTGCAATCCCCAAAGCTTTACAACCCTTGAGACAGAGCAGGAACATTCAATTAAAGAAGGATGAAACTCAGAGTGCTGTCTTGTTAATTGGCCCAAATATCACACAGTTAATGACGTCTTTTTAAGGTTTATGTAAGCTCATGGGATGTCTGAGTGATATTGTTGCTGTGGACTCTATTAAGAAGGGGAGAATCTTTATCAATACCAATGAAGGCAAACAGTCTAGACAAAAGGGCTGACACATTCACAGCATGGAAATTAATGTAGCCTTGATTCTCTTTTTCTTGGTATCTTCATGTCTTTTTATACAACATTTTTCTAAATCTTTGATAAACCTTTTTGTAGTAGGAATTAAGTAAATATTTATGGACCCTGTCACAGTTCCTTACACTACATACAGAGACCATATATCAATATCAATGACTGAAGAAGATTCTCCAGCTTTGCTCTTTAAAACACCAGCTTTAAAACAGCTCAACCTCTTGGAGTAATTGTTTGGTTTTGAGGAAGGAGAGGAGATGAAATGGCAGATTTATCAAGGGAGATACAGAAGGAGCTGCTTTTAATGAACAGCAGAGCACATCTTGTCAAAAGAAAGCTTAAACAAGGGACAAAGCTTGAAAAAGTTGGCTTGTTTTGTGCTCTTTCCTGCACAGTGTTTTTAATAATGTCCAACAGCACAAAAACAACTGAACAGCCTAAGGTGATAACCATTTATTAATATTTTTATTTTTCTATGTTGGGCACACAGGGCAAGCCCAGTTACTGATACTGAGAATATATCAATTAGTTTAAGTTTGGAATCCTTTTTTTTTTTTTTTTTTTTTTTTTTTATTTCCATAAAGCTATTGTTCATAACTGAATATAATTGTTAGCATGTGTAAACGTTGTTTTTAACCTCTGGTTTGCCTTGAGTAAAGGATGTCACATGGTTACAACATAAGGCTGTCTGCCATTGCATCTGTACTTTAGTATCTGTCTCAGCTGTGAATTTCTGGTCATCTTGCCTTATTTTGGTAAGAGCTATATGTATGAAATAAAATGTGAATCTGACAGCAGGGTAGATAAAAACAAGCAAAACCATCAGACTGGTAGGATATTCCTAAGCCTGTGGTGTCAGCCTACTTTGCTCCTATGAACATCAGTTTTAAAGCTCCTATTGCCTTGGGGGTAGAGCTAATCCATCTTTGAACACTTTTGAAAATCCCATCTCTGGTGCCTTGAAATCTCATTATAATAGTGAAGGGCAGAAGTAATTGCTCACAGTCTAAAGGAAAGTTACAACTTGCATTGTAAAAAAATATAAAATTGTAAAAATGTGGAACATGTTCAAAACACACTTTACAAAAGGTGGAACTACTCTGTGAATCAGGAACACAAGTTTCCAGTCTCTGAGCTAATCAGTGTGTTATGCCTGGAAAAAGAAGAACAATTAAAAAGACAGAACAAAAATAAAAACTAAACCCCACTGAAGTTAACCTGTAAGCAATTAAAAGTTTTGTACATAAATTGATTTTTTAAAACAATGTTATTTTGAACTTTGGATCTCTGTACTTGTGACAAGCATTCATCTGGAATAATGAAACACTTTGAAATGCAATTAAAATCAATGTCTTTCTTTGTCACAGACCCATTATATACATTGCTTTTGGTTTCTCTTAAAAGCACAGTACTTTTTGAAGAGCCTTAAATCAGCATCTGCAGGCAATGAAAAGTGTTTGAAATGTCTTTGCTGAAATAGCAAAATGACCAGTTTCCCTCCTCCGGGAGAAGACCATTTAATTGCTGTGGCAGTATTTATTTATTTATTTTTTAAAAATATATTTTATTTTATTTTGTTTTAATTATTTTATTTTATTTTGCAGCTTACTGTACAGATACTCATTGTATGTTATAATCTAATTCAGAAACTGACTAGCTGACTACTCAGTGTGTTATTCTATATAAATAATGTTGTCTCACTCTAAGAGAGTAAGTTTCTATTGATTTGCTCTGTAGGCTCTTTTGAATTGAAGGTGCTCTGACTTGTCCAGGCAGAGCAGCCACTTTTAATTACCACCTGTTAGCATGGAGAGCAGTAGGCTTTAAAAATAATGTGTTATCAAAATTTTACAGAAACATGTACATTCACAGGCAGGGCAGAGACTTTTATATCATTCCTGAATATGAAGAAAAATCAACAAAGAACACAAACCTACTTAGATTTAAGGTATTTGACACTTGGTAAATTTGGAATCATATCATATCTTTCTCTGCCTTCCCACTCTCCCTCCAGCCCTGTGGCAACCTCTAGTCCACATGGCAATGTCTAACCTATGTGGGCACAAATAATGTAGTTGCACAGTAGAAGAAAATGCTTACATTGCTTAGCTTTAGCATTTCAGTCAGGCAAACTGTCACCTCATCAAAGTCTTTTACAAAACTGTCAGCATAGCAGTCCGCCTGAATGTTAGAGTTTTCCATCCATTCTGAGAACAAATGTGTTCTCCTTTCTGCCACTTTGCTTATCTTTCCTTCACACTGCATGTTTCTATCCTCTCAGCACTGTGATGGACTTGATACTTTTGGTTTGCCATGTGGTCTGTAATGTCATTGTTTCCTTGGAGGTGCCAAGACATTCTTCCTGCAAATCTTTCAGTTTATTGCTTGAACTATGTTCATTGAAAGACAGAGGGTAAATTCCATAGATCTCTCAGCTCTTGGCTTTGGAGGTCAATAACATATATCAAAGGGAGGAGGAAGAAATCCCTTAGGACAAATACAGGCTCACCTCCATTAGGAGGAGTTTCTTCATCCTGGCCCATCTAATGCTTGCACTGAAAGATGAAATCTGTATCCATTTTTTTTTTTTATTATTATTATTTTTTTTCAGTGTTATCTATTGTAATCTGTATAACCACAGTCGGGATATCATAATGCATCTCGGCTTTGAGTTATTTTAATTCCTTGGCCTCCTTTCTAGTTTGATATCTTATTCCATTCTTCCAGAGATCTCATTATAAAGCTCAACCATTTGTACACCTGGGTACTTTTTTATATTTTTTTTAAAGTGGAGTTTTACTCCACTGGTTCTCACAGAATTAAATATATAATATAGTATGGGATTAATATTTTCAATAGTATCAGGTTATTCTGTTTATGAAAATTTGACAGAAAGTGTGAGCTGTCAAAAAAATCCACACATACACATTATAAGAAGTGGTCAATAAGTCAATAAATCAGTAGGAATTTTGCCCTGGCAAGGAATGCTACTGTTTATTCAGGTATAATTCAATCTGCAAATGCAAAGGTTTGTTATCATTAAAGCAGTGAAATTTGACAGACTCCTAAAAAGGACAGTGGGGTCAGCTTGTTTCCACCTTTTCTCCCTCCTAGTCCTCACTAGTTTAGGGAGAATTTTGCTAAGATTTATCAGAGAGTATTTTGTGATGTAAGCTGGCTTTCAGACTTTCTAAGTAGAACTTATTGAAATCAGTGGAAACTAAAAATTTGAGAATACTTTTGGCCATTTATGTAGACTATTTTATTCAACTATTTATTAGTTGAATAAATTGGATTAACATAAAAAAATAAATAAATAAGTGTTTCAACCCCAACAAAGAAGAAGTAAAATTTATTTATATTTACAGGACTGTATCTATTCTAGAGAACAGAGAGACAAGGAGAAACAGATTGTGTTACTATTGCTTGAGAAAATATAAACAGCATCTTAAACAGCATCTTAAGTGACTGAAAGAATATCTACTAGTAATTGAAGGCAGTCAGAGACATTTCTTTAGAGAATAGGTGAAACAGAAACTTTCAACAAAGGGCAGATGTTGCTGGGTCAGAAACTGGATTATGCAATAGAAAGAGCAAAGCAGCAACTGAAGCTAACATCACTAAAAAAAATAAAGAGGCAAATGCAACAGCTCAGGGGAAACACACTGACAAGATAGAGAACAGAAGGACAATAAGCCATTTTAGCCCTGCAAGTGAAGTAACAGAAAACTGAGTGGAGGTGATAGAATCACAAGCACAGCAAATAAAGGACAGGAAAAGGAAACGGAAGGTAGGAAGGAAGAGGCTTCCCAGACAAGAGGCATTACAGTAGAGATTTATCATGAACTGACAGTCACATTTTTGGACTATGATAGCTGGAATCAGTTTTAGTACATCTGAACATCTCCCTGGATGTGATGTTTCATTGTTGTTGTTTGGGATACTAAGAAATAATACAGCATGAGAGACCTCTTCTTGTTCACTTCTTAAAAGCTCTTTTCTTACTCAGAAGCCTTTTGGGAATTGACAGCCATTTCTAGCAGCAATTCAGCCTTTCCTCTGCTGTGTACAATGGGGGTAACACACTCATGTTCTGGGTTATTACACAAGCTCTTAAAGTTGTGAAGAGTAGCTGCCATTTTGTGCCTGATTTCATCCCAGATTCCTAGGTAATAATTTAATGTTGTTGATTTTCAGAAATGGGAATCAGTGATTTCTAATGGAAAACATTTTCTGCCAATCCTATCAACTAAATTAAGGTACCCATTTAATTTAACATTGCTTTAACAGAGTATTCTTTCTGCCACCATGCCTATTTAATTTTGCCATGGGCAAGAATCTTAAAGCTTGTGTTCTCAGCAAAATCTATGCAAAATGGTTACGGCACTTTCAGAGTCTTTAGTGCTTCCCTTCTGAAATATCAGATTTAGTGGGGTGGAAATGGGTACTGGAAAGAAAACAGAGAAAGATTTTCACCTATATCTGCAAGTTTACATATAACCCTGTTTATATCACCACATAGAAGTGTACTTGTCCTTTGCTACACCACTCTATCGGACTTCAAGATTTCTCATTATAGAGATATTTTGTTGCAACTATATTGAAAAATTCAAAATTTATTCATGTCCGTAGCTCACCCCAGTGATTTGGTGTGGGGGACATGGGTATCACAGTTTTCTGGGCATCAGTGCAGATTGTATGATTCTGCTCTATTGCTGTCTTTACAAAAGGCAGCATGGCTGAGATGGAGCTTGCAGAGACAAAGATACTCTCAAAATCTCCATGCTGCTCAGAGGTGTTTTATTGCTCTGGGGTGTGAGAGAGAATTTAAATTCAAGGATCCCCCATTATGTGTTTTAACTCTTTAATTGACTTTTTTTTTTTTTTTTTTGTTATATATATACAGAAGGGTTCTTGAATAGTATCTAGTATTGTTTATGCTTTTTTTTTTTTTTTTTTTTTTTTTTTTTTTTTTTTTTCCAAATGGTAGGAAGCTATACCTGAGCTGCTGAATTGCCTTCTCTTTCTCATGAAGTCATCACTAATCTTCTCTGATATGCTGAGGCTGCATTGTTTAATTGGTAATTATTTTTGTTTCCTTGACTGAACTGTTACTACACTCTTAAACAGCTTTTGACTTGTTACATAAATTACAGCAATTTCTTCCTTTTGTATTAGGAATGCTGAATATTCAGCTAGTGTAAAGCCTAGTTCACACTCTGAGAAAAGATGTGCACATGGAAAATATAGTGTTACGGTGTTTTCATATTTTTAATGGGGTGTTGAGATAAAGCAGGTTGCATCTGTCTGGATACCAGATTTCACTCCAGGACAGTGCACAAAAGGTTGTGTTATCTTACATTTAAGTGTGCAGTCACAGATACAGACCAGGAATGCCTCTCCCTCTCTCTCTTCCTTGTATTTACCAGCCCTCCTTCTGAATCCATATAAACTCCCAATTTTATACCTAATGAGGTATAAAGGTCTGGTACCAGGGCCTTGCCATCTCTCTGGGTTCCCAGAGATGGTTCCCAGATTTCATCTCTCTGGACTTAGCCCACCCAGGACTCCTTTCCCACGGACTCTATGGGAAGACTGGTTTCTGAGGGATCTTCTTGTCCTTAACTGCAGCCAGTGTCAGAGCTGTTGGGTCATCTCTGTGAGCTGGTGTTGGATGCTGTTGAGCAAGGCTGTCCTGCCATGTAGATTTCTCATCTTTATTTATTTATTTATTTATTTATTTTTCTTGTTCTTTTTTCTTTACCCTCTATTCTATTCTATTTGGAGAAGATGACTGGTTTTTGTTATACACTCACCTACACTTTCACTGCTGAGCTTGTTCTTACTCAACTCTCAACAATTTTAATTAAAGAAAATAATGAGTCTCTATATTTTTGTTTAAAGATGAGAAACATCTGCCAAACATAACTACAGGAATCAAAAGAAAGCAGAAAAATAACTATCTGTCCACTAACAGGCACATACATGTATACTACTACTACTTAAAAAAAAAAGGCAAGTAAAAAACATACTTGCTTTTTAACACATTGAGTAACAGAGGTACTGATAGGAAGTGGCTCAACTGAAAAGCAATTAGCTACTGTCACTGATAGTACTAAAGAAAGAGGGATAAACGGACAATTAGGGGAAAAAAAAAAAAAAAAAAAAAAAAAAGATGGATCCATGGTTACCTGATGTTCGCTACTTATTTTTATGTGAACTCTGGCACATATATGCAGTCTAACTGGGTAGTAGCTGCCTCCCGTGTGGAGTCACTGGAGCATCTCTTTGGTATGGCCTGAACAGGTGCCTACATACTCTTAACACTAGATGTCTTTGGCTGTCTACCAAGGATTAAAAGCATCTCAGGCTGCCTAGAATGAGGGAAATAAGAAGGAAGTAAGCCTCAGCCTTTGGCATTGGTAGACCACATCAGTTGTGCAGACTTTATTCTCTCAAAGGAGAAGAATAGGCACTATTTAATCATACACATTTAGACATAATCAATCTCTTAAGATTGATGAGCAAAATAGTTTATATGGGTTGTGCTGTAGATAGGTCTGTTTCATTATGTTAGTTAAAGAGGGAGCCTAAGTGAAAGGTAACTGTTTACACAGTAGATATATTAAATTAGGTGAAAATAATATCACCTCCATCATCTCCAAGGAAAAGAAATGTGGGTAAGCCTTTGGAGTATCTCACCTGGGTTGGTCTGGGTCCAGGACTAAGAATCTTGTTAAGGCAGAGTGTCCAGGGAGAAAACAGCAAGACATTTTTGGGAATGGGAATGATTTAAGTGTAGAGAATGATTTTAAAAACTTTGTTTTCAGCATGTTAGCAGACATTAAGTGCATGGTAATTTCTGCCATGGGAGACAAATGGGAAACTACAATTAGACAAAGATGGCCCTAAATAGCCAGTCCTTATCACTTAATTGGAGGAATCAGAGTTGACCAGATCACAGACAGCAAGAGAGATTGTCTTGAGCAGGGTGAAATTGCATATTGTAGGGTGATGTTGTTTGGCAGGCACCATGTACTATGACAGGATGCACTCTGTGCTCATCGCTGAGTGTGACTTGTGATGAACATTGTTACAATCAGAGGAGATAGGTGTCATTCCTTTGGAACATCCACCCCATGGACAAGTGGAAAGAGAGAAGGCAAAGGACACAGCTGACCTTGTCTGCTATGATTTTCATGAAGAAGTTCAGAGTCTGCCAGCCAGGAAAGTACAGAAGAAGAAGAATGGTGCCAAGGGTAGAGTAGGAGCCAAGGAAATGCTCAGCTCACTGCCTCCTTTGTATCTCACCCTCACTTGGTGTCTTGAAAGGTCTTTGCTCCTGGCTATGCTCGTCTGGTTTCCCAGGACATGAAAGAGGTCTGCTTGTACAGCACATGCATTTTGTTGTGCAAGAAGCTGATATTAATAGGACACTCAGTTTTAGGCATGTGTGATTCAGGGTGTCCATACGAGAGACAAATCTGATGAAAAGATATTGTGTTGAGAGATGAAAAAGTGTGAGATAAAGATGTGATAATTTTTTCCTAACTCAGAAATACTGAAGATAATAGAGAGAACACAATAAGAATAGGGCTGTTCCGTAAATATTTTTAGGATCTTAAACTTGCATTTTTTTTTTATTTATTATTATTTTTTTAACACTCCTAGTCAGTGGAGTTTAGGTTGCTTTGTTTCAAAGAATGTTTGTATTAATATTATTTTAAAACATCTTTCTTTGTTTCAGTAGTTGCATGAACTATATACCAGTCCATTTAGAATAGTTTGTGCTTTCTCTTTAACAGCAAATAAAACTAGTCTTAACTGCATTCTTCTAAAAATTGGCTCTGAGATGCTGAAGAAACTTCATGAATGAGCATAGAATGAAACAGGTTATAAAATCTGTTTTAGTTGAGCATGTTTACATCTCTGAGAATGGCATGTCTGGCAGAATGAGCGTATTTCCTTGATAAAACTGTTTTTAAAAAAATGTTTCAAAAATACATCTTTGGAAATGTTATATTCAAAGTGTGTAATCTCATTGGTTCCAGAAGCCCAGAGGCTTAGTAATGCTCCTTTACTGAGCTAGGAAATGAGATGGGCCACTGCCTGTAAGAGAAAATTGAAGTGGGAATAGAACAAGTGAGGTAACTCACTACAACTAAATGCCACATACCTCATATGATAAATACCAGTGGCTGCTTGGCTGCACAAAACAGAGCAGTTACTGCTCTAAGTCATGTCAAAACATTAACTGTCATTCTGAATTGTACTATTAAAAAGTTATTTATACAAATTTGTTCTCTTTTGTTGGGGAATGTAGTAATTTTGTGCAGTTTTCTTCCCCATTCAGTCTAAACATCATTGTTCTATTTCACCTGAACTCACTGTGGGGGGTGAAAAGCACTTTCAATGATTGCAAGTTTTTTGCCATCTCTGTTGAAGTTGCCTTGTGAACAAGGTACAGAGACCTAGTACTGCCCATCATTACTCCATGTGTACTTCTAGCCTAATTTATACCCATGACACAGATGAAAACACAAATGACACCTATCTTGGGCAGAGTTAGAGGCAGTTCTCTATTTCAGTCTTAGAGTTGATGTTCAGAACTACATGACAGTAGCTGCTGGTACCTTTGAGAAAAACAGCCTTTGCGTTGCTGTAGGGATGTTTTCTTCTATGTTCCTGTGCTCTTCTATTATATTTTCTTAGTACAGTAGGGAACACAAGAGACTGCAGTTCCCTTGAGCCCAGTTTTTCATGCAAGGAACACATATATCAATTACAAATAAAATTAATTTTTAAATTCTTTTCACTACTTGTAGTGTGGAGAAACTATGTTAAATGCAGTGATATTTACACTTTCATTCAATTGCTTCTAAGTTTTCCTAAGCAGTAAAAATGTAGTTGTATACACATCTATTCATACTTCAACAGTTATACCCTTGAGACTATTTCAAGCAAAACTGCATTCAAATAGACTGTTTATTTGTTTCAAGGACTTTTTAAAAAATAAACAATTAAATAGTCCATCTGTTCCCCAAACACTTTCAGTTAAACATTTGACTATAGAGTTTTGAAAAGGCAATTTTACTAAATTGAACATTCTGTGTTGCATGTGTATAAATCCTTGACTGCTACAGGGAAGCAACAGAGTAGACAAAAGCTTAAGTTCATCAAATTTAAAGATAGTGTAAATCAATGGAGTTACACCCACTTACAGTACACTAGATCACTCTTTTCCTCTTTCTTCTTAGAAAAGTAGAAGTTAAAAAAGTTCCATTTTGAGACCTGGGTTAATCTTGCAATTAGAGATCACAACAAATGGCTCTAAAATCCCTGGGAGAGCACTTTCAGCACACATTTGTTGAAATCACTTTTCAAAGTGGGTTTATATCCCATAGAATTCTTTTTCCTGCTTTTTAGCGTTGGGTAAGAAATGGCTGATACTGCTATTAAAAGCAGGCTCTGCTCTCAAACCAGGACAAAGCATTAAAATGTTATAAATGCATAAAGACCAAAAATGTGTGATTAAGTATAATTTATGGCTTTAATTAAATGAACCTACTTTATTCTGAGAACAAAGTGCTGTAATATTAATGGAAGTTCATGATTGTTATTAATTACACATTTTTAAATGTTTTCATTTTAACCTGTCACCAGTTTCCCATAGTGAAATGATATGTTCCAACTTGAACATTCTGAACTTTACTTCAGTCTTAAATTGTGTCAAGATTTTCCTTCGGGCAATCTATTTTATTTTTATTTTTGGCAAACATTTCTTCCATTTAACACTAACCATCCTTTGAGTCTTCATCTTATTTCCTCAAACTACTAGTTTTAAACATGAATTTATATTTACTAAGCTAGAAATATCTTAGGAATACTGAAGGAAATTTAAAACTGTTGTTTCATTGCCCTTATTAATGGGTGTTTATATGTGCAACAATTCAATCAGGAAGAATATATGAACTCAACATACTCATTCCTGTGTGTGTTCAAGTTAATTAATTAATTAATTAAGCCTTCTTTCAGGAATTTTATTGCACACAGGCTGGCAACACTTCAAGAAATGATTCCTTGAAATTATTTCATTGTATTTGACTAATCAGAATGTATCTATCTCCAGAAATCTGTACATGCAAAAGAGACATGGAGGCTGAACAACTTTGCAATCACAGATGGCAGGACAGATGTTACAAATGTATTAGTTATAGGGAAACATCAGCACTCTGAAGGATGAATACATTATCTTCAACATATCTTGAAGATTCCAAATAGAATTGCATGAAATGGGGCAATTTCTATTTTACTGTTATTTCAGTTGTATTTCATGGGCATGACTGGGAATACAATTTGGCCTTATCTTTCTTTGAATTAAAGTATAGAAATCATAAGATATAAAAGCCTGATTTAGGAAAAAAAAAAAAATCAAAACCAGCAAAAACAAAAAATCTAGGAATAGTTACATGGAAAAGAAACTACTTGATCAAAGAGTATAATAACAAAATGTAACTGGAGACAAACATTTAACAGGCATCCCATCAGTGAGTTTGTCTCATACCTTGGTTCTTCCTTGGTGAAGATTGTTCACATCTTATCATACTTCCTCCCAAACTCTCATAATGTTTTTGTTTGTTTGTTTGTTTTACTTTTACATTTCCTTTTTAATTTATGCTTGCTTTTTCTGGCACTTTGCCTCTATGACTTTCATTTGATGTATTTACTGATTTAATACTTCTTTTTTTCTTTCTTTAGATGTTCGTGATTGAAGAGTGACAGCAAAAAGACCAAGAAGAGACAAACCTACTTGGTGCAAATGAAAGGAGTCAGTTCTTAACAGTATTAGAAAGGAATGAAAGCTGAGAGGCTGATAGAAGGAAAATTTGGAGAAACACAGAGAGAGAGGTCAATAGACTGAAAATTCAAAATGAACTGATGGGCAAAAGGGTGATGATACACTGAATGGTAGTGCAATGGCTTAGACAGAGTAATGAGATAGTTTGAAGTGGAGACAAGATAATTCAGATCTATCTGGAAGTCTAGGAAAGAAAGCATGAATTTTATCAGGGATATAAAGAAAGGAAAGTGATTTAATGGCTGCTTGCAGGTGAGGGAAGCAGGACAAAAATGAGACCAAGTGAAATCAGGGGACACTGCAAATTAAATTAAGCCTATGGAAGACAAAAGCTGTGGGAGGAAATATGATATCTCATTTACTGTGATGACTTCACCTGTTGTCACTCCACTGGATTTAAGGATGAGTCACCAGGGATGACTATTACCTTATTAATTTAAAGATGATAATATGTTAACATTAATCCTAAATGGACAAACAAGACAAGCTAAAAAATTAACTATGAACACTTTATGGATTTGAAATTAATGAATTTGCTACTGTTGTGTCTTTGGAGAATTGAACAGAAGAAAACAATGTAAATTTGTTTTTTTGTGTGTGTGTGCTTTCTTTTCTCATTCTTGTATGTGAGTTATGACTGTTGTAGAATGCTTCTCTGCTCTTTTTCCGTTTTTCTTCTTTTGTAGAAGCAATGTAGCAATGTTAAATGGACTGTTTACCAAATAGGAAGAACCAGAGAATTTTGCATAGTTAGTCTGCTGCTTTTTTTACTTTATCACAATGATAATAGCAGAATTGAGCTCTAACATTGCCCTAGTTGCATTTCACCTTTGGGGTTGGCTGGCTAAATTCACAAGAGTAAGAAGAGTTCACAGAATCATGCAGGTATAAACTGAATATTTTATTGTCTTTCTCTCCTTGGCTTTAATATTTATAAGTGCTGATATTAAATAAGCGTTAGCTTGGCTAACAGAGTTTATAACTAATGTTTGAACCAGTTCTATTGCATTATGAATTGGTAAAAAAAAAAAAAAAAAAAAACAAACATACATCTCAGCTAGCATTCGATTATTTATCACTTGACATAAAGTAGTTACTCTCCCTAACCAGCTTGGGAGTTCACCTTCCTTTTTGTCATGGAGCCTACTGCTGGTAACCCCATGCTAACAGACTTTTATCAGAAAAGCAGGTCTTCCAGCATGAGGAAGGGGTAGTCTCTTAGGCTGGCAGACTACAGGGTTTGTTAAGATTTAAAACATTTAAAGATAATTAATTGATTAATTAATCACTTGTTTAAAGATAAAGATTTCCTCATGCATTAAGGAGTCAAAGAAGAAGATAGCCCTAGTCACTATAAAGACCACAAGCTCTTCTACAAGAACAGATAAAAGCAAATAAGAGCTCATTATGCTTTCCTGCCTCCGCTGCTAGAGTTAAACAGAATGGTACCATATAAGTGATAGAAAAAAGCATGAAATGACTGTTTTGGAAAGATGTTTCTGCTCAAGAAAAATATTCTGCCAAAGAGAGATTGCCAATGCTGCATACAGACAAGCTTTATATTAATTATCTGTGTTCATAAAGTAAGAATGATTACATCAATAAAGGGTGACTCATAGTTAAATGGTGTCTTTCAACCATACGACATCTATTGAGAACAAACACTGTGCTCCAGATTGAAGCCAGCTAATGCACTAACAACATAATTACAATGATTGCAGCTGTGACAAGGGGTATGAGTGGCTTTCAACCACAGCATATAACAGCTTACAAGAAATGCATTTCTGTTAGTTAAGTATGTTGTAGTTTGGTTATGAGAGCAACTAGAATGGAATTGGACCTATTGGCTTAAACTAGATGTTGCAGAAATTGATGAGTAGAAGCTATTAAAACTGAAAGAGAAAAAATCATCTAAAACTAGGATAGCATTCTGCTATTATTATATATGAGATTGCTGTGCTGTCAGTGAGTGTTCATGTACATACAAGCACAGAAAAAAAAAAAAAAGAATTGCTCCTGTTTTCAGATGCTCACCCATGACAGAAGAGATGGAGGGGTAAGATTCTTTTAACCAGACTGGTGAAAGCCTCAGCTCAGGGTTCCCAGTACAGTTACTGGAAACAAGCAGATGTTATGAGAGAGTGATTAATTTTGCCTTATTTTAAACTTATGTATTCAGGTGGGATTATTTTTAAAGTAGCTGATTATTTCCACTGAGTAGATGTTGCTAATATATAGACACATATTTAGACACTATATTGCACATAGACATTGCAATAGTCTTTATCTGATCAGCTGAATTATACCTTTGCATGAATAAAGACAGATAGATGAGGTGGTGTTAAAATAAATAAAACTATAAATCCGAGTTAGAAAATAGTCACAATACCCCAACATAGGATACCCCTTGGTTACTATAGCAGAAATGATCTTTGTAAGAGGCAAGACTGGTGAATATTTAAAGACTGCTCTTCCTGGAACAGACACAACATGTAAGAAGTGGTAGAAAACTGTTTGCTTGGAGGTTTACCAACAATTAATATTGCAAATGTCTTGTGAAAGGAACTCTGCATACGAAGTAACAGACTTTGAAGTGCTTTCAATGCAGAGGAAAAATGCAATGCTGTGGGGGTGTGCAGAAAGATTACTGGTCTGCAAACAAAAGAGGAAGGTTTTTCCTAAAACTCAGTACCCTGACGTATGTCATCACACAGGTGTTTACAGTGTGACATGACTCTTGAATAAGCCCCTACATTTTCCAAATCCACCCAGGATACAAATCCACACTGCTCTCTCTGAAATCCCTGCTACTGAAAAGACAGTTCACCCACAATCTGACATCTTCATTCCACTACATTTACACTGAGCAGGCTGAATGACAAAAATGACAGCAGTTATTAAGCCAAACTTCAGGTCAGATAACTTACTACAGAGCTGGGAAAAGGTTGCATAAAACAAAACTTTATTTTATATTTTATTTTTTATTATTTTATTTTAGAGTTCAAAGAATAATCATCTTCCCTCTTTCCTCCCAGCAGCTATCCCCATCAGACCCCAGTCCTTTACTCAGATAGGTGGAAATGTATGCTCCCCATAGGCAAACACTTTGTGGGCATCCCCTCAAAAATTTTTTTACACTTTCTAGGTTTGAGATAAATCTTCCTTCCTTTCCCTCTCTTCTCTTTATTCTAATGTCTGAGTGCAGTGTTTCTGAATTTAAATGGTGCATTGATAGCTTATCTTGCAGGAAAAGCAAAAATTTACTTTGCTGTTTAAAGTACTTTCTGGTTTATTACAGCCTGAAGCCTTTTTCATTCTTTTACAAATTACATATCATAACACGTATTAGCTATACATATCACAGAATCACAGAATCACAGAATCACAGAATTTCTAGGTTGGAAGAGACCTCAGGATCATCGAGTCCAACCTCTGACCTAACTCTAACTGTCCCCACTAAGCCATATCCCTAAGCTCTACATCTAAACGTCTTTTAAAGACCTCCAGGGATGGTGACTCCACCACTTCCCTGGGCAGCCTGTTCCAGTGTCTAACAACCCTTTTGGTAAAGAAGTTCTTCCTAACATCAAAGCTAAAACTCCCCTGGCACAACTTTAGCCCATTCCCCCTCGTCCTGTTACCAGGCATGTGGAAGAACAGGCCAACTCCCACCTCACTACAGCCTCCTTTAAGGTATCTGTAGAGAGCAAATACGTTCAATTAAATTCATTATCTTATTAATTAATTATATGTCCAATTAAATTCATTATCTGCATTGTGGCCTTTGCTTTTGTCAGGGACTCCTCATCACAACTCATTAGTACTTACTGACAGGCTTGAGGAGTGTTTTGTCTATACCATCTTCCCCTTTACCTCATTCTTCTACTTTCAGAGGTATCTAGGACAAAAATAAGTAGTTAAAATATTGAAAAGAATTTTAGTAATTTTGGGGGAAAACAAAAAAGCATCATGATGTCTCTGCATAAATCCAGTATATAGTATATAAACAATAGTGCTCTGAAGCACTGTTTGCACTTCTTACCATCATATCTCAAAGTGATATAGTAGAAATTCAAAAAGTACCAAAAGTGCCAAGGTAGGCAAAAAATGTCCCCAGCAGCACAGAAAAACTGTACAGAATCTGAGTAGACTCAGACTGTTAAGACTGGGGAAAAACATCCAAATACCAATAAACCAGAAATTTACATAAAGGTGGAGAGAGAATTTATTCAATAATTACCACAGTTAAATAAAAGGAGAGCACTGACTGAAATTATTGAACAGCATGTTTAAAGCAAATTGAGTATAATTAGTGAAAGATTAAATTGTGGTTCTCACTTCCACAAGACAGTGTGGTGTCCAAAGCATAGAGGTAAAGAAAAAGATTAGGCAAATTCGACAGAACAGACTTGCCCAGGCTTATTAGGTACCATGGACCCAGTGTCCCCCAGCTCAAGAATTCCCTAAACCATTGACTGCCAACGCATTGCAGGATTTGCTCTGGAGAGCAGTGGGTGGAATGATTTTTTCATATCCCTGTCTAGCAGCCCCCAGTTCATGCAACAGGACTAAATAAGGTTGGCTTCATCTTCAACAGCAGTTTTAGGCAAGCCATCTGGCCTTGCCTTGACCTGAAAACTCTTTGCCTTAAATACTCGTGTCCCTTTGGCCCAACAGAGTTAATTCAAGCTGTTTGCAGATCACTTTAGCTAATCCACTTCATCTTTTATTTTCAGAGATAATTTATAATCTTTACCAGCTTGAATTGAAATGTAGTTTAAGAGTGTGCAAAGTCATTTGAACAGTTTTTAAGGTTTATAAAAGTCATTTTTGAAAGTAGTAAATGCTTGTGAAAATAGAAACTCATTGATATCATTATTGTATTTTTTAAAGGGTCACTTTTCTGTTAAGTGTACTAATGAGCTAGAAAAGACATAATTACACACAGTAATAAAGTCAGATCATATTGCGGGCTTTCAGAAGAATACCAAAATCTTACTCTTCCTGCATAATATTTGCTGTAAATTACAGAGGGAAGCAGAGAAAAAAACATTTTAAAGAAAGTTTTTGTTTTCTTAAGGAATATAATAAATATAATTTTTCCCTATAATTTAAATCCATGATCCAGAATTAAAAGAAACCTCAACACTTCATTAAAAGCTACCTAAATATGACTATGCCTCTAATGCTTAGAGGTCACATTGGTGATGAATGATTTCCTATACTATACTATACTATACTATACTATACTATACTATACTATACTATACTATACTATTCTTTAATGGTACCTGCTACAAGTTGGAGATACATTTGGGTAAGTTGCATGTGATAAGTAGTTTACTTACCCTTGGTGTTGCTTGTATGTAATTATTTTTATTGGAAGCAAGTAGGCATTTTACTGCTGACGGAGTTTTCTTGTTTTTACCTAAATTATAAGCAATATCTTGGCCCAAAAGCTTGTAAATATGATTTGCCCATAATCTTTTCATGAATTAGATTAGGTGCCTGTGCTCCAGAAAAGAATTTAAATATCAGTTCCAATGGCTGTCACAATCTACAAAAGTGCAGGCATTCAACAACATTGGAAAACAAACAAACAAAAAATCGGTCAGACCTTGGCTATTTTTCTGCTTCTAATTTGCTACTTTGGCTTTCAGAGTTGTCAAATCTGACCTCAGAGCTTGGATCATCCACACTCACAGTGAAAGATTAGTTCTTTTTGCTAATGTTAGAAGCACAAATGCTTTTGTTGTCACGAAAGCTAGGTTTTCGGGATAGTTTCCCATAGAAAGAAGGTTATTTCTGAAATTTCAGTAGCCTTACTATAGCATAATTTTGTTTCCATAAGGTTAATGTATTCAAAATTTATTCCAACATTACTCTGCATTTTTTATTTTATTTTATTTTATTTTATTTTATTTTATTTTATTTTATTTTATTTTATTTTATTTTATTTTATTTTATTTTATTTTTCATTCTGAATTGTGTTTAATTCTTTTTGACATACTTATCTGTTAAGAAATAAATTACACTTTCATTTGAGGTCTATTGATACTGGTAAATGTAGGAATTCTTCCAATTCTTTTTCCCTAATGAATCTCCATGTTTCTCCCTGTATCATCATTCTTAATTAAAAATGACTTCTGTCACCACAGTATGTGTAGATACTGCACATTTGTGGGTAACTTTACAGCTACTCTTGTAGTTTATAAAACTGTTACTATTTATAAGGCACAGTACAAAACCACTGTTACTGAGGCAGAGTATGTGTTTTATGTTATTTATCAGTATCTAATAGTTGGGTTTTTTTTTGAATATATAAGCCCCAGCTCCCAAACAGCACCCCCCCCTCCATCCTCCCCTTTTTGATTCTGTGTCTATACAGAGTAAAATTCCATATGGTCTATCCCAAATAAAACTCTCTGTATATGCTTCATCTGACTTTTTAAAACAACAACAGAAAACCAAAACCAAAACCAAACCAAACCAAACCAAAAAACAACAGAAAAGAACACCCCCCAAAAACCAACCAACCAAACAAAAAAACACTAACAAATAATATTAATAAACAATAGAATTTATGCTGGATCCCTGTTATGCAGGTAGTTGCATTTGAACCTATCAACTATACTGCAGCAAAGCATGAAGTATCAAATGTCAATGACTATGACTCTTGATAGTCTTCATTAAGTGAGGGAACAATTTGTTAATACCTTTGCTGTGCAACAGCAACAACAAAATAATACATGATTTGTTTCAGGTGAACCTCAGAAACTTCAAAGATGCCATTCAGATAAGCTTTGTCATGTGTGGATCCTTATCTGACGATCATCAAGTAATTGTTTGGATGTAATTATTTGCTAAAATGTGTAATAAAAGTAAGGAACTGTGAGTACTTTTATATTCAGAAACCACAGGCACAGTTTCAGCTAGAGCATGATGTTGGGAGTTGAATAATGAGAACTAATTCCCTCCTATTTAAGATGGTTTTATGATTTCTGAAGTATGTTCATTTTTTTGTTATTAAAACTGGAAGGAAGCTCCAGCTGTCCTCAGAGCCTGTGTCCAATAGCAAGTGTTTTGATAATGTGTTTTTGCTGCACACTTATTATAAAAAATAACTGCAGTGCCTCTGATACAATTAACTTCATTGGAACAGCTGGCAAATCCTGGTTTTTAAAAAGAGGACCCCTGTTGAGTATTCCAGTCACAAAGAGGATACAAATTCTAAAAATAATAAATAAAATCGTGGTGTATAAGAGACAAGACATACATGATCAGTGTTAGCTTGCAGTGAGCTAGATCACACTTTTCATAACACTTCATCAATGCTAATTAGTACATATTTGCATTTGTCTCCCTTTAGAAAAGCTCTTCAGGATACATGTAAGCTTAAGTTGAAGTTAAAATGCTAGCTTGCTGAGGTCTCCTGGATCACTTACAAATTGTTTTTATAAGATGGAAAGCATGAGACCAGGTTTTACTTTACTTAACCAACAAGTGTATTTGGTTCAGAGGAGAACTATACATATTTAGAATTTATTCTAGTGTATTTTCACAGAAAATATCTTGCTGTGCTAGAAATCTAGGCAGAATTCCTACATCTTTCAGAGAAATAGAACAGATATTGAGGAAAAAGGAATGCCAAATTAATAAAAAAAAAAAAAGGAAAAAAAAAAAAAAAAAAATAAAAACTTGCCCTGGTCCATTTTAAATTCTGTTCTGTTGTTATGAATGTCTTGGATTCTGCATTTACTGTGGCAGGAAGAGCCTGCAAGTAGTTACACGTGGTATTTTCCTATAAATTTTCCTATTTTCCTGTAAGGGTAGAATTTTCAATGGGAAACCAAGCTGTGTTAACATTAGATGGACTTGGTTTCCTAGAAATGAATGCACAACCCCAGTCCTCAAAGTGCCTTGGGGGCCATAAGCTGGAGGTGTGTGTCTTTTTCAGGGAAGTCCAGAGGTATTGGATGAGCAGGAACCCATGCTGAGAGGGCTGGCATTAGGGAATGCAGCC
Source organism: Aythya fuligula (assembly GCF_009819795.1). NCBI lineage: Eukaryota > Metazoa > Chordata > Aves > Anseriformes > Anatidae > Aythya > Aythya fuligula. Next base: position 30,147,146 of record NC_045559.1, on the reverse strand, counting down.
AGGTGACTTCTTCATGGTGGTGTCTGATCTGCTTAGGCTATGAGCTGAGAGGTTCTGGGGCTCAGAGAATATGAGGGCGATGTATCTTGATCATGGCTCCCTGCAGAAAGGCTCTAGAAACATCCTGGAAGAGATGACAGGATGACAGATGACATCCTAGAGGACAGGAACAAGGAGTATTCCTTTTTCTTGATGACTGTTTTGCTGAAGAAGGAACACTGTGGTGTTCCAAAGGGCCATAAAATTAATCCCATATGTCTTCTGGCCCATAATAAGCTATAACAATACTATAAGAACACTACAAATATATTTTTAATGCTTAAGCTGGCTCAACTGAGCATCTCCAGTAACTGGTGAAGGTCCACAGAATGTGGTTATTCAGTTCATTACACTTCCTTATTTTATGGTCCCTGAGCACTGTCACAGGCAGCCCAGAGAGGCTGTGGAGCCTCCTTCCTCGGAGATTCCCAAAAGCTGCCTGGATGTGGTCCTGGGCAGCCTGCTCTGGGTGTCCCTGCTTGAGCCGGGGATTGGACCAGACGGGCTTCCGATGGCCTTTCCACCCTCAGCCATTCTGTGGTCCTGTGATTTCTGAGCATAAGACAATGTTTTACAAGATCCCCAAGAGCACTCTTGAATTTCCATGGGATTCTGGAGGTTATAGTGTTATGAACAGTTAATACCATACACTGAAAGAAAGTAGTGGCTGGGATGCTGAGGGTGGCACTAATCCACAGAGACAGAGGTATCAGTAATACACATGAACATCATTCTGGCCCCAAACAGATTACATAGAAAAGGCATCAGCAGTGTGACCGCACGGTTTTCTTCTATTGTCCAGTAAATTCAGGTCTGGGGTCTTGGTACCAAAGCACATGGGAAAAAAAGTTGGTGGGGGTCACCAAGGGGTAATTCTCAGCCCAGGCAAATAGATTGTTTTGTTTCTGAGGAGGTGGAAAAAATGGACCATGCCTGGGAAAAGTGGCCTGGCTGGCACTTCAGATGAAAGTAAAAATTACACTGAGAATATGTCTGGGAAACAGCATTGGTAGAAAAGTTCTTTTTGACCATTTCAGGTCATGAGCCAGGCTTGGTTCAAACACTTTATTAAAGCACAGCTGCCCATATTATCAGCTTTCTGAGGTATTGCAGGGAGTCTGGCTCTTCTCACAGGCCAGGAAAGAAACAGAAACGTCTTAAGTACACGTACACCCATGGGGACCACTGCCATGAGCCAAATGAATTCCAGACACAGAAAATGAAAAAATATTAAAGGGTACAAGCACACTGAGTCTACTAGCTCTCTTGGTAAAGCTGTTACAATGTTAAATTGCCTCACATCTCTCATTTATTATTATTATTATTATTATTTATTTTTCTGCAAAACTGAAATTGTCTGACTTTCAAGTATTCTGCTGGGCTGCATGCAACTTTGTCAGCAAGGTGGGAAAGGATTGCATCCTTGAAAGTCTTTCTGTATGTAAGGGCAGTCAGCTAGCTGTGCCTGCACAACCTCTTTTTTAAACTGGCTGAAATCGTCAGTCTTCACATTCAAAAGGCTGGTTTTCTGTTTGGGCTATTTCTGTGTCTTTCCTTTGAGCTTTTGTTTGTATTTCTATTTCCTTATCCATTCAGTGTGAAGACCAGCATTGTGATAGTGCAGCTGCCTAGGCTTTCTATGGGGCCAGATAAATTTTTGGTTTCCTGCAGTACTTCTCAGGAGTGTGTTGGTGTTTCAGAATCATCTTACTCAAGACAAGGCCCAGGCAGGATGCTGAGGAGACAAGTATTTTTTCTCCCCTATATCTCATATATGTAGAAGTGGGAGATTACAGACAGGAGTATGAGCAAGTGACATTGCTTTCCTTGTGAAGGAAATTTGGGTATGGCACAGAAACCTTTTCTGCCATGTTGAACATGGGGAATGGGCTTAAGTTGAGCCAGGGGAATTTTAGGTTAGATGTTAGGAAGAACTTCTTCACTGAAAGGGTTGTGAGGCATTGGGATGGGCTGCCCAGGGAAGTGGTGGAGTCACCATCCCTGGAAGTCTTCAAAAGACGTTTAGATGTAGAGCTTAGGGAAATGGTTTAGTGGGGACTGTTAGCGTTAGGTCAGAGGTTGGACTCGATGATCTTGAGGTCTCTTCCAACCTAGAAAATTCTGTGATTCTGTGATTCTGTGATACAGCTGTAACGAGAGAAAGGAAGTGATGGTGACAGGCAGGGAGGTCTATGGCTGCAAGGATGGAGGTGGGAGTTGAGCATCCAGAGAACCCAGAACCCTGGGAATGCTTCACTGGACCTACACAACAAATATAGGTCTGTGTTTTCAATATCCAGTTTGGTGAGCTGGACCGAACCACCCCCAGTACCGTGATGGATATGTTCCTCTTTTTAACCTGCAAAGTCTCCTTATTGCTTTTTGATCTCATTACATTCAGTCTGCACATCGAGGCTGTGGTGTGATGTCTCTAGGTTTTTGGTTACAGCTTTCTAAAACAGCAGCAGTTTCTCAGCTAGATACTTTCAGACCTGATGCTGACTGTATTAAAATGTTCAGTGGCTTATAAGCATTTAACTAGGGAATGCATTATTCTGCAGCAGTAGATTGGCTTCCTCATTATTTATTGTTCCACCAAATTTTGTGTCATTTACTGTTTGCCAGCAAAGATTTTATTATGTCCTTTAGCTTTCATATATGCTGTATTTTATAGCACAATGCAATTATGAAGCAATATCTGTTGTGGGCTATATGAAGACATTTGTTTTGTTTACTTAAAAAAAATGTCTGAATCGTCATGGAAGGTTTTACAAATAAGGTAAAAGAAAGACAAAAAAAAAAAAATCTGCTCTGAACCATGGTCAATCAGTTCTTCATTGCTGTAAAAACAAGTTACCACACAATTCTCTTTTGGCTCATAACCTCCTCAAGAAATGAGAGAATATAGCTTGAGTGTTATTTTGCCCTTCAAATCAGCCAGCATGGGACTCTTTCAGATCCACTGAGGGCAAAGTCCAAGACAGCTTTGCCACCAGCACTTATTAAAACAGGTCGTGTTTGAGTGTTTCTGCCACTCTCTGTGTGTGGCATGAACCATCTCACCCTGACTTTCCTGAGAAAGGCTCAAAGGCCACGAGCACTGAGAAATGTCTCTACAGCATGCAGTCTAATGACCATTCTTAAAGAGAAGTTACCATTTTAAAACAAAAGAAACTGCTGACTATTCAGATCTGCCGCAATGTTTCTGGAACAGCCTGTGTGGTGGCCTACCATTCCCACAGACTGTGATTACATGATACACATAATGCTGTTATTAAAGTAATTCAGGATAAATTGTTACGACAACCACTATTCCCTATGAAAGCAACCAAGACTATGAGGTTACTTTGGATCTATCAGCATTCTGCTAGTTTGAAACAGTTCTCCTTCTTCTTGTCCTTTATGTCATGTCATTTTATACTAGTATATTTTATGCAGTCTATGGTGTGTTGTAGTTAATGAGGCTTAGGTCTAGTATTTGTCCACAGTACAGTTTTCTTCCTGTATTGTTAGTAATGACCACTTAAAAGTTATGAACCATCATCTAAGCTATCAAAGGGCAAACCTGCTTGAGACCCTTTGTATGTATCCCTGGATCAATTTTCTGCAATTTTCAGGGATGTCTGTTGCATAGACAGCTACATTGGAGAGCTATTTTGATATACAAATGATTGATTTTAAATATTTTTTTTTCTTTCTGGAATATTCATGGATTATTTAGGATTTTTGATAATTCATCCACTGCTCTACTGAAAAATAATGATTAAGCAGATGAGATGTGTAAGAAAGGCTGTTGATCAATTAGCTAGGCAGTTTACTATGCTTAATAACCACTGGTATTCCCCTGACATCACCATCTAGTGTAGTTTAAAGCATGTTATATATCCTTGAGGATGTTATTTATACATTGTTAACCAATGACCTCCATTAGATGGCTAAACTGAATTGTTATGAGATTGAACAGGAACAGCAGTGGATGTCATTTATTTCCAAATGTAAAGTACAAAATTAGAGTTAAGTTAATGTTAAGTTGCCTATTACTTGGAAGCCACTAGCAAAATACTTTATTTGAGTAAGCTGTGCTGAAGAAGTGTTTTATATGTTGGTTGATAGTCAGCTGAATATGAGCCAGAAGTGTGCTCAGGTGGCCAAGAAGGCCAACAGCATCCTGGCTTACATAAGAAACAGTGTGGCCATCAGGGCTAGGGAAGTGATTGTCCCCCTGTACTCGGCTGTGGTGAGGCTGCACCTCGAGTACTGTGTTCAGTTTTGGGCCCCTCACTACAAGAAAGACATCGAGGTGCTCGAGCGTGTCCAGAGAAGGGCAACAAAGCTGGTGAGGGGTCTGGAGTACAAGTCTTATGAGAAATGGTTGAGGGAGCTGAGGTTGTTTAGCCTGGAAAGAGGAGTCTCAGGGGCAACTTTATCACTCTCTACAGATACCTTAGAGGAGGCTGTAGTGAGGTGGGGGTTGGTCTATTCTCCCATGTGCACAGTGATAAGGTTTAGGTGGGTATTGGTCTATTCTCCCATGTGCCCAGGGGAGGTTTATGTTGGATATTAGGAAGAACATCTTTTCTGAAAGGTTGTTAGGCATTGGAATGGACTGCCCAGGGAAGTGGTGGAGTCACCATCCCTGGAGGACTTTAAAAGACGTTTAGACTTAGAGCTTAGTGATATGGTTTAGTGGAGGACTTGTTTGTGTTAGGTCAGATGTTGGACTCGGTCTTGGAAGTCTCTTCCAACCTAGATGATTCTGTGATTCTATGATATATTGAAAAATTTACTCTGAAGGTCTGATGCTCTTACATTGAAGCCAGTCTGCTCCCCAGTACTCATATGGAGGTGACTGTGCAATTCTTCCCTAGAAACCTTTAATTATAAAACCCTGTTGGTAGATGAAGTCAGATTTCTACCTTCATCAGGAAGCCCCCTGGCTCTGTCACAATGGATTCAGCTGCAAGAATCAGTTCTTCCTGGAGGACCACATTTCCAGACGGAACTGAGAACCCCATCTCACAACTGTCAGTTGTGTGCTTGTTCCTTTTACTGCTCTAATGGGACTCCTGCCATGATTAAGGATTAATCAATGGAATGAAAGTTTGCTATGTCAGGTCCTAATTCTGAAATGTGAATAATTCATTTCTTTTAAAAACATGTTGCAATTTTCAAAATTACAAAAATTAGTAATAAATAAACAAAGTCAATGTACTTTGAGGTTGGTTGAGGATTATTCATGAATTCCAGTCTGTGAATTAGAACTGGCAGGCTGTGCAAGAGTTTCAAATCTAGTGCAATGGATCTCCTGGGAGCTATTTCCAGCTTTTCTAGTTATGCAGCAGCACTGATGTTGATTGTATAAGAAACCAACAGATTTAAGAGGAAAAGAAATGGGAGGATGGGTATAGTAAATCAGAAAGTTATTCCCTGTTACTGAAAACATTTGGGAACATAGTCGGTTACTTCTAACCTATAAAAATTTAACCTTTATTCAGCTGATGACTGTACTACCTCCTTTGAATTATAAATAAATAAATAAATAAAAAATCAAAACAAAAAATCACAACAATACATAATAAAAGCTATTAAATATATTAGGCAACTCTCTTAACTGTCATGAATTTAATGACTTCTTGATCTTAAATTGATTTTTATATCTGTAGGCTGTTCCCTTACATTTTACTTCTATTAAGACTGATTACATTTTCCCTATTAAACTATACTCGCTTGAAATCAACTAATATTCTATGATAGTAGTTTGGATCTCACATTTAAAATTATTTCAATTTCTGAAAAGGTAGACTGCTTAGGACTGCACTTGTCCATTAGGGTTACCGAAGTGTCACGATGAAGTTTCACTCTGCTTACAGAGTCACTAGAGGGAGCTCCGGGTGCATGGGAAGTGAAGGCTTTGTTCTCAAACACCGTATAATAATCAAGGAAACTGCAAAAAGTATCTTTCCCAACAGACAGTGATTACAAAATGACTAAAAATGGAAAAATAAACCCCCCCCCCCCCCCCTATTTTTTTTTTTTTTTATTCTCAATTAGAGTATTTTATATGCATTTTCTTGCTAATAATACATGCCTGACAAACTAATAACTACCGTGTTTAAAGGCTTGTAACAAATAGTGTCCGGTTAAAACCTTTGCAAATAAGAAGTTTGAAAAATGCATAATACTAATGCCTGTGAGCCCTTTTAAGCAATAACAATCAAGATACATGGCTTTTTCAAGTGGCTGGTTTGTCAACGCTGATGAGATAGATATTTAGTACATTGGAAATAAACCTTTTTCTTTGATGCAAAGCAATGATTCTAAAACAGCAGAACATTTCCTTAAGTCCACTCATCTGATGTCTGATATTCATATAAAACAACAGGTCTGATGGTCCTAAAATAAGTGACTTTTTTTTTTTTTTATTGGGCAAAAAAAGAAGAAAGTGGAGTGAGTACAATATACAGTGAGTAGCTTCAATATTTGTTATTTGTCAAATTGCTTCCAAGGCCCAGTTAATTATGAAGACATTTTTTCCTGGCCTATACTTAGTGTTCTTTTGGTTTATTTTCAGTGTTTTTAAGAACTGACCTTATCTTTGTAGCACTTTGTCACATGAGAAGTTGTCAAAGGATCTAACATCTGGTAATAGGTAGTGTTGGTATTTCCATCACACAAATGAAGAAGTTGACTAATGTTAAGACAGGAGGAATTAATTCTTATAGATCAATGTTTCCATGCTTCCACACGAAACTTTCTTTCATTGCATTTAAAGCACAGACTATATCGACATGTACACAGAATCCACAGATACCTTGGGGAAAAAACCTCCAGCAGTGACTGGGTCAGCTGCTGTTTGCTTCAATGACATGGTGTGGTAGGATTCTGACAGAGTGTCTCATTGCCTTAAGACATGCCTATGGCCATAGCTAAGATATTTACCACACCTAATTGTTTTACTGATATATCTTAATATTAGCACAATGAACTTCATGATACCGAGGTGTTATACCCTAATTTGGGGAAAAGATGATGGGACTAGCCATAAAGGTGACCTCCTATCATGGATAGAAATGATACGCACTTCACTCATAAGAGCTGATAATAGCTATGTATTTAATTGATATAATGCAGTGATCTAACACTTACTCATAAACGAGACAGCGACTTAACAAGATTTGAGACAGTGAGGTACACTTGGATATTTACTGCAGAGAGGACAGTGTCAGACAAACTGTCAGGAGACTCTCCTGTTAAGTTGTGGAACTCAGAGTGGAGCCCCTTGCATTCTAAATTTCATCTCACAGCAGAGCCTAAGTGCAGCTGGAGCCAAACTTAGTCCCAGACTTGGTCAACAGTTTATGTCTAAAGGATTTGTATGTACACAATCAATCTAAGCTATAATCTTAGCGAAGCTTACAGAGGTTAGCAAGCTATTACTACTGAGTATTTGCTGCAGATAAGGAATTTGTCAACTGTAAGGAGTCTGTCAGCCTACCAAGTAGACTTGAGAGGTGTCCCTACTCACACGGAGCTTTTGGTATGCAACCAACTGCTGTGCAGGACAGTTCAAAGGGCTCTTGGGCTGCTTGCTATTTATGGGGCAAGAAGACTGACTAATAGTCATATTTAAATACCAACTGCAGATGTGAGTTTCTTCAAGATTTGGCTTGAGTCAGATATTGACCAATGCTGTGGTCAGGTGAGTGAATTACTCAGCTAGACCCTTGGCTATTGTATTGTTATCTGTCTCTCCTAAATCCACCACGAGCCAAATACAGACATCACAACCAGATGGCATCCATCATGACCACCACTGATGCTTAAGCAGGGTTCCTAGGAGATGCACCTTCAGGCCAGGTAATGCTTCAGATTATGACAGAAAAGTCACTTTACTCACTGAGCCTGCAAATGCACATACATGTCCTTATTTTATTCCCCTGAATAATTTGAATTGTCAATGGAAGTTCTATAAATATGCATGCACATGTGCATAAAGAGTGTTAGGATGAGCTTATCTTTTGAGCTAAATAGTGGTCATGGGGTCATTCCATTCTCATTTAGCCAGAGAACACACAAAACAGTGTTTTAGTTTCAGCTATACATTTCTGCTTTCCTAGTATAGTGTGTTGTTGTTGTTGTTATTATTATTATTATTGTTATCATCATTAATTATTATTATTGTTATTATTGTATATATATGTTAGGTTTTATTTTATGGAGATATATTGCCAATGATTAAGTAAGAGTGTTCTTATTTAAATACCGTGAAATAACAGTGTCATCAAGAATTCACTAAATCTTGTCAAATATACTTTGTGGAAATTCTGAGACTGTTACCTGTACGTTGTAATCAACATATTATATTTAGGGTGTATTACAATAAACTTTTATTTCAGAAACACTCAGTGATTTGTACAGATAATATGTACAATAATATGTACAATAAAATTTGTACATTTTGTTTTGTGCATAAAATGTTCCATTCAAATCTTCTGTTTCTTCACATTGGAGGCCACATGTCAGTGGTGCTGCAGAAAACAGAAAAACTAAATTTGTGTTATTGTACAGATGATATAGAAAGGTATGGCATATTAGAATAAACAAGACCATCTTAGAAATTATCAGAGTGTTAGTCTCTGACTTCTGCAGTATTCATACAGCATTCACAAAACTCTATGAGGAAGGAGACCATCTTTGTACTCAAGGTTGATGAGCACTGCTATATGTTTATATGTATTGTTAGGTATACATGACTGTCGTATAATGGCTATTTAGTGAATGTCACTGTAAGTAGAATGAAGCACTGCTCAGTTTTACAGTCTCTTGATTTATTTCCATGTGGTACAACTTTTTGGATCTCACCTTCTGTATATCTTTGGAATAAAAAACCAAACAAACCTTCAATGATATTTTAATCTAAAAATGGTATGTTTGAGTTTGAAAATTGTAGAAAAAGAGAAAGCAGTTTTCTCCCCTTCCTGCATTCTACATGCTAGAGGTTAAAAAGGTTTTTTTGTTTGTTTGTTTTTTTCTCCCTGCAGTGTGATATGAAGTATGAGTAAGAGTTTTGCATACATGTTTCAGAAGGATCTATTTAAAGCTATTCAACATGTTTAAGAGATCAGACCAGCAGAGAGAATCAGACAAAACAAATGGGAGAAAATGTCACATAATCATCTTTTGTGCATCGTTAGGATGAATCTTCCATAATTTTGAATAAGGCTATTTATTTTATTTTTTTTTATTTTTATTTTTTTTTATTTTTTATCTGTTGTAGTTCAAATGTTTATCCACGTTAACATAACAACACACAAATAAAACCATCTGGGCATCTGGCCATATATGTTTTTCTTAACAAGCACAAATAAAATAAAGGTTGTGATGTGCACATTGTACATCACTAGAGAAATTTGAAGAGGGATTGAATTCACATTATTTTGCAGTGTTCAGCTGAATCTTAGAAAGACTGTATTTTTTTAGTCCTGCTTCTGCTTTTACCACATCTGTCTGAAATGTATATTACAGAGAGAGATTAACTCATATGACACATTTACTCCCAAGATATTTTCTCCCAGCTGAAAATAGTCTCTCCAATAATATAAGCAGTAAACTGTTACATGATTTTAGCCAGAATTTGGCAGGAAACATCCATGCCGAGCCCAGTGTCTGTTTGTCCCAGCCCATGTTTTTGGTGTAGCACACGTAACGATCTGAGGAGATTTCCCAGCTTTGCAATATAGGCCAAGTCACGATGTAGCCCATGGTGCTTTACGTTTTACAAGCACTGTGCAAATGTTAACGGGGCTTCATGACACCTCAGTGAGGTAAGGAAAGATTATTAACTTCATTTTACAGAAAGGAAGACTCAACTGGGGAAGAAGCAGATCCTGCGAGGTCATATAAGAAAGCAGTGACAAAACTACTTTTAGAACTGAGAAATCCCTGGCTCCATCCCACTAACACACAGTGTCCTGGGCTCAAAACCCTCAAAAATCAAGCTGTATGATTATTGCCATAAAAACTGTAGTAAACAATATCATTAATACAGGTCTAGTATAGAATGCCAAGGCATAATGATGTTATAATGTATATTTTAAAGCCTTGAAACACACAGAGAATTCAAGAAATTGCGATTATCCCTCACTAATATTGTTGTGGGCATTTTGATCAACAGCACATCATAAAGTTCATTTGAACAGCTGAAGATATGTTCCATTTTGTAGAAACAAATGTACCAAACTCATGGTTATGGGTGTACTGTGTCTAGACAACAGGGCAATTATAAGGAAAATTACATTTTTGTTTCTATTGCAAACTGTCTTGTTAGTCTGCTCAATATTTCCTTGCCACTTCATTTTGACCAGCAGTTCCCTTCTTAAAGAAGGTCAAACAACCTTTTTTTCATTATTACTGCCTGCTGTAGCTATATTATAGGTAATAATAATCATAGTTCATTACTATCATACAAAATAAAACCCATCCTTTCTTTGTAGTGTAGCTAGCTGGTATTTTAGAACATACTAGTTTACTTTTAAAGTTTAACATTTTAGTTGGGGTGTAGTCTTTTCTCCTGGGTTTATTTCTAACATAAAAAGAATAAATGCATTGGGGAGCAGGATGTGGTGAGTTCCCCTTCCCTACAAATTCATATTGGCCTTTGTGCTCACTGATTTTCTAGTATCCTGAAGAACTGTAAAAGGTGACCAACCATTTCCTCCTCCATTCTCTTCCAGCTGCAAAGGAGATAGAGAAAAGACAGAACAAAATGTAAGCTCCCACTGCCAGGAAGGCATACCAGGCAAAGGATTCCAACATGGATACAAAGCTTAATAATTGGGAATTACATGTTTTAAGAAATAGGAAGAGTGCTTTTGAATCTTCTCTGACTGGAGAAGCAAGTGAACCCCAGGTATCTTACCTCCTAGGAGGCATGTAGGTCATATAATCATTGTGATGATATCATCAATACAATAATCTGGAACAAGACGAGAAAGTGTGCAATTGTCATTACCAAAAATCCACTTAAGCAGCTAAGTATGGAAAGTACTTTTTTCCTAAGTATGGAAATTCATTTCTTATACTGAATGCAGCTTTCAAGGAGGTGCTTCATGCTAGCTTCTGTAAAGGTGACCAGGTCCAAGAGCAAGACAGTGCTTCTGTTGGATATTTTTGGTATTTTCTGTTGGCTGCTTTAAGTACAGCTGACTGTGAAGCCCTTTTGTAAATGCCTGTTCCCCATGTGACAATAATGAATGTTGGCTTTATCACCATAGCACTGCACCAGTACTTCTGGAGCTGAGTCCCTTTGCGCACTGCACTGTCAGTCATCACAGCTGGGGGAAGAAGGACTGAGCATAAGTGCCAAGATTTTCCCACCTAGGCACAAATATCTTCTACTTCTGCTTAAACTTGCAAGTTTAACATTATTTGTTCTAAATTCTTATAGCATCTAATAATAACCTTTCAAAAACACTTATTTCTGACTTATAAAGTAAAAGGTTGCCTGTGACTGAATAAAAATGAGGAAATGACCATTGTAGGAAATAGGAGAACAGTGGGTAAGGAATGATTCAGTATGACAATTATGCAAACAAATAATAATGTAAACTACTCAGAAGGCATTTTACCACTGCAAATTGTTAGCACTGTCAACAGTTTCTTGAAATCACAAGCTGTTTGCTGAATTTCTGAACTGTTCCTACATATGTGCATATTTCTATGTAAATGAACGTCATTAAACAAATGCTCCTGTGGTGAGGACACAAGTTCCTTTCCACATTATCACAAGTTCTTCATTCTTCTCTTAGGCATCCTGTAGGGGAAAAAAAAAAAAAAAAAAAAAAAAAAAAAAAAGTTTAGATTATTCAATGTCCTATTTGTTTCTAAAATACAGCAAATTTCAAAAGTCATATACCTGTATGTAGGGTGTGTATAAATTATCTATAGGGCATGAGCCTTTTCCTAATTCTTAGAGAATCTGAAAAAGTGAAATGCCCAAATTTATGCTGTTTTTTTTCAAGCTCATCAGTATAGTGCTATGTTCTTGCTTTGTGTCATGCAAATTAAGGACTGTGGTACCCCTCAAACTAAACTAAATCTGCAAGTGTGTGATTCTGAATACTTCAAAACATTTTTAGACCATATTAAAAGTTAAACAGGGCTTACATTTCTCTTTAAGATTTTCTTATGCCACTTTAAACTCGAGAATTCTTGAAACAGTTATAATCAGAGGACAAATAGTTTAGCTTATGGAAAGTTCTGATTATGTCTGGGTCATGATCAAACACCATTAATCAAGTAAAAGAAATTTACTGTCTCCAGGAAACTCGTGATTTTCTAGGCTTCAGGATTTAGAGGTGTTAAATGGTGGCTCTTCCAAACATTTCTCTAACCTTGTAATCACATCACAGACTTGTTCATTTTCAGCGTAGTAGTACTAGGCTTAGAAGAAAGTGAGAGCAAAAATAGGCAGGAGAAATGTGCTAACAGAAATATTTCTGATATTGTCTGTGAAGAAATATAACAAATAAAAAATCAATTATATTTGCAGGAGAGAACACCCTGCCCACATTACCAACTTGCTTTGCCCATATCCTTCACTTATGTCCTTGTCCATGTTTTATGCTAATAATAATAATAATAATAATCTATTATACAGTTTTGCTTGAATGAGACAACCTCACAAATTTCCAAAGTGTCTTAAGAGAAATACACAGTTTTTACTGAAACAAAATTTATGCCAAAAAGCATTATTCAATCTAAATGAAAGAACAGCTGTGAAATACTTTAGCTTAATGAAAATTAGGCAGAGAAACCTGAAGGCTTTTTTATAATGTAGTACTTAGTATACTGCAGTATTTGTATTTGCAAAATTTATGTTGACTGAGGTGAATTCAAGAGCTAAGACAGTAATAAAATAAATAAATAGAATTGGTAGACAACCGAGGATTCTACAATTTTCAAATTATAACAAAATAGGCAGTGAATATAGAGGTTTTTTATTACATATAATTGGCATTTGTTTCAAATAGTGAACATGGAGAATAAAAAATGATTTAAATCAGACACCTCTAGACTAACAGAGAAATTTTTAAAGGGACTCTGATAACATGATAGCGTGATAGTTTTAAGAATTTGTTGATTTTTGAGATTTTTACTGTCATTATATTATAATGGGACAGAATATGATATGTGGAAGAAAGAATAAACCCTGTGTATTGTACTATCTTGATTTTTTCACCTTCTGCTTTGAAGCCTGTATTTTTGATACCAGCTTTACCTTTGATCGAATTTAGTAAGATTTGAAAAGTTCTACACTTCTGCAAAAAGATGTAGTCAATCATACAGTCATGTGCTCAGTCAAGGTCCAAACAGCATTTGGATATTCGTGGAGTTCTGTTCTTTACAGGAAATCATGCTGTCCTAAACTCCATATATAAAGATTTTAGATAATCTTTCACTCAGATCTTTTCATGTTAGAAAGATCATTCTAGTTTTTGTTTGCTCTGTTGATGTTTTGGTATTTATCACGTAGATGAGTGTCCTGGTTTCAGTTAGGACAGAGTTAATTTTCTTCCTAGTAGCTGGTAGAATGCTATGTTTTGGCTTAGGATGAGAAGAGTGCTGATAACACCCCGATGTTTTAATTGTTGCAGAGCAGTGCTTACACCAAGCCAAGGACGTCTCAGCTTCTTGCTCTGTCCTGCCAATGGGCAGGCTGGGGATGCAGAAAGAGCTGGGAGGGGACAGACCCAGGACAGGTGACCCAGACTAGCCAAAGGGGTATTCCATACCATCTGACGTCATGCTAAACAATATATAGGGGTGGCTAGCTGGGGGGACTATATATAGGGGCCGGACTGCTCGGGATTAGCCTGGTCAGTGGGTGGTGAGCAATTGCATTGTGCATCACTTGTTTGTACACATTATTATTAGTAGTACTATTATTATCATTGTTGTTATTATTATTATTGTTATTATTATTATTGTTATTATTATTTTCCTGTCTTAATAAACTGTCTTTATCTCAACTCATGGGCTTTACTTTCCCATTTCTCTCCCTCATCCCAGAGAGGCAGGGGGGAGGGTGAGTGAATGGCTGTGTGGTGTTTAGCTGCCGGCTGGGTTAAACCACTACAATGAGACCTAACTTCAGGCAGTCTTCTGAGAACCCACTTGGCTTTGTTTGATGCAGAGTGAAATTACAGCTTAGCCTTTCCTGGCAAATGGGTGTTTGACTCCTTCTAGATATTTTTTTTATTCCTGGAAAGCAATAAAGACACCAGGGTATGTTTTTAATGGAATTGGTGAAAAAGTTTGCTTCGCAATCTCTGTCCTGACAATGGTGAATAACAGTTTCTAGTGAAGACATAAAGGCCACATGAATAAAAGACAGAAAAAGAAATGGAGAAAGAGATAGATCTGCTGTAAGGATCTTAGATTGTAATTCTGGCCTTCACTCAGATAATGGTTTGGTCTCTCAATTTTCCTTACATTTGTTCAGGATACACTAGGAATACTCCTCTTGTAAAGAAAAAGCTTGCTTATGTAATTGTTTTGTTCAAGAATACAGACACAGATTTACAAAAACTGATGAATTGAAGTAGATTTTAACTTTAACACAAATAGACCTTTCCTCTTGTTGCAGTGAGTTAATATTTGAAATAGGAAGAATAACAAATCATTGCTTGTGACCTTTCTTTTATCCATCTGCCTTAAATGATGATGATGATGATTAATTTTTATGCAGGTCAGATGTAACAGAATATAGAAAAGCAAGGTAATGTGGGTATAAATGAAATGTTTCCTAGGTATTTATTTTTTTTTCCATTCATTTTAGTTTCCATCATTTAAACTGTAGTTCATTTCTAATTTTGACTTCACAACAAACGAAATGTTCCCCATTTGAGATCAGGAGTCAAAGAAGCATTGTCAGTTCAAATTTGGCCCTAGATTTAAATTTAACAAAAAGGAATAATTAAGTAAACCTAAAAGTTTCAGGAAAAAAAATCACAATTAAAAAGACTTGAAATATCCTGTGTTGGCAGACAAAGGTTCTTGTGATGCAACAACAAGAATATAACTTTAAAAGACAATTACTTTAAATGAAATTAAGCAAAAATCGATTTTTTTTTTTCTCTTTGCTGCCTCAGTTGTAGAAAATTTAAATCAATATTAAACAAAAGATATAAACAAAACTATTTTTTATATCTTTAAAGATCAATGTTGATATCAGATATATAAATTGATTTTAATATGTATAATTTAAGTAGCAGAAACTGTGGGTGATAAGGGTGAGGAAATTATTATTGTGAAAGCTTATTGATCCAGAAAAACATTACCAGTGTAATTACCAGTGGCTAGTAGAGTTTACCAGAGAGACTTGTAGCTTTCTTTAAAAATATTGCATAAAAATTACCTCTTCACCTGAATTTACTGTTACTCACTGATAAAACTTTATTTTCCTTCTCACACTCAGCATGTTTCTAGCTTAGCCTTCTTTTGTTGTGCTTAGTTATATAAATACATGTATTGCAAAGACATTTTATTTACATTAATTTCCATTCTACCATATTAGTAATTAAATACAAGTTGACTAATTCTTCACTATAGCAATGACATCGTAAAATAAGAACAACATGTGGTTCTCTGATATTTTGATCATTTTGAGTCTTACCCATCTTGAATAGAAAGGAGAACAGTTCCAGAACTCATGACTGGTGACAGTTTCTTTCAAAAAGCTGCTATACAGAGATGTATTGTGAATGGACTTCTGTTTTCTGAGAAGGTCATGGTAACCAGAGGTATACGGAACAGACATGATGTGATGCAAGAACTAGAAGCCAAAGTTTGTTGTTGTTTTTGTTTTGTTTTGGTGTGGGGCTGGGAAGGAAGGGAGGGTTGTGGGGTTGTGGTGGTATGTTTCTTTTATTTACTTGTTGGGAGCTGTCTTATTGTTGTTTTTCTTTATACTTTTTGGGGGATTTTTTTGTGTGTATGCTTTTTTGTTTGTGTGCATCTGTTTAAACTACAGTAATAGGTATAAGAAGCCATCCCTTCAAAGTGCAAGACTGTTCAATTATGTTCATATATATACAGGTCATCTAGAATAATTTACAAGCAAAACAGAGGCCTATGGCACCTGTAAGTTACAAATGCACTAATTAGTAAAGGAATTAATACTGTATAATAATACTGTATATTAATAAATATAATATATATTAATAATATAACATAAAACATATAACATAATATCTTTATATAAAATTGTAAATAATATAATATATAATATAATATATATTATAATAAATTATAATTAATACTGTATAATAATATTATGGAATAAACCTTAATACTGCTATGTATTGCTGGAATAACAACAGGTGAGAGGGTGAGGGGATGGAATTGTTTGATCTTTAACATTCAGCTGACAGAATTTGTGAAATGGAATAAGCACAAAAGACTGAAAACGTATAGACACACTACTGCATTTGCAAGAAAGATAACTAGTACAACCAGAGCCAAGAACACCTTAGATAATCCTATTCAGAGTGGGGAAATATATAAACATCGGGTTGAGTGAGGAAAATGGGGAAGCTAGAAGACATTTGCTTCCTGCTTTGATGAGATCTCAAGCCTGGCCATCTTAATTTTGGTGACCAAGATTACACATAACTACACCACATTAGCTCTGTGGTACTGTATGGTTACAGACAATTTAGGGTATGATAAGGATTGATAACTCTGAATATGTAGTGATAATGTTTGATGAAGGATAAGAAACAATTTAACATAACGTGCGTTGTTAACAATCGTCAATATAATGAAGCTTTGTTTTAAAATTTAAAACTGTCCTGACATTATTCTTCTAGAAAGTATCAACACAGCAATCTCCAGTTCCCTAAACTTTGCTCTAATTCTTGATCTCTAATTCTCTGAATTCCCCTAAATTCTCTAAATTCCTTAAATTCCATAAAGGGGGTCTCCTAAATTCCACAAATCCCCATATAGCTATATCTACACACATATTCTTTCACACCCCACTCTCCCCAGAACATTCAGGAGGAAGGTGAAAATAGAGGAATGGAGGTTCTATCACATCCCTTCATAAGTCTTTTGATGCTGAAGAAAGAGCATCCAGTAAGGCTCTAGAGCTGTATATCCGTTCTGGAACTCACATTTGAATGTTGAACCTGGAAAACCAAGGACCTCATAGAATCACAGAATGATGAATGGTTTGGGTTGGAAGGGGCTATAAAGATCATCTAATTCCAACTTTTCTAACTTTTCAATTTTTCCAACTTTTCAATTCTAACTCCTAACTTGGGCAGGGACACCTTCTACTGGAACACATTGCTCAAAGTGCCATTCAACTTGGCCTTGAACACCTCCAGGGATGGGCCATCCACAGCTTCTCTGGGCAACTTGTTCCTGTGCCTCACCAGCCTCTGAGTGAAGAATTTATTCCTTATATCTAATCTAAATTTACCCTCAATTTACATTTTTCTCAGGAATGCAATGGGAAGAAGAGAACATCAATTTTGACTTTGCTTAGAAATTCTAAGATTCTTCCTTTTCATTGAGCAAATTCACAGTGAATCCAAACAGTTAATCTGAAACATCTCTGATGAGATAACCTTTCCACAAGAAAATCCACTCTCAGAGTTGGTGCAAATGTGCAGTACTGATTTGATACTTCTTCCACCTTCTCCTGTACTTCTTCACAACTAATCTTTTTTACTATTGCAGTAGGAAAACACACATATATAGATGAACAGAGACTAAGGAAAACGCTCTGTGAACTTTAAATGGGAAGGAAAAAACTTGAAGACAGCAAGTCAGAGTAACCATGAGCATATTGCTAAAATTTGAAACAGGAAAGCCTTGCGTAACAATGACTCGACTCTTTTGCTAGAGACAGTCTGACTCTGGTCTCTTTCTGGAACAGCCATGGGAAATTCTGACCCAACACCCTTTGGAGTTGATGTGCTCTGACTGTGCCCTCTACTTGGCTTATCTCTGATAAATGGGCATTGTGTTTTAGTGACATGATATATGATAATTATAGCTGCAAGCAATATGAATCAAATATCTATAGGAAACCTTCATTTCAGGACTATACAATCAAAAATATCTGGATTAAAAAACTGTCTTTAGTTTACAGATCTTGAAATAAAATATGGCCCAGTGTCTGAAGGTAATAAGCAAGCTATTGCCCCATGTCCAAAAGGTTGAATACAGCAACTTCACAATAGATTCTCTGAGTCTGACAGATTAAATTTTTACTGTAGAAGATGAAAGTATGTCTGTTTGGTATGTATAGTTGGTGAAATTATTAGACCATGTAATCATTTTTTATTTCTGAGAAAGATTTAAAGAACGCAGGTTGTATAGAATGAATATTGAGCTACTGAATGAATCATTAATATAACATGGGCATCTTCATTGGCCTAGAGGTGGATTGTCAAATGATTTACCTGCAAAAAGATATTTGACCCATTTCATCACTGAAGGACTTTGCTTGTACATCAGATATATTAAGTTTAGCAATTGTAATTAAATGGTTTACCTTTGCCTGGCAATTACCAGTGTCCTACAAAATTTATATTATTTTCTATCAAAACTATTTCTAATAATTGGTTTTAATATCTAATTAGTCCATAATTGCAGTACATATCCAGAAAAGTAAAATATAGAACAGAAAAATTATACCTTGAAAATTGTGAGAATTATGAAGTAATAGGAACAAATAGAATAGAAGTGATATATATTTTTAATTTGTTCACTGAAATTGAGGGGATGAAGGTCACAGGATTTTTTTTTCCTCTGAGTGATAATTCAGATCACAGCTCCAAAGGGGTTGGAAGCTTCAACCCTAAATCGTAATATTTTAAAGAATAAGGGACAGGGGTAAGTATCAAACAAAAAAATATCACAGCACACTTTGCTATATGTAGTCCGTCAGTCCCAAATGTAGGTGATGTCAAATTAAATGAAGTCATAAGAGTCCTCACTGACTTGAAAAGGTTCAATAAAACCTTCAAGAAGAAATGTGTGTACCAACTACTCTGTTGGTTATGCTGGTGATGTAATCAGGGAAACAGATTCCTCAGTCCCAATCACTTCAAAGCAGTACTGGAGATATTTTATTTTTAATAATATGCATACTGGGGCACAGATATTTCTCATCCCATAGAGATTACTTTTAATATTATATAGTCATTCTGCTTGTACCTCCCTTTATATGGTTTTCCAAAGAAAAGTCCAATGTCAGAGAGAGATATTGTGGAAAGAACTTTGGTGGCATACATTAAACAAAAGAGACTTTTGTTTGGCTGCATTTCATCTTCCTGTCACCGGACTTCCACATATCATCAAGGCACAATATTCTCCCCTTCTGTAATGCTCCTACAGTTACAAATCAGGGTAAAGGCAACAATTTAGGGTCTCTTTCAAAGCTTAGTTTTGCAAGTCAGTATTTTCTTTCCCCTCTTAGTTGTATACAATATAAGCATTTGCTTCCAGGTCTGGAACCCCCAGCACAAGAAGGATGTGGAGCTGTTAGAGTGGGTCCAGAGAAGGACCACAAAGATGATCAGAGGATTGAAGCACCTCTCCTATGAAGACAGGCTGAGAGAGCTGGGGCTGTTCAGCCTACAGAAGAGAAGGCTCTGGGGTGACCTCATCACAGACCCCCCTTAAAGGGGTCTTATAAGAAGGATGGAGGACTTTTTACTTGAGTAGATTATGATAGGACAAACGGGAATAGTTTTAAACTAAAAGAGGGGAGATTTAGAGATTAGAAGGAATTTTTTCACTCAGATGGTGGTGAGATCTCAACCCTTGAGCCCTTTGCATCGTATTTGCTCCCTCCTCCTCTTTGAGGAGGGAAAGCGAGAGAGTGGCTGTAGTGGAGCTTTGCTTCCCCCCTAAGTAAAACCACCACAGTTGTGAATTAATTTGTCTTCAGACAAGATGGAAAACATGTACCATTATCTGCAAAGAATTATAACTGCAAAGTTGCAAAGAAAGGCTACAAATAATTATATAAAAATACATTGAGTAAAACCATAATTAGAATAAGAAAACAAACGAACACTTCTCCTGTCCAACTTGTTTCAGCTCACCTTTTCCTCTTTTCCTGGTTTTCAACTTGTGTCTCCTAATCATGGTACACAGAACAGGTTGAAGCTCCAAGTGTGGACAAAGATTCAAGCTGTCGTCAGACAATAAAGATGAAAAGCAAAGATATTTTATCCTAGAATCATATAATTTAGAATCATGGAATATCCTGTGAGTTGGAAGGGATCCACAAGGTCCCACATTGAGTCCAGTTCATGGCTCCACATAGAACTACATCAACTATGTGTCTAAAATCATTGTTAAAACATTGAACTCAGCAGTCTTGGTGCTGTGGCTACTTCCCTGTGGGCCTGTTCCAGTGCCCAGTTACCCTCTCAATGAAAAACTTTTTCCTCATATTCAATCTGAACCTCTCCTGACACAGCTTCATGCCATTTCCTTGGGTTGTATCACTGGTCATTTCCCCTTCTGCTCCTGCAATGAGATCTCCTCTCAGTCTCTTCTCTGGACTGAACAGTCCAAGTGACTTCAGCCACTCTTCATATATCTTGCCCTCTATATCTTTCATCATCTTTGTAGCTCTCCTTTGGACACTCCCAAATAGTTTTAGGCCCTTCTTATACTGCAGCTCCCCAAACTACACACAGATTCAAGGTGAGGCTGCACAAAAGCAGTGTAGAGTGGGACAGACATTTCCTTTGAATGGGATATGGTTGGTCCTTTTGGCTGCCAGGGCATGCTGATGACTCATATTCAGCTTGCCGTTGACCAAAAACCCTGGATTCCTTTCCGTGGGCCTGCTCTCCAGCTTCTCATCTCTTAGTCTGTATATATAGCTGGGATTGCCCTGTCCCAGGTGCAGAATCTGGTACTTGCTCTTGTTAAATTACAAGCAGTTGTTCATTGTCTAGCCCTCTCATTTGTCAAGATCTATCTGCAAGGCCTCTCTGTACCTGAGAGAGTCAACAGCTCCTCCTAAGTTAGCATCATCTGCAAACTTTGTATGCATTCAAATTCTGCATCCAGATCATTTATAAAAACATTGAAGAGAAGTGGCACCAAAATGGGTCCTTGGGGAACCCCACTGGTTACTGTTTGACAGTGTGATATAACTCCATATACTGTAACCTTTTGAGCCTGACCTGTCTGCCAGTTATTATCTATTTATCTAGCTATATGCTGGATGTTTTGTCCAGAAGGATGAGACAGTATCTTTCTCTGCTAAATTCTGAAAAGACCACATCTACTGGCTTCACTTTGTCAATTAAATCCTTATATTCTTTCAACCATTGGTTTCAACCAATTCTAACAACCTTTCCAAAGCAGAAGAGCTTCTATCTAACCTCTACAAGAGGGCAAGTGCTGTCCCTCAAAATAACAGTGGCATGGCAATGCTGGGAAAGAAAATTGTGCTCTGAGTCAAGACACCCCTTGGCACTTTTCCCATTGAGAGTTCAGGATGGAAATTAAAGCTACTTTCCTGACAGAACTAGAAGTAGTTTCTTTCCTCATATGACAAGCCTTATTAGCAGAGAGCAATGCAGTTTTCACCTGTTTGTGCCAGGAGAGATTCTAGCACAAAGAGTAAGTAATATTCCTTTTTTTTGGACAGCTCATAAGCTGCCTTGTTTGGAATGTTATGGGATAACGCTCATGTTCAAGTAACACGGAAGAAATAAAAGTGTTGTTATGGTAATTCTTGTTTCCTTTTTATTTATTTTGTGTTACAAAGGAGATAATGGCAATCCTCTAGGAACTTTCAGAGACATGACACATTTAAAATAATGACTGTTTGGATGATTCCAAATTTCATTTTGAACCACAACATCAACAGCAGGAGTTTCTGCATCAACAGGAAAAAAATGCAACCTGCAACAGCTTTGCACAGATAAGATAAAAAAGCCAATGTCATTCTATGAAAAAATGAAGAAGGCCTTCTATGTTTATTATTTAGATCAATAAGGCATGACAGATGTATGAAGACTTTCAGATAACTCTATTTTATATTAGAAATACAGATCTGATAAGTAGTGATTAATCTTAATTTCTGCATTAGCAATAACAATATTTTAAGTCACATGCGAACACAGCATATTTATTCCAATGAGTATTATTTATCAATAATTGTCAAGAACATATGGAAGTTATAACACAAGGAAAAATCACAGAAATTGCTATTTTGTTGCAGACCAGTGATTTCTCTAATCTAATAGCCTGGCTCTTGCAGGGAGCAGGACAACCTGCTGCAAAGGATGTATGCACAGTCTTGGAGTGGATAGCAGTTTAATACTCTACAGATTACTCTATCCGATGATCTCAGAAAATTTGGATTATGTACAAAGCATGTAAATTAACATTTTTTCCTGATATAATTTTGGATGTTTTCAAAGTATTGTACATATATATGCATGTGTGTGTATGCAAACTTTAAAAATCATGACATCCTTGGACATCCTTTAAGACTTTCATCTGTTGATTACTGAGGTGGTTTTGCCCAGCTGGGCAGCTCAGTTCCACCACAATCACTCTCTCACTCAAATGGAAAAGGGGAAGGGGAGAAAATACAATTGAAAGGGCTCAAGAGCTGAGATAAGGACAGGGAAATCACTCTCTGATTACCACCCTGGGGAAAACAGACTTAAAATGAGGAGATTAACATAACTTATTTCATATCACTAACAGACTAGAACAGTCAGAAACTAAAAGCAAACTAAAACCAACTTCCCTTCCATCTACATTTTTCTACCTCTTCCTCCACCCCAGCCGAGCAGCGTAGGGGAATGGAGAATGGAGGCTGTGGTTCAATCCCTAACGCTTCATCTCCGCTGTTCCTTCATGGTCACTCTCTGTCCCTGCTCCTCCTGCCAAGCCTTGTGTCCTGTTATTTTAAGCATATGGTCTACCTTCTTGCTTTAAAAGTAATCTGGCATCTTTCACTTTCCTATTGAAATTGAGCCACTTGCAATCAAGGGTGCAGGAATGATACAGGGATACAAGACCAGAAGAAAAGCAAACAAGACAGAATTTAACTTCATATTTAGTGTTTGAGACAATTACCCAGGAGTACGGGAGGCCCATACTTCTGATCTGTGCTCCTATAAATATCTCCATGCTTTTATCTAGTTATTGCAGTGGAGGTCGAATGTAACCTCCTCAGATTCCTTGGAGCAGAGTCTGGTACACCACATAATCCTTTTCTTGCCCAATAATGTATCTTTCTTTTGCCCTTGCATTCTTGGTTACATAGGGCAGTCTCAATGAGTGGGTCATCCACTGTCAGGAAAGTCCAAGTCCTCTCAGGCCACAGACATGTTTTCTTCTTTTACACAGGTTTTCATTAGGCTATAATACAAAATTTAGGGAAGGGCAGACATTTCTACCTGCTGTGCTCAAGAAAGAGGTGTCAGAACAGCTTTTGGGAAGATGAACTGAATATTCCTTACCAGTCCCTAATACATTCAAGTCAACAAAGTCAACAATAAATGTCTAGACTCTAACTTTTTATCTGGAGATTACCAGTTAGTCTGCAACTCTCATTCAGCTACACAGGGAAATTACATGGAAGGCCCTGTAGACTAGATGCCTAAAATTTCAAAGTTTTTCTCAAAGCTTCTACATTTAGACATCTTTTCCTCCTAATTTGATTCTCTTACTATACATATTTTCTTCTGCTTTTATTCAGAAGACATGACCAAAACTACATGCAGTATTCCAGCTAAGAGGCTGCTGTTCATTTGTATATCTACATGCTAATATTTTGAGGATATCTTATCTTGCTCTGTATGTCATCTAATCTATGTCATCTATTTCTTTCTTCAGCCAAGGTGAGCATTGACTTGAAGTTTTTACTGAGCTATTCATAGTAATGACAGGGTTCTCTTTCTGTATGACTGCAGTTAATTTAGAGCTCTATAGTGTGTATGAATTCTTCGTATTTTATTCACTTCCAATATGCCTTACCTTGCATTTGTGAACAATTTAAGCTGTTGTGTTAAAGGGTAAAGAAGTTTGGCAGGAACTAAGCCCCCTTGTATTCCAGCTTGTCCTCAGACAACAGAGGGGCCGGGGGTGGCTGGGCTTACATTCTGAGTGATGCCCAGTTTGGCAGTATAAATCCAGTCACATTCAATATATTGAATTACCACGATCACAGATAAACAAATAGAACAATGCAACTTCAGTCTCATAGATTGACTGGTGCAGTTTATGGAAGCAACAGGAATACAGATTCTTTTGGACTGACAGTGATAAATACTGTGTCTGCAAAGCAGGTGGTAATACCAAGAATATGACTAATACAGCCAACTGCATATGAGTTAACTTATGAAACAACTCTACAGAGAAGTTAGGTTTCCTGGGGAAGCATTCAGTATAACAAAGTTCAAATCTCACCCAATAGGTGCCTATGGGGGGGGGGGGGGGGGAGAGAGAGAGAAGAGATGCTCAGCCTGTTGACTGATCCCAGAAGTCAGCGATGTCCTCCTGACTTGTCTGTAATGGTGTCTTCCCTGAGATTCTTTCTCTCTTGAGCCATTTTTATACTATTTTCATACTTCCAGTTGGAGTTTGAGTGACTCTAGTCATACATACCTGTTATAATTGGTATAAAATCTTCTTGTTTTGCCTTAAACAAATTCATGAGCGCATGCTCAGAGAGCAGTGGTGGCACCTTGGAAGTAAGTGGCTTTTGCGATGGAGGTTTGTTTTGGTATTATAATGAGATCATAATAAGCAAAGTTCACCCAAAGGACATTATTTCCACAGAAAATGGAAAACTGCTGTCTCAGGGATGGCTCAGGGTAATGGCCATGCAATTTACCAGTTTCATAGTACCATCAAATAGTATCATCAAGTTCCCATCCCTGCAATGGTATCACAGAGCCTTGCTGCTGTGTTTCCACCCTGCCCCATCATCTGTGCTATTTCTCTTAGAGTCAGCATGCTACAAGTCAGCATGCTCTTAGAGTCAGCATGCAACATCTTCACCTAAGATGTGGACATACCTTTAGTCTCAACAAGTCCCCTCCAGCAATTACTCCACAGATGCCCAGCTAGCAAACTTTTCTGTGTTGTCATGCCATTAAATAGCACCAGTTAAATGTGTATATAAAAGACAAAGGCTCTGAAACTCAAAATGTTTTCTCTTTAATTCCTATTTGTTTGGAAGTGGAGATATTGCAGCTCTGGACTTGTCATGTCTGAATAATGACCACATTCCAGCTTTGGAAGTACATAAGACTTTTAATAATCCATTAAAATATTAACCCTTTGTAAGAGATGTTCTTAAAGTGGGTGCAATGAATGATACATCTTGTGATCCCTAGCTCCATACAGCCCTCATCTTGCTGGATGTTCATTCTACTTACAGGTCTCAGTGCCCTCCTTTGCAATGGAAACACCAAGGAAATATATATATATCTATCTATTATATACGATGGATATATATATATATATCCATTAAAACACAACCTGACACATGTTAGAAATTTTCATATTTCATCTTCTCAGCATAAGGTTCCATGCACTTATATGATAAAGGGATATATTTGAGCAGCTATTTCATTTGCAAAACTTCTGCCCTTTACACACTTTCTGGAAGTGCAGTGGCAGGACAGGGATTGTGCTAGAACCAGAGCTTTCTGCCCTACTCACAATCTGTGAAGTAGTTCTTTGCACGTAGCCATGAAAATTGGATTAGGAATAATGGTGTAGATGTTTTCTTGCTCCTTGTGTTATCCTTATAAACATGGACTCCTCACTCTGGAATACTTAGACAACTCTCTCTCTGGGATACAGTCCTGGAATTTCTTTCTAATCAGGAATTCCACCAGTGTGAATCAGTATGAGGACTTCCTGAGTGAGGTATTACCATCTTTAACCATGTAATCACTTCCTAGAAGCTCATGTTCTATCTAGTTCATTAATAAATCTCATTACTTCCCAGAAGATTTATCTCCATCAAATGAACTTTTTATTGCATATGTTAATATCTTAATTTTTGATTATATGATTTTATTTTTTTTCTTCTTTCTTTTAAACTATGGACGAGATTTTGCATCACTTAATTGCTCTTCTGAAGACATACTAGAGAGTTTTATGAGTTATGCTTTAAAACATAGCATATCATTAAAGTGGTTGTGAATAAGTATTCAAATCTGAGTTATATTGCCTTAGAAGTGACGATGATTGTAGCCCCCTCTTGGACTAGTTAGGAGGATTTCAAGTTTCCTTTGTGAATTAATGAATCTATCAATTTTCTCCACCCTGAAGCAATAGTTGATCTTTATGGCATAACCTGCCTAACACCTTGGAACCGCAAGGAAATTCAAATGATATTTGGAGATAAAAAAATCACCTTTCCTTATTCTAATTCCTTTCAACACTCACTTTAATTTTCACCCAAGGGCAGACCATTTTTATTTAATTCCACTTGTCTTCTCTAATAAATGGACACGTTAACAATGTCCACTAATAGGGATGATAATTTTTCCATTTTAATCTTAAAACTTTCTTGCCAATTCATGATTCATTCAGAGATACATTTAAATAGACTATGCCATAATTCCTCTGGAAGCGTAGTAGTTTTCTTTTTCCTCAAAGCAATAAATATTTTGTATTCTATTATCAGGGATACATGGTGAACCACAAGCACTGTAGAAGTCAAAGTGAAAAAAGTTTTAATGTTATTTCAGATAAGAATGGTAATAGGTTTTATTTTTATTCCATATAGTTTTAAAAGGTTCTTAATACTTGGCTTTCAGTGGAATTGGCTTGAAGGCCACACCCAGAGAGTGGTGTTCAATGGATCTATGTCCAGATGGAGGCTGGCAATAAGTGGTATCCCTCAGGAGTCTATCCTGGTACCGTTATTGTTTAATAAAACATATAAATAACATATTAATGTTTAACATATTAATATTTATATAAACATATAAATAATATATTTAAATAATTAAATATATATAATTAATAAATCAATGACATAGACGGTGGGATTGAGTGCACCCTCAGTAAGTTTGCTGATGACACCAAGCTGAGTGGTGCAGCTGATAAAACAGAAGGAAGGGATGCCATCCAGAGGGACCTGGACAAGCTTGAGAAGTGGGCCCACATGAACCTAATGAGGTTCAACAAGTCCAAGTGCAAGGTACTGCACCTGGGTCAGAGTAATCCCAGACACGAGCACAGGCTGGGTGGAGATCTCATTGAGAGCAGCCCTGCAGAGAAGGACTTGGGGGTTCTGGTGGACGAAAAACTTGATATGAGCCAGCAGCTCACACTTACAGCCCAGAAGGCTGCATTCAAAGAGAAATGGCCAGGAGGTCGAGGAAAGTGATTGTCCTCCTCTACTCTGCCCTTGTGAGGCCCAACTTTAAATAGTATGTCCAGGTCTGAGGCCCCCAGCACAAGAAAGATGTGCACCTGTTAGAGTGAGTCCAGAGGAGGGCTACAAAGGTCTGCCTCTGCTGCTCCCTGGAATAAAGTCTTGATATTAGATGCCATCTTCTGACTCCTTGCTTTTTTCCTTTCCATATTTGTATGTTTCCATGGTGCACCTTCTCTTCCCAAATCCTGGTGGCCCCCTCTCAACAGTCTTGCCTCTGTCTGATCTTTTCTTATATTACCTAGCTCTACATTACAGACTTTCTCACAGCTCTTTTTCACAGCATAGCTATTTCTTCAGAGACTTGAGCTATATTTATGCCCAAGGTGCTTTCTTGCCAAGGAAATATTTCCCATTCTTTTCCTCAGTATGACAGGAACTTTTGTCTCATTTATCTCCATCTCCTCACCCCCTACCAACCCCTACCCTCTTTCTTTTCTCCAAAGGCCAAAAATCCAAGTGAAAGACCAATTGCAGCTAACCAAAAAACAGTCAGCAAAAATGTTCAAACAACCAAAATTCTATTCTGGAGAGAACCATTATTAGTCATAATTCACAGGGACAAGAAAAAGGTTGGAATTTTAGCTAGTAATAATGAGGAAAGGGTGAGCATCAGTAAAATAAAAATACATTCCTTTGTGTGCCAACAAAGCCATCGAAGACCAGTGATGAAAAAAAAAGTTATCAACTTCTAACTAGAGTGGATGAAAGGTTCTTGACAAAATCCATTTTCTTGTTCTTTGCTCATTGTAACTTAATGTTACAGCTAAATTTATTGTATATGAAGTCTGTTACATAGGATGGATACTGGAGCTTTGTTCTCTCCTACCTCTAAACTCAATTTCACCCACCAGCTAGGTTCTGATCCTTTAATAAATAATAACAGACCACTTCAGCTTTTTAAGTCTAGCCCTGTTATCTTTCTGTGTCTGCAGTTTCAAACACACTATCATCTTCTTTTACCTGTATTTTTGGGTGCTCTTCTAGCAGTCACCCTCTTTTTTCTACCACAGACTTCAGCCTATGCATTTCTCATACCACACATCTTCGTTTGATGGTTATTAATACTTCATACTCCAAATACAGTGATAAGTTAGAATGCCCATGTGCAAATAGATAATGCTGGTAACCACTCATTATTTTTCCAATTATGATGATATTATTAATACATTACAAAATTGCTTTACAAGAGTATATTTCTAATGAAGGTAAACTTCTAATGAAGATACATTGCCTGAGGTACTGTGGGATCTTACGTATGTTGGTTCAAGATTTCTCAAATCATAAAATCATAGAACCATAAATCAGAAGGGACCCACAGGGATAAAACTTGCTGATCTCAGGAAAAAAAAAATAAAATGAAAAAAGGAAGCTATTACTCAGAGTTACAGTATACCAGAGAGACTGTATAACAGTGATGTTGGTGGCATATTGCTGTTATAAAGACTGCTTCATCTGGAGACTGCTTAGTCCATGGTGGCTGCAGGCACTTATTTAGAGAAGCAGCTCCTGTTGAATTTCTGAAGGCATTTACAACTACTTTTCCCAGAAGTAGCTTTTTGCCTAGATAAAAGTAAATGATGGCAGGATGGCAAATCACCACACTGTGAGCAAGGCCTATTCATGAAAATCTTAGATACACAGCTCTATTGAGCATCTTTTCCTTTTCTACTCTGTGGGATGCCAATGGTTCAGCTTTGCCTTCACTCCGTGACTTATGTGTTCTCTCTGTTGTGTACCTTTTTTTTTTTTTTTTTTTTTTTTTTTTTTTTTTTTTTTCCTGATCCCTGCTCTGTATTTACAGGCTTCTGGTAGAAAACAAAGTGAACAACTGTGAGACATGCTATCAGAAGTTAATGTAGATGCAAAATTTTTGCAGGTGCACTCCATGGATTTGGAGGAAAAAAATTGTGCAGGAGTCTTGCCAGCTCCTGAATGTTCAGATGCAGAAGGCAGCACAAGATTGGTTTTGTTTCCTATCAGTAACAGAATGTCTGCCAAAAAAAAAAAAAAAAAAAAAAAAAAAGTGTGTAAATGTGATCAAATCAACGATCCCTTAAAATGTCAAACAATCCAGGTAAAGATAGGCACATGAGAATCAGACAGAGAGCAAAATACCAAAATATCATCTACTTATAAGGCTATTCAAAATCTCCCTTCTACTCCTTATCCCTTCAGGAACTGTAGGATATATTCTCAAGACTGCCAGTGCTTCTGTTCCAGGGAATTAATGAAGATGAGATAAAGCATCTCATTCTCCCATTCTCCCATTCTGCTTTTTACTGGGGAAAAAAATAAATCAGAAGGAAATGTACCAACCCATTCTTTGTGATAGATAGATAGATAGATAGATTCACAATGGTGAATCTAGACTCTAATTTCTTAACCTTCTTTTCTGATGTGGCAAAAAGTATTGCAGTAATGCTAATTATAAGACCCACCTTTTGCAAACTAATAGGCAGTAGTCTTTTATTCTTTTTTTTTTTTTTTTTATTTTTTTTTTTTTATGTAGGTATGAACAGATTTTTCAAAAACCTTGTTGCAATTGTGATGACCTATATTTATCACTTATTTCAATGTATTTCAAATGTTTTTCTTCTCCCAGTATTTTTTAATAATCTAATAGAAATGTATCAGACCCTTACACTAGGTGAATATGCTGCCCATATCTAACTGGGAAAAGATTGCCTCTTGGTACACCTTTTGGAAACTTTTTGATTCCAGCATTTCTTTGTTGTTTGTATTTTTTTGTAGACAGCTACACAGATAGAATTAACTATGCAAAGTTATATATTACATACAGAAAAAAATAAAAATCAAAGCAAGGATTGAACCTGAACAACAAATTGTTTGAGAGGTCTAAATTACAATATTAAAAATAGAAGGAATACATGGGACACTTCAGTTATTTTTTTTCTCCTAATCCTATAATACAAAAGGACTCATTCAACCAGACAAGAATGAATATAAAGCAGATGTCTCTCTAGTGAAAAAAATCAGGAAAAAACAAGTATGTAAAGATGTTTTTAGGGGGTTTTATACTGACATTCTATTCAATGCTGAAGAGCTAGGTAGCAGAATAAATCTCTCAGAAAATCCCTTTAGAGTCTTCTTTAGTTAGAGTACTGACTAGAGGTTCCTAATTTGAAAATTTGTGTATAACTGACATAAAATGGCAAAAGTTAAGAAAATCTGTTAACAATCCTTGCTTTACAATGACAAGAAAAGACAGATGTTGGAAAGCCAGAAGGGGTGTTTCTGCATTGCATGCAGAGACTAAGAGAAAACAAGATACATGTCTTTTGTGTGAAATTGCATATTTTAGTAACAGAAACTCTGTTTTTCAGTTTCTGTCTATATTTCAGTCCTCAAACATTCTCAGAATTCATCACCATTCTGAAGCAGTACATATCCAGGCAGTGGATCCCCTTACTGATAGACAGCTTGGTTCAATTTTATATTCCAACAGTTTAATCTGATGAGTTCACATCACTTATATAAAAATTAAATAATTTAGACAAATTTATATGGAAATGTCTGAAAGCTCTGTAGCCCATGTGGAGGTCACATTCTAATCTTGGCTCTGTACAGTCTGGAGAGTTTAGGCATATATTTTTAATACTTTCTGCTTTTTATCTGTCCATCAGCTTCACTATACTGATGACAACAAATGGAAAGTTGAGTCTTTGCACTCCATTTACAGTTTTCTGGAGCCCAGGACATTTTCTGTACTGATATTTTCAGGATTCTGGTATTTTCAGGATTAAAACTTAAAGAGATTATTTAGTTTAGTTTTGTTTTGTTTTGTCATGAGGGAGAGACTGGAATCTCTTTGCAAGGATTTGCAAATGCAGGACTTCAGACCTTATTCTATTCTGAGTGCTCTCTTTCACTGATTAAATACTCTTGAGTTACAGTCATATATTGTAGCGGCACTGCATAGAGCCAATGTATATGTCTATCCAAACATAACACAGTTCCATACAACTGAGATAATAAACACCACTTCCAGAGGCTTTAAATATTTCTCATTTCTTTATTCAGTCACAGATAAGAATCTACCACATGAAGGTGATAATAAAATAAAATAAAATAAAATAAAATAAAATAAAATAAAATAAATAAAATAAAATAAAATAAAATAAAATAAAATAAAATAAAATAAAATAAAATAAAATAAAATAAAATAAAATAAAATAAAATAAAATAATAAAAAAAAATCCCACTGTTGCTAGGCTTTCAAGCAGTTGCTAGGAGATGGGTAACAGTGGTCTGTGATTTTGGAAAATTAGGTAACACATTAGGGGAACAAGGATTGATTTTCAAATAACTTGCAGGTTTGTTGTCCTTGTACTGAATGAAATAACATATTTTTATAATGATATATCTGTACACATATGTAATGACCATATTAAAACTAACTTGAATGTACTTGAGCTCTCAGTGTTTTTGAAAATTAAAAAAGTTTTACTTTTTTTCAGGATGGGCTTTAAGAAATATTAGAATCAGAAACAGTAGGAGGACTTAGAAGCATTAGAAATAGTGTATTTGACATTTAAGTTCAAGTGAACCAGAAAGGTTTTTACATCAGGGTGTGTGACTTTTCTCTTTGGAACATCTCTTCCCGTTCATTTTCTTTTCATTCCCAGGAGTTTTTAATTTTCTTCCCAATATGAAAGATTAGACCACCACACTTCATAATCAAAATGAAAAATTTAAGGGATACTGAATGCTTACGGCAGATCAGGAAAGGAAAGGAAAGGAAAGGAAAGGAAAGGAAAGGAAAGGAAAGGAAAGGAAAGGAAAGGAAAGGAAAGGAAAGGAAAGGAAAGGAAAGGAAAGGAAAGGAAAGGAAAGGAAAGGAAAGGAAAGGAAAGGAAAGGAAAGGAAAGGAAAGACATTTGTCATAATTCTGCCTCTTATTGTGATACATGTAAGTTGAATGTCTTGGAAATTCACACTTCTATTTCAATGATGGCTGAGAGTAGCAGCACCATACTGGGTTCTAAATTAAATGTGTAGGATTAATGACTTGATCAAGACTTGGTGAGAGTTTTCTATTACTCTGACTGGATTTTGAGTTTATCTAAATTTGTTTCTTTCTTCTCGGGGAAAAATATTAAATTAGTCAAAAGGTCTTCTGAGGTGCACTTTGAATTAGAATGATTTAATTCCATTAATATATTGGCTTTCTAAGATTTTCAGAACCTTTCTCAAATTAAATTTATTTCAATTAACATTATAGCTTGCTATCTGTCCATAACACTGACAAGAGAGCTTAGAGCTTAGAAATTCAATTATATTTATTTATTTATTATTTGATTTAATGTTTTAATTACAGGCTTTGATAATACTGAGATTGGTGTTAGTTTTTTTGTTTTGTTTTGTTTTGTCATTAAATAATTTGAAAAAGACTAAAATATGAATGTTAAATTCACTAATTCTGAAAGAGTTACATGTTGTCCTGGTTTCAGCTGGGATAGAGTTAATTGCGTTACTAGTAGCTGGCACCATGATGTGGATTTAGCATGAGAATAATGCTGATGACTATCTGATGTTCTAGTTGTTGCTCTCCTCAGGACTAGGCTGGACATTGATCAGCAGGTGGTGAGCAATTACATTGTACATCACTTGCTTTGTATATTATTTTATCATTATTATTATTATTTTCCCTTTGTTT
The DNA here is from genome assembly GCF_009819795.1 of Aythya fuligula. NCBI lineage: Eukaryota > Metazoa > Chordata > Aves > Anseriformes > Anatidae > Aythya > Aythya fuligula. The sequence continues at coordinate 30,113,961 of NC_045559.1, read as the reverse complement.
TCTGTCTTATTAAATGGTGTTTATCTCATCTCATGAGTTTGTTACCCTTTCTGTTTTGATTCTCTTCCCCATCTCACTGTGGAGTGTGGTTGGTGAGGAAGTGAGCAAAAGGCTGTCTGGTGCTTAGCTGCCTGACAAGTTAAACCACAAAACAGAGAACTAGAGGAGATAACTAAATGACCCTAAAAGTCACATGCCAACACTATCTGAAATCAGAATATTGCTTGCAAGTGCTTTCAGAGCCTTTTGTTAACTTATACATATTTTTGCTAATGTAGAAAGGGATAAAAAAAGCTAACCAGAACGTAATGTGAACTTGTATCAGGTCACAGCAGACTGATTTGATCAAATTATAATTAAGTTTTAATTCATTTCACAAAGGCTGTGAAGCTGTATTCCTGACTGGCCATTACTGCTTCTGTCACAGCCTGTCACAGCCTGGAACAGTCTGAGGCCTTCTGTCCATTGCCCTGCTTTATGAAAAAGGAATTCTAGCTCTTATTTTCCACTGAAGACTTGGCAATTTGAAGCTGAATGAAGGTGAATCCCCTACACTAATGTGTCATCTCTGACTACTAAGTAACTGGCTTTTTTAATGGGAATTTATAACACTCCAGATTTGGGATGCAGGAAATTTATCAACCCAGAAATCACTCTTAAAGCTGGAAAACTTTTAAAATGAAAGAAAACTTCGATTTCTTATACTACAATCAATAATTTAATAGGTGCAGAGAAAGAAAATAATAGTAGTAAACCCTCTAATTAAATGTCAAGATAACATTTGTGTAGTTTTCTGCTCTTAGATTCCAAAGTGTCTGCAGCTCTCTGGAGAGTTCTTGTCCCATCTGGGGTCCAGTTTTCATTACAAGACTCTCCCCAGAATGTTGCTTTTAATGAAAGGAAACTGAATTTGGACGGAAAAACCTTTTTTTTTTTTTTTTTTTTTTTTTTATTTTATTCTCACTTGCATTTCTTCTGACTGTAAATTCAGTCCTGGGCACCCCATGGTGTTGTCTCTTTTACTCAGAGCATCAATAGGATCTCCTTTCTTGCAGACTACTTCTGTCACCTTCATAATCCTGGTCACACAGAGAACCTTTTGCAGTGCAGCTCCATCCTACTGCACCTGGAAAAGCTCAACTTGATTCTCCAAAGGTACACTTGTACGACACAGATACATTCTTTCTTGACAGCCAATAATTGAGGGAGTCTAACACCACCCTGAGTTTGCATAAGCTCATACACGTAGTTCTGGGACACCTAAGTGGAACGAATCCTTAACCAGCATAGCAGTGAGAGTAAAGAATGCAGCTCATTGCTGGCTCCTGATAGGCATTGGATATCATGGCATGTATACCACTTTTGGAAGTGAAGTGTTTAAATTAGGGCATCCTTAGACGTGACTTGCTGGATATGCAGTCTCTTCCATCTCCAATATTCATCTAGCCACATTCACCCTACATCCCACTTTTCTTTGGCATATGTGCAGGCAACAGAATCAGTGAAATACTAGGGACACGAAAAGCATATTTAAAAGATAATAGAAATTGCACTCGTGATAAGGAACTACAGTTATGGCCATTATGATAAAGGCAAACAAAAGTAGTGCATTAATGATTGTTTTGGAGAATGAAATGACAGAATAGAATGCTTTTTACATGTGAGAAAATCACTTTAAATCCATTGTTCCTGTATTTAAATATTACTGCTTTAGAAGTTTCATTCAGGAAAAGTTACATGGATTATTCACATACACATCAAAAAAACATTTATACTTTCCTGAGCAAGAACAATCAAATATAATAAGATTGAGGTTATTTATGTTTCAATAAAACCTTTACAAGATGGTTGATATGATAGTTGCTTTCCTCTCCTAGCCAGTTGTATTACAATTAAGAAAGAATTTTCCTCTGTTGCCATTACAAGCAAATTATAAAGCTTGCCAAATTTGCAGAACACATCTATGGAACATTATTCAGTGTAACACTTAATACTAGCACGTAATGAGCCACATTTGCATTTTTTTTCATTAGCCACAGTTCCTGTATTTCTTCAGTGATATCTTAATTATTCTTGGAGGATAATGTCCTACTTCTGCATAAACTCCAATGCGTGTTCATAGTTGAAGTGTGTTTTAAAGAACCTTATAATTCTACATGTATTTTTGGAATTGTGCCCAGCCAATTTCACTAGTTTTGTAGTTTTAAGTGAAGATGTGTCTGGAAGATTTTACATGCTTGACTGCATAATTTCTAATGTGGCTGTTAGAAATCAAACTATAACTAAAACCTGAAATCAAGAGTAGGCAAAACTTACTAACTGTTCATTGAAGCCCATGATATGGCTCAGTTCTGTTAGTCTTATTTGTTTGTATTTATTGCATGTAATTATCCATACACCTATCCATTTCTTAGGGCACTTGTCACAAGCATCATCTGACTCCTCCTGTTTCTGAGCTTCCTCTCCAAGACTGTTCAGTCCCTTCTCTTGCTGCTCAGAAAGAATAAGATGTAAAGACTAACAAAGTTCTCACCAAATGCTTAAAAAGTCATGAGGTGATCATCTCTGTTATCTGTGCTACCATCCATCTGCCTACGCCAGTATGGTAAGCATTTATCCTCCAAATAATCATTCTTTTCTGGATTTATTTTACTTTATATATGTATATGTATGTATGTATATATATTTTTATTTTTTTTTAAGCAGGGTGGGGCAGGGGAGAGGTGTACTGTTTAAACTTTAGTCCTTTTACTCTCCTTATGGCTGCATTTTCCTCAGCCTATAAATAATTTTATTTTCCTGATCCTGTATTTGATCAGGTGATATTTTCCTCTTTATGGTACCAATTACTTCTGTCTTAGTTTAAACTTCTTTATAGAGGATAGAGGATTTTTTCTCTGCTTTCAACCCTTTATGGGATGAGGCACTGTTTGCAGTTCCAGTGTACTTGCATTGATGTGGTTAGCCTAGTCTGTGCAGACTGCCATTTGCTGGTGTCTGGGAAAATAGCTTAGTGAAGTACCACTTGTATCACACTTGTCTTGTTTTTAATATTGTTTCTGTGGCTTTTGTTACTCTTTGCTGTCAGACATAAGGTACTAGTCGAGGTGGACATGTGGTCTCAGATGGTGCCATTGCCATGTTGTTACAACAAAATGAGCCAGAGACTTGTTAAAGCATTGGGTTTCCCTTTAGCTTTCTCATTGACCTTTATTTGTACATGGCAAGGGGGAAGGAAAAGAGTCCTTTCAAAAGACTTCCCGATGATGTGATGGAGGTAGGAGAGTCCTCCTGAGAACCCCTTTATCTCCACAGGGATGTAAGGTGTGGTGGCAGTGGCTGAAAACATGAAACAAAACAAATGTTTTGTGCAGGTCTCCATATGTCTTAGCCAAAGGTGAGGCTCATCAGACACCTGTGCTTCTCCCCTGTCTGCTGAAATAGTCTTGCTTTAACTTAAACATGGGGTTCTGAGTGTATAAAGTTCCTTCTTTAATGCTTTTACTTCTCTGCCTGGAGGATCAGCATGTACTGTCAGACTGAGAGATGAATCTTTAAAAAGGGTTACTTTACCTCCTCTAGCCATAAAGAAATTAAGCTCTTAGGACAGATTTTCTTCAGTCACAGTGAGAGGAGGTTTCCTCTCCCATGCAGTTTTTGCTCTGCAGTGAAAAGTGGAAAAAATGCTTCTAAAGTGAAAAGTACCAAAGATAAGCACACATCCCATCAAATCTCAGAAACATCTGAGGGAATCATCAAGATATTTCCCTCCTCAAAAGACAGCAGCAGATCTCTAAACTAATGCTGGGTTGTGTATTCAAATGATAAGATTATGAATCTGTATGTTTCTCCTGAATATATCCCATAAATAGGCTTTAAAGCCTACAGAGTATTTCAGAAATGCTAAGGACAGTGTTTACTGAATGACTACATAATGATGAGGACATGAAGAGGCATTTTAGAGTGCATATATACATATACACACACACAAATAGACAACATTCTTGATTAGGATAGTTACATTTTGTTCTTATTTTTCCCAGAATGTATTGGAGATACATATTTCCCTCAAGTAACACTCCAAATGTATACCAAAAGAAATAAAATAAGCTACTCTCAATGTTCTATGGCAGTATAGAAGAAAGAATTGCTGAACTTTGCTAACAGAGAAGTCCCACAAAACTGAAAAGCATAGAAGCTTAAGACCTGTTTTGCTTAAAGATCCAGAACTGCTAATGTTTTATGTAGAGTCTTCAAGGTTAGCCTGAGATATGGGATGAGATTCACAGTCATGGGTGTATCCTAAATTAAGCATCTTTAGGGTGAATTATAACCTAAATTAGCTGTTTCACTATATTCATGTAGAAGGAATCTAAATAGCCCATTCAGAGTTTAGACATGGATGTGTATTTTCAGTCAGATGAATACCAACAGTGGTATTCATGAATCCCTTTGCTAACACAGCAGGATATGCAGAACAGGGCACTTGTTCCATTCTCCCTTATTCCAAGAAGATTTCCAGGTGACTCATATTCTCTCTGTCTCAGACACTGGCAGTTAAACACTAAGGGTGTTTCATTTTTCTGCAGAAATTCTCCTACATCTAGGTGCTATAAGATTGCTTATTATGGGAAGAAATTTGGATTTCACAGAAACCTCACTACAGCAGATTAATCTGGCTTTCTTCCTAGAACCCTGCTGTGTTGTGATATAAAATATATACTCTTTCTCAAGGTATTGGATTAAATGATTATCATAAACGGACAGGTATTTCAAGTAAAATTTGAGGTTAATCATTGAATTATATCCCATTTTGATCAAGACTTATGTTACAGGAAAATTTAAATATATACTTAAAAATAACAGATGTGCCATGATGCAATGACTAGGCCTGAAATTGGGTTGTCTTAAATATATGAGGAGTGCTGAATCTTACTTGACATGAGTAATTTCAAAAGCACATTAGCACAGATAGCAAGAAATGAACTAGTCATGACAGGAAGACAGTTCAGAACTTAGCTCACTGGTGAGTTAATTTTATTATGCTTTTAGTTTAATTCAAGGAAGTGAGCCCTAGACTTTATAGAAGTATATCCTTCTCTACAGTAAAATCTGTTTAATAATTTGTATTTATAATGTATTTCTAATTGATTTTGGAAAACTTGTAATGATAAAAGTAACTGCAGGATTCTTATCAGGTCTAGCTCACATGCTTTAGTTCCAGCATAAGTAATATACTGGAGAAATAAACATAGATAGAGTTTTCTCATTGAAGTTGACAGTTTAGAGATAATCTGGTGAAATTAAAGAGAAAGTGGTTAAGATTCTGTATTATAAAGTAATATTCTAGCATGAGCTGAGATTTTTGAATTTGTACTCAAAGATGACAAGAGAAAATGACATGCAACTAAGGGACCTGTTCACATCTTAGTGTCACTGCAATAGGAACAAGATAAACTATTACACACACAAATGTAACAAACACACACTTTGTGGGTATTCTAGAACTTGTGCAATTTGTTGAATATTGCACTACAACCTCATTTATTTGATTTTTTTTTCATCAGTTATGCTTTTGACTATTTACCGGGAGTGGGTTAAACTGTTACAGTGACTGTCTTCTTTCCTGTTTGATTTCTACCTTTTGTCTGCAAGCCAATACTTTAATTTGTATCTTAGTAATGTGAAAATGTCTTTGTTTCCATTAGTTAGATAAACATCTTTATTTGCTTGCTAAGAAGTAGTAATCAGAGTTGAAAACATCACAAACTACATGATATTATGCTGCTGCCCAGTTTGTTCTCATGTTATGTTAATCTAGGTGTCTCTATGTGCTGATGGGATTTGGTCACCTTGATAGATGTCTCCCAGAGCTAATATAAGAGATCAAGTTCAAAGTAATGGGATGTATTTATATGAAGAAACTACCAGGGTGCTTTAAAAATGATAAACACAATAGAACTTTGCTCTCTGTGTTACAGTCCTTAGAAACACACTGGCCTTGATTTAAAACTCAACACCTAAATCACAGTTACATGGGTTAAATGTCATATATTATAAAGATAGATCAAACAGGAGTCAACATATTTCTCTTGCTTTGTTTTCAGGAAACATCCCTTCACATCAAAATGCAAGAAAAATATAGTTCTCCTTATATAGCACCACAGAGCAGCAATATACCCAAAAATGCTTCTAGGGAGTCTATGCCTATATTTTGGGACTTTCCTATGAATCCTTCAGTGTTATGTTGGTTATTTGTAGTGCATAAATAACACCTAACCTTGGTACTTCGAGTATTTAAACTGAACTGACTTTCCATGTTAGAGAATACTGAAATCTAAACTGAGCTCTGTGGAAATTACTTCATCATGTTGTATGATGCAGGAAAACATCCTCTTTTTTATTTTTATTTTTTTTTTGAGTGTGTGTGTGTGTATTGCACAGCTAGAAAATAACTTGAAATAGAATTGTTACTAGTTTTTTATTTGTAAAATCAAAGCTTGTTGAATAGCTTTCACACCGTTTTCAATTGCCTGCCTTATATGAGCTGTTTTGCCCATGGCTGTAAGCCAACACGCTTCTTTACTGTGGAAGATCTTCATTAAAAATTGAGTTGTGTAGCAGATGTAGCTAAGAAATAACAATACTGGTGAAATTCATAAACAAACAAACAAGCAAACAAAAACCAGGAGTCAACAGAAGCTGCAACATTCAGAGACAGGACTTCTTCCAGCACTTGGGAAATGGTAAACAGGAATTAGAATAGCCAGTTCTGATCAGCTGCCATGCACGTGTCTCCTCCCAACCTATTAATGATTTCACAGGTATACCACCTCAGTCAGACTGATACTGTTTTATCCACAAAAAGAAAACTACCTCCATCCTAGTAAGATTTAGCACACTGGCACAAATTCAAAGTATCTGCATGTGGTTTTAACAGCTTTTAATTACAGATGTCTCAAAAAGGTTATGAAAAAAAGGTGGGTGCAACACATCTGACTAAATGAAGATGTCTCTGAGCTAGCTACTCCCTTTACAGGCAATGATGCCAAAACAGGTGCTTGCAGGGTACAATTTAGCTGGCCTACTTCAAGGGCTTAATTCTTTTGCTTAAATTTTAGGCAGTTTAAATAGCCTAGGTATGAAAAGTTGGATGTGGGACCTATAAGTTAGATGTGGTTTGGGCTACAAGAATACTATTAGACTCTATCAAACTCTGTAAGTACTGTAACTTGAATGAAAGCCTGTTGTAACTATTCCCTGCAAATAAAGAAAACTGCCTAAACAGCTTGTTCTTTAACCTCAGCTCAGAGGTGATATATATCCAGAGTTTACTGATGTGCTTACAGCCAGTTCTGTAAACTGGAAGTGTGGGAAAAGAAACAGAATGAGGTAAATATACCTCTAAATCTGAGGAGGTACTAGGAGAGAAATTCATTCCCCTAACTATAGGTAACCAAGAATCTAGGATGCCTTGGTGGGTTCATGAAACCTTGTGATTCCATGAGTGTTGTCTGGGGCTTTGTGTCCCCAGGCTGATTTATCAGTCTCTGTCAGCAGCAGGCTTCCTTCTAGAAGCCTGCAGAGACTGGAATACCACTGTGAGTCCTTTGGCCTTGAGAAAACTTGAAAGGCAGCAGAGAACAAGACATAAACCTTGTGAGTGATGGAAAACGGTCTGAGAATCAGCTATGAACCTGTGCCAGACCGGTTGGAAATCTTTCCAGGGCAGCCATTAGCTTATTATTAGCCATCTTCTAACTGATTTAAAATGTTTCCTATTTACTTATTTATTTTCAAACCAATAACCAGGTGTGTACAGTACAGAGGCCTGAAAGAACACAAGGCAGTGTTATATATGGAGTGGTAATTTGTGTCGAGAAAATGGTTGATATTAATAAAGAAGGGGGAGATTTGGGGATGTGGCCATGGGGGTTGGAAAGCCCCATGGTTGAGATAACATTAGACTCTTAACGACGAGGCCATCAGGAATATAAAAGAGTTTAGAGGGAACAAAGTAGGGTGATTCAGGAGACTCCATGCAGTCTCCGGTTTCTTGTTCTCCAGATGGGTTGCTTGTTCTCCAGCCATTAAGGCATGGATGTTTCTGGGTGTTTGCTGTTGTTGTTACATTCAAAGTTGTTTGACCAATGAAAAGTTGTTTTGAAAAGAACTGCTTTGGAGAGAAGAGTATAAGAGGGGAAACTGCCCTCAAGATAAGAAAAGAAAAAGGCAAAAGGATGAAGTTACATCATCAATAAAGAAGCAGGAAAAAGAAGTGAAGAGGAACAGGCTGGCAGAATGGAGACCAGGATGGGAACAGGCACATTGATTGCCTAATGAAGATAGGTTCGGCCAAACTCAGCAAACTGCTCAGAGAAGCTCGTACTGAAAGTTGCTGGAAATAGGTGCACTGGAGCTGGAGAGAAGCTTGAGCTGAGAGAAGCGGACCGTGCACACAACTACCTCTCGCTGGTAAGCAGTTGCGCATTATGGGGAATCATACACCCTTAGAAACAAAGACTGTCCTGGTAACCTTACAGCTTATTCTCCTTATTAACAATTGGACAGATTATGAGCCTGAAATATGGGACCAAACTGAGGTCAAGGTGTGGGACTCTGCAACTAAAAATGGCAAGGTTGCAGTGGGATTGCTCGGCACCTGGCGAGCAGTCTCTGAGGCCTTAAAGAGCCATGTGGAGCCACAATCACAAACGTGTGGCTTGCCAGATAGTGAGGGAGCTGTGGGCTCCTTTACTGATTCGACTGCTACGCCACCGCCATCGGCCTCTCTGCTGCTACAGCCATCGAAGGCCTTTGCTGTTGACCTGAATGTGCCTTTTGATCCAGGCTTATTGGCCTTGAAAAGGAGATGGATACAGTTTCATTTGATCCAGGAAGAACGGGATACATAAGGCCTGAGGACTGAGTTACTTGACAACTTAAAGCAAGACATATTGTTCAAAGGGAATGGAAAATGGAGACTTGTATGTAATCAAGAAAAGGAGTGGAAAATGGAGACTGTTGAGTTGTGGAACTTGGAGGATTGCTCGTTACCTTTTCTGATCGTACATATGTATAGGTGTACTTGAGTTTAGTAAGTTATGGAACTTAAAGGATTGTTTGTTACCTTTCCTGATTGTACATATGCATAGGCATACTCGGGTTTAGTATGTAAAGCAATGTTCTGTATATTTAGAATGTTTGATGTTTGTGTATGCATGTTGGTGGAGCGTAGACTCCCCGTACACCCGGCGCTGTTTACTTGCCTTTTATACCTTTTAGAAATATTTGTTTTATAAATATTACAAAATTCAGATTGAGTTGAGACCTCATTTATAACAGCAGGAAGGAGATATAAGTAGACAGTAGAGAGGCAAGAAGCTGAGTTCAGAGATAACTGACTTCAGAGATTCAGTGGAAGCTGCCTACTAGAGAGAGATGGTGTGATCCAACAGTGCTTAGGTCTATTGTTTCTTCCACACCCAACTCCTGGACTCAGCTGCTCAAGGATTGTATTGGGTTTACGTAGCAAGGTTTGTAGTAGCAGGTAGCAGGGTGGTTGGTGCTGCAGAGGTGGCCTCTATGAGCAGAGCCCAGCAGCTGCCCCATGTCAGATCAGAGCCGGCTCCAAAATGGCAAAATGGACCCACCACCAGCCAAAGCCATTGGGCTTCTGTGAGAGTGGATTGAAGAAAGGGGAGGAAAAAAAAAAAGCTGCACAGTAGCAGGAGAGAGGGGCGAGTAAATGTGAGAGAAGCAGCCCTGCAGACACGAAGGTCAGTGCAGCAGGAGGGCAGGAGGTGCTCCAGGCATGCAGCAGCAGTTCCCCTGCGGCCTGTGGAGAGGCCCCTGGTGGAGCAGGCTGTCCCCCTGCAGCCCGTGGGTCCTACATGGAGCAGCCCGTAGAGGAGCCCCCGGTGGAGCAGGGAGTCTGGGGGGAGCTGCCGCCCGTGGGGAAACCATGCCGGAGCAGTTTGCTTCTGGGGGATGGACCCCATGGTATGGAGCCATGTGGGAGCAGTGCTTGAAGAGCTGCTGCCTGTGGGCAGCCCCCGCAGGCTCAGTTCGGGAAGGACGGCATCCTGTGGGAGGGACCCAGGGAGGGAGCAGGGGCAGAGAGGGACCGAGAAGGAGAGGTGGAGATGAAGGTCCCACAGTCATCATTCCCTGTTCCCCTGCTCTGCTGGGGGGGCGAGGTAGAGGAGGGTGGATGGGGGAAGGTATTTTTAGTTTGCTTTTGGTTTCTCACTGCTGTAGCCTGTTAGTAATAGAAAACAAATTATATTAATCTCCTTATGTTTAGCCTGTTCTACTTGCAAAGGTAATTGTTGAGTAATTTCCCTGTCCTTATCTCAACACTTGAGCCCTTTTTCATTGTATTTTCTCCCTGTTCTTTGGGGGGGGGGGGGGGGGGGGGGGGAGGTGGAGGATTGGAATTTAGCTGTCCTTGAGGGTGAAAGCACGACAACACTACTATTGTTAATTTGTTATAATGTGGAGGGGGGAGGCATTTATGAATAGTTCTAGACATTACTTGAATAAAATGGAAATACTTTGTCTTTAATTTTTCTTTTGGTTTGTTGCTTCATCAGTAGTTGGGCACAATGTTATTGATTGCAGGAATATAAGTGATGCAAATAATAATGATAAAAGGATAATTGTTTTTTTTTTTTTTTTTCTATCTGTGTATCTCTAAATACCAAAATATTGTTGTTTTATGGCAAACAATGACATAAACAGTAGATTCATAAATAAATCTGGACCTACATCACAGGCAGACAAACTTTCCATGATTTCTGAGAGAAAAAAAAAGTAAAACTTAGCACCATGAGACAATATCTAACTTACTATATTCAAAGCATGAACTGCAGACAGCAAGTACTAAAAATGTTAATTGCTCTACCACAGGAGAAAATAATTTGTTTTAGAAATAAATATTCCTTTCCTCCCTTGAGAAAATTCTTTATTAGTGTTTAAAATAGTAGTGGACCAGAGGGAGTGCAGAGTATATTTTAAGTAACAATTTCCATACAAATATAACTGCAAACTATTTAGCTGTGCATTTCTATGCATCTATCACCAATGTATCTGACCACAGTTGGGGCCCAACGTTTCATTTGCATTGATTAGTGGAATTTAACACAAACGTGTTCTAGGTACATTAGTGGAATTATTTTCCACTTAAATTCCAATATTTTTTATTCTTCAAATACAACACGTTTCAAGCCATGTCTCAGATACTATAGTAAATTGTCTGTTCTTGCTGTGTGAATGAAATTGTCTTTCCCTCAAGACAATTAAAGACTTGCCTACCTAGTCTGTATTGTTTGCATGCACTAATTGGATGTATAGATGTTTTTCTGAGATCTGACAAGGGTCTTCGGTTTCCTGGAAAAGTCACAAGAACATGACAAGTGGATTCTGGTTATGGAGGGAAGATGAGTGACTGACAGAAGAGATACTAAGGTAGTTTCAATGTAAGTGTGCTTTGACTTCACTGAGAGCTGATTGGGGAAATTTCAGAATTGTCTCTAAAATTCAGTGCTATGTTTATTTGAAGACTCTTAAATGCTATTAAATGCTAGTGTTACTTGGCAGCAAAGATATTCCATGGGCAAAACAGTGGTCAGTAGGCCTTTAAAAAAACAACCAGCCTACCCATCCCCACCCCCCCCAAAGCTGAACCCTAGGGGTGTTTTGGGTAATCCAGAACCACTTAATCTTGCAGCTGAGCTGGAGCTGGTTGATTAAAGGGGTTTTCTCGAGATATTTTCAGATTTGTGTTTTGGTTTTGCTTTTTGCTCAGAAAAGTAAGTAACTAATGTCCTAATATTTAATAATTCAAATAATCAATACTATATTTTCTGACTATGTTGTATGTGTGAATGTAGAGCTGAGTTTCCAGATTGACAGCCAGGCTGTTGCCAGTTCTGTAGGTATGATCCAGGAATAAAGAATTGCTGTCTTCAGGGCTGTCATTTCAGCATTTGAATAGAAACAGGACTCACATATTATTTAAAGGACCGTACTATGCATGCATTCTAAATATGCTTTACTATTACAAAGTCTAAAAGGAAAGCTATCATTTTAGAAACTCTCATCCAACAAGTGGGTGTTGGAGTCAGGGTTTTACAAGTGCTGTTCTCTATCACAATGTTGCTCACCGGTTGAATGGAAAGAAATGTTAAGGGCAGATATCCTCTGTGGGTAAAGTTCAAGAACATTTTATTATTATTATTATAGATAATCTTAGTACTTACATTGCAGCAATCATTTTGTTTGTTTGTTTGTTTCAGACATATAGCATACTGCCCAATTAAGATATACAACTTCTAGCAAATCAGTGCTCATTATCAAAGAAGACCTGATCCACAACATCTAAATTTGTTGATAACTGGAAAAGGTATAGTCTCATCCAACTCAAAATCACTGTTATTGCAGTGTAATTCATATACATTTCTTGTCAAAGGGAAATACCGGTCTGAAGTTAACACATCTTTTTAATTCCCAGTGCTAGTGGTGTGATTTTGTCAGTTGATGGGGACTAAACTTCCATTACAGTGTTCTCAAAGCTAATAGCAAATGACTATTTAGAATTTTCACAGCCACATACACTCATGTTTTAGGAAGTATTGTGCATACCATTCATCAAGCCTATCAAGCAAATAAAGGCTGAGGTGCTTTTATTTTCTGCTTGACGTTTTAAATATGTATCTCATTATCTAAATGTCCATTAAAGTCACTTATTTTATTGATCTGAAATAACACAGTTGCAGTCAATATGGTAAAGTAATATTAGAGATACAAATTAAAACCAAAACAAGGACATTTCTAGTGTAGGTTGTCACTTCCAATGAGTGGAATGACAGTGTAAGCTTGAGTTTCCTTGCTTTTGTCAGTTCTCATTAGGTCCTTAACATTGAATTAATGTACTATGAAGTCACTTTTTTAACTTTTATTGCTTGAATAAAATATAACTAGAATGGATACCATGAAAACTGAAATGAGAAAAAAAAAATGAATATGATTTTTGTAGTAGCTTTTGCTTATAAAAAGCCACAGCTAAAGGCTTAGTACAATGGCTGTACTCTTTAGAGGCCACAGAGCAAATACCCTGACTTTTGTACAAAGCACAAGAGTCTCCAAGCAAAATGATTTTGAAGATCTCTGTTCTTCCTTGTTTCTGTAATAGCATATTTTTCTTAAATGGAACCCAACAACGTTACTTACGCACATGGTTTCAAAGAACATAAGCTGGAGTGATGTGTGGTAATGTGGTAAGTACTTGTGGTCAGACTTATTGTCAGACAACTTATCTGTCTTGTTTAACTAGAAATTCTGAAGAAAAAATATTTTGAATTTTGCTAATGAATTTATAGTGCCACTGCTAGCCCAGAAAACTTATAGTTAGTGGCATTCATTGTACTATCACTGATAAGAATGCAAAGCATTTACAATGTACGTTGGAGAAATTCTTCATACTTAGATGAAGTTACTGTGAGACTTGACCATTTCACCAGTAGAGCCATTTTATTCATCAGTCACCTGATTTATTTTTTTTTTTAAGTCTGTACTTATTTCTTACATGTTCTAAGTGTGTGTGTTTAAAGAACTTACTACACTATGTCAAAATATCAACCTTCTCCACAGCTGAGAACAATAAAGGTAAGTTTGCTTTTTGTCATTCTGATCATGTCATGCAACTTCCTTTGTTACTTCCTCTTTTAGTCTTCATCTCTTTCTACTCTACAGCTGAGATTCCCTTATTTTTAAAGCCCTGCACAACCAGAGGGTTATAAAGTAATAGCCGTTATGTCCATTCTTCTTACTTTGCCCTATTTTTTCCTTTAAGAACACTTTTCCTACCCCTTCCTGATTAGGAATTGCTTTACATATTTACTTGTATGCTTGTAACTGCCTATGTATTTTTATAGGTTGAAAAATCTTCCTTTCATCTTTTGATGTGACATGTAGTTTTTGATGTAGTTTGAATACAAACTTGTCCAACATTCAACATTTTTATAGGATTGCTAGGATTTTTCTAGGATTGCTAGGCTACATTGAAAACAAACAAACCAACAAAACAAGAAAACAACCCTACAGCCAGATGAATTACAGTAAAATAACACTGCACACAGCAAGAGTGTAATATAACCAGAGCTACTTGTTTGTGTAAGCACTTACCTGGGGATGGCAGAAGTAGAAAAGTATGCTGCAAATTATATGTCAGTATTTTCTGTTTAAATAGGATAAGCATTCTTATGACAGATATTGTAATTTATATTGTGGTAACAAAGTTGGACAATGAAAGTTTAGTTTAATTTGTGTGAAAATTTATAGCTAGTGGGAAACTCCAAGAGAAGTAATTTTGCACAAAGAGAACACTAGAAATATGTAAATAATTCCAGATGACATGTATCTTTGGTTATAGGTAATAATTATATTAATATGGAGATAAAATATAATTTTTAAGTAGAGAATCTCTATAAAAATAAGATTAAATTATAGTAAATAGGCTGGGTTAAAAAAAAAAAAAGAGAGAGGAAAAAAAAAAAGAAGAAAATGAGTGTAACAGCTTTATTCTTGTTTTGGAATTCCAAGGAGAAAAATAGTGCTGTCTAATTTGTAGTCAAACAAATGATCAAAAAAAAAAAAAAAAAAAAAGCTCATACATCACATTCCATGTAGGATAATCTACTTCATAAGCTGCAAGAGCTCTTGTATGCTTCCAACTTTTCAATAGTTAATGTTTAGACTTTCCTTAAAATGAATGCCCTATCAGTCAACTCAGAAGAGATACTTCTTTGGTTATTTCAGAAGATCCCCAGTACCAACTACTTCTAAACTGTTATTCCATATTTAAGGATATCAGCATCATCTGTTTGTTTCAGGTTTACACAGAACAACACATTTTCCTTGACTATTAATTGTGAATATTCCATTAAATTTAGTGAAGAGACCTTTAGCCCTCAGTTGAGGAAATGCATTCAGAAGTTCAGAAGGAGCGGTGTGGTCTGCAGCTGGACTGGGAGAAGTATGCTTGCTTGGGACCCTAGGAACTCTGCCTGGAGTTGCAGGAAGGGTGAAGCAGAAGGCCTAGTAAATGCAAGGCTGCTTTCTGATCTCTGTTTTTCACTGGTCAAGTTTTTACCTGTGGTCAATCTATACCTATGTGACACTGCATTTATTCAATCACCAGAATTATTTGTGTGTTTTAGATCAGTGTCTACAAGTTAAAGTTAAGCCTCTCCTATGAAAAAAGGCTGAGAGAGCTGGAAAGGTTCAGAGAAGGCTCTGAAGAGACCTTATTGCAGCTTATCAATACATAAAAGGGGGCTTATAAAAAAGATGGAGAACACCTTTTTGCTTGGGCAGATAATGATAGGACAAGGGGGAATGGTTGTAAAGTGAAGGAGGGGAAATGTAGATTAGATGTTAAGAGAAAATTCTTCACTTAGAGAACGGAAACAGGTTGCCCAGAAAAGTGGTGGATGCTCCATCTCTGGAGGTGTTCAAGGCCATGTTGCTATGCATGACTAAATACTTTTGTCTCTCTGGAAAAGAAGTGCTTTCTAGAAAAGAGAATTAAAAAGGCCTATGTAATATATATAGATTCTGAGGAATAAAAAGATCCCTTCAGAGATGAAGGGTAGATTTTTAGGAACTGTTCTTTCAATCTGAACATTAATAGATTTGAATAGTATCTAATATGAAAAGTAAGCATGAAAAAATGTTACTCTAATATGATTTGAAATTACAAAAGTCCTCTAAAGTCTGTACAAAAACATAGCACATAGCTGTGGTGTCAGGTGTGGTATAGCAGTGTGACTAGATTACAATCTGATGTTAAATCTAGATGACACAGAAGTTTATATTCTACTGAAGATTCTGATTTTTTTTTTATAACATATAAGACAGTGATGTCTGGTCTCTAGAGGGAAAAGGACAAAAGCATTTATTTTGATTTCTTCAGCAAAATTTCATACTTGACATCAGTACAGCACAGATATCATGCCTGATAAACATCAGATGCTTGTTTCTGCTGTTATAAGTCAATAGAAAGTTTTCAATATATCCTGCTGTAAAGCAAAAGAAATCTGGTCAGAGTTTCTTTATGCTCTGGCTTTGCCAAATCAAGGATTTTTTCTTTTCTTCTCCTCTGTAGAAATAATTTGTTTTTGCCAGAGTATGAGATCCTTTTTAATGTAAACATGGTTAAAGAAGAAAACCTCTATATTCTGACAAAGTAAGGGCTTAAATTTTTGACTGTGAAACTGGGAATAAAGTTGCAAGCAGAAAAACAAAACAGAACAAAAAAATCACATCAAATCTAGAAAAGAGAAATTCTAGATTCGAGATCATCATAAGCATCAAGACTCTTCCTGAACTGCTCCAGGATATAACCTTGGCTGTCATGGAGGAGAGAGATTTGCAGTCAGTTCTGCTCCTGCTTCTTTCCTCATGAGCTTCTTTCCTTAAGCTGGAGTGCTTTCCAAGGCAAATTCCTTCTCAGCTCTATGGATATGGTGACCATCATGCATTTCAGACATCTTTCTCCTACACTCCAAAACCACATGGACATAAAGCAAGCAGAAGCAGGAAGTTGGTTCTGGACCTATTAATCCTCAGACACCTAGTTTCAGTCACATTCCCCATGATTCCTAATTTTCATATATTTGCAGTCATGCAACATGATTTCAAGACTTTCAGTTCTTATTTGCAGAGGATTTAAGGGAGGAAGCTCAGTAAAAAGGAGAGCCATTTACAATAACTTTCTTTAGCAAACACTTCCATTCAATAAGGATAATTTTCCTCTGACTTCTCTGGTAGATGCATAAGTAGGCACATCAAAACTACTTTTTGTGGGGTTTTAGAGACTTCATCCAGTTGGCTGTGCTTCTTTGAACATTCCTGTGTGATTGCTGATGTAAATACCTTTCTTCATTTTCAATAGTATCAAAATTTTATATATATGTATATATATAAATAAAATAAAGTTGCTAAGAAGATGCTAAGTTAATGTAGCCATATGCATTCTTAATTGTTATGGTCTGTCATTTATGCTACTTTTACATTGGTCAAATAAATACAGAAGCTGATTTTTTGTGCTCAGTTTCTGCTATGGTACACAGATTTCCATGATTAGTTAAAGGAAATATCTCACAGTTAACTGCAAGGATTTATACTTTAAAGGATTCTGGTACTGTCAGGTAATTATAACATCTTCCCTAGCAATAATGGGCACCACAGGATATAAAACTGCAGTACAGGCTTAATCAAAACTGAATGACAAGGTCATTGTAAAGTTAAATGCCTCCTTCTTTTTATATATATCAGCAATATGTTCCATATAAAAATTAAGTTCCAGTGTAAGCCGATGTGGCCCATCGTTTGCTCATAATTTTCATTTCATTAGAGGCATCAAATTACTCATTAATTACATAAGAAAAATGGCCATTCTAAAGTGTGCAGTGGTCTACAGTGTTTTTCAAACTAAAACTGTAGTGCCTGCAGTTCAGTTGTTTACTTTCAATTTTTATCTATTCATGCCATATAGGCATTTAATAGATGCAAGAGCCACCTTCAGTCACAACTGTTTCATTATTAAAGCCCCCAAATATGAATAACTGACAGAATTTCATTCTATGTGCCTTCAACTTCACTTCTATCTTCATTTTGTGCAAACAAAAAATGAAACCAGTGCAGCTCAAAAGCCTAGAATCTTTGTTTGAACTAAAGGAATAAAAGAAAGAGCAACTTTGTCAAAGGTCAGTGCTCCCCTCCTACCCTTTTGAGTTTTGGAAAAGGGTGGCTTGAAGGAAAACCTAATAGGCTGCTATGAACTCCTTCTGAGGGGAAGGTATTTCTTGAATTTATGGGCTGTCCCAAAAGGCTTCAGGGCTTTTTTTTTTTTTTTTTTTTTTCCTGTCCTTGTGGCTGAAGTTATCACTTACCGTGTTTAAAAGCCCTGAAAATGTTTGTTGGAAAGAAAAAGAGAGAAAGAGAGAAAGAAAGAAAATACAATATTCTACCTATGATTTAGGAAACTTGTGCTTGTCTGAACAACATAACCTAGGCAAAAGTACATTTATTTTCCTTTCTTTTCTTTGTTAACTCCAAAGACATTGTAAATTATGAGAGAGGTTCATGTAAACCACAGTACTCCTGTCCTTGAATCCATTTTTTTTTTTAACCAGGCATGTAAAATTGCATGTAAAATTGCTCTCACAGGCTCAGTGGTAGATGCTTATAAATACACTAAGTCAATAGAGGCCTAATTTAATTTCACAATGTTCACAGGTAGTTTTTGACAGACAGGTGACTCACCATCTGAATGAAAATTGCTTTTCAGTGAAGGTGATATACCAAATCTGCAAGCTTGCTGACCCCCTTGAAGTCTAGTTGAAGAGTTGCAACATGCCTAAAGTTTTCATTTTGTTTTACTTTGTTATTTTTATTTGTATTGTTGTATTATTTTTTTACTTTTTTTGCTTTCCTACTAGACAAGTTTTCTTTTTTGTTTATTTGTTCATGTTTTGTTGTTGTTGTTTGGTGTTGTAACACCAAATCAATTCCATTACAAAATTTTCAGTGAAAAAAGCATCAGAGAACTGAGTTCTCAAAACTGAGAGTCAGGCTGTAGGATTTTCATGATATTATAGATACCAGAAGGTGAAACATTTTATATATTTATTTTTTTCCACCAAAAGTAGTATAAAGAACATGTACAGTAGAAGTATGGGATTTTATTCTCTGCACAAGCCACAATTAAATTTTATAATACTGGGAGAGAAACCCACTCTGGATTCATCTTCTTTGAAGTTTTTTCATCTACTGTGAACTACGTTTGTATTTTTGACTATGTAAAAACAAAAAATAAAATAAAAAAGATTGTAAGTGGCAGTTACTCCTGTTTAAATCCCCTTTCTATCTGATTCAAAGCAAGCAATGAATCTCAGATCTTCTGGATGCTGCGAGAATATATATGCAAATACCATATGAATTCTGAGAACAGCTGAATGATTAGAGTATGTCTTCTACAAAGTTGAGAGGAAGAATCGTTTTGAGTCAGTGTTGAGAGGAAGAATTCAGAAAACTTTTCTTTGTCTTTATTTGCTATGAGAAAAGCAAGCTCTGAATACCTAGAATTTACATGACACAAAGCCTAAAGAATATGAGAATTGTTGAAACTTTAGATAGGAGTAAATTCCCCAAAAGTTGTTAGTAAGGCTGTGTTATTTTTTATGTCTTCCAAATCTTAATGGGTACTAAGTAAGGAGGAGATTATGCTGTTTATGATAAATAAATAGCAATAAATGACCAATTTTGTACCTGCACTGTAAACCTGTTCCTTATGTTTCTAATTTTATTCACCTCTGCACTGGTGAAATTTGTTCAGCCACCTGCAAATCTGTCAAAGTGGGGCCTCTTGAGTGTTTCAGAAGAAGGAACTACTTCTTTTCACTTAATTCAGGGCATTTTTGTGACAGAGTTGTACATTAGTAACCAAGATGTAACCTTTTTGCACATATGTATTGCATGGTAATGAACTTCTTGTGTTCCAGTTTCTGCTCCCTCCATAGCATGTCTGATGTGAATTGCTGGGCAACCTTTCTGAGCAGGGCTACATGATACAGGAAAAGCTAACAGAAGAAACATGCACAGCAGGAGACCCAGAGACTTGTTGTTGTTGTTGTTCTTCCCCTCCTACTTTCAGGTAGAGAATATCTCCATCTCAGACACTAAAACTTCATATGACGCTATTCTGTTGTCTGTCAGTAGAATAATGTGCATACATTTACCTTTATTCAATTCTGTGAGTAATTGTAATGCAGTAATGAATGTACAGATGATGTTCTCAAATTTATTGAGAATTCTCATTAAGTAATATTTTAGCCAGGCTTTCTAAGGAAATGAACTGTACATGAAATTATGGTGTAGATGTCTCTCTGTCTTTTTTACTTGTAGTTGGACCTATTGGATAGCTTCAACCAGCCTAGAATTTTAATGAGAACAGCTTTACAAGTAAAGAAAAGACATCCTATTAGCATGGAAAGGTGGCTTGTATGTTTAATCCTTATTAATTCTCCAGAAAATCTACAGGAAGGAGAACTGTGACTGCCAAATGCAAGAAAAATTCAGTTGGAGCTTGAATTCTTAAAAGATGGCGAAAGACATCCACAGGAAAATGCTGTCCATTTTTTCAGCTGCCCACAGGGCTACTTGTTAATAGCCATCATTAATTTGAATCAGGGTTACTGTGCACTGTTTCCATCTTAATGCCAATGAATTTTTTGTGTGAAAAAGATATTCAGGGTTAAGAGAATTGTGTTTCCACATCTCACTTTGGGCAGGATAAAGTGAACTAATGTTCTGACAATAATCTGTCATACCTTAAAGAAAACAAAAAGCATATCAACCATGACATCCAAGAAAGAAAATTCTAAAACTTGATTACTGTTGTATATTTCATGTTTATTTCTCTTTGTAATTTTTAAAGGGTACATTAATCACTTCACTCACAATGCAAAAAAGTTGGAAATAGGGACAATGCCAATGAAACATTAATAACTATTTTATTAATTAATGCAATTTGGCAACCTCAACTGATTACCATTATCTAATTTAGAATAAAAAGATCTGTATTCTGACTTCTAAAATCTCAGCTAGCTTGTCATAGTCTTTTTTTTTTTTTTCCTGTAAAATTAGAATATATATCATGTTTATGGCAGTATGTCTTCTGCTGACCTATTATGTGACAATCATCTCATGACTTAATGTCTTCTGGTGATTTTTTCAAATGTTAACTTCTCCACTTATATTTCCAAGTTGTATATTCCAGTTTTTCAGGTGATGTATTTCATTTGTCTTACTGAATTCTGATTACTTGTAAACTGTCCTTTAGTACTTAAGAAGCTATTGGTTCTCATGCTGAGACCTCTACTGTTTAAAAGCTCAGTACAGCTAAAGATACATTAGAATCCCAGTTATGAACATTATGGCCTTTACTGTGTTGACGTTTTTAATATGAGTCCTCAAACATGTTAAATATACATGTACAGAGGCAGAAGACAATGTTGAATTTATGCCTGCTTCTGGACTCTGTTTAATTTGCTCTCTAGTGGGGAATAGCCCAAGCATGGAGAGGTCCACAAAATATTCACATAGAGCCCTCACAGACTGACTGGTGTGGCTACCAGGTTTAGCAGTGGTGAGGGTGGGATATACAGTGGGGAAGGCTTAATAAGGCACAGCTAGGCCTAACTCCGTTGATCTGTAAGTGTAGAAAGACCGTGGAGAACTTGGTCATTTTGTGTCATTGTTAAGAAAGTAACAGAGCACGGTGATCTAAAACTGGCTGCCACTAGGGCTGGAGTACTTCACATTATCACTGTGAAGTATCTGAACCACTACATTATGAACTATACTTCCAGTGCCCCATACTTAAGACTGTTCAATAGGTAATTTAATCTATATTACATTATTAATCTATCTATCTATATCTATCTATCTATATATATATAATTATTAATCTATCTCTATATATATACACATATAGTGTGTGTATATATATATATATATATGCACATACAGGTTTTGGTTAGGAATGCCCATGAGAATAAGGGGTAAATGGGTCATATTCACAGAGTGTCAGCAATAAACTGCCCAGCTTTTCCTGTTGTGCTTGTTTATTTGTTCTGATAATACACCAAGACTGGGGAACACCAGCACTCTAGGTGATAAGTCATTCCATCCTTACAGCTATCACAGCTGTAAGAAAATCATCAAGGACTGTCAATTAAATCTCACCTGTCCACACCCACAGAGAAATGGGACATCTATTTCACATTGTGAACAACATAAAATAAGAATCAAAGCCAGAAGATATCAAACCATGCCAGAAGAGGTTATAATCTTAATCTTTATCATGCAAATTGGACCAAGGAATTCAAATGAAGCTCTTAGCAGCTCTTATCTTTGTGACATATTTATAAGAAAAAATGTATGAAAATCAAACTTTCCTTCTTAGTAACACTTATGTGGCGAATTAGAAAAATCTTGTCAGATGGAAAATGAACTCTGCAGTTTCACTTGTCTTTGCAGCATCCTTCACTTTGTTTCATGCACAGCATGTGTGGAATCCAAAACAAGGGAAGCACCCAACAGCTTTTTTGTGCTCTAGAGGAAAGCCAGGTTTGGTAAGTGGAAGTGTAGGTGCCAGACAACAAACATGGTAGTTGATCCCTCCTTTGAGGTGGGTTTCAGTAAAGTGGGCATTCTTCGACAGCATGATAAAGAGTTTTACTCATCTTAAAAACTGTTTTTTGAGTATATGGAAAGGCTTTGGACTCAACAATTATCTAAATCACTGTAAAGTTTCATCCTTTCTTCTTTAGGAGGTGAACATTTATTCAAATTACTAGGCAATAATCCAGTATTTCTGAATAAATTACACTAACAAAAAAGCAGGAAGTACAGTATTCTGAAATGAAAAATAATGTTTATGCTCCAGGTTTAATTTTAACCAAATACTTGAACGTAATCTCTGAAAAATCAGCAATTCCATAAGGAAATCCAATTTTATTCATATTCAGACAGCCAAATGAATAATGGAACAGAACAAAATCCTTCTTCTCAAGACACACTGCCTTTTAGATCTGGGTAATAAGAAATACAGGTTAATTCCACTGTGTTTGGCCTATATATTTTTGACCTATTTATTCATCCTGTTAAGTAAATATAACTAAATGTTTACATTATTGCATAATTGGTTGATAAATAGGCTTAATTCATTCCCATTTTTATCATTCATATTATTAATAGCATTGCTTCACGAAAACCTAAGTCAGAAGTCAAGTAATTCAGTTTTAAATTGGATTTTATTAGGCAATAAGGAGTCCAAACAAGCAACTCATCAAACTTTAAAATAGTAATCACAACTGGCATCAAACTTTTACCAATTAATTGGAGATTTCATAATTATTTGAGGCAAAGGGTGTTATGGTCCTCATGGATACTGACAGAGAATACCTTTTATGAACACGTATTTCTGTATTCAGGCTATGTTCATATGTTCATCTGCTGTCCTCAAGGCCCTCCTAAAAATGAGATGCTGCATCTCATGAGGATATCATGGGAACAAATTTAAGGTACAGTAACTACTTGTCATCATATTCAGCAATGAAATACAAAAGTTATTAGTTTGCCTGCACTGTGGATGTAACTCAATAGCAAGCTGATGTAGCCTAGAGTGGTTCTTCTCCTGGGCTTTTAGTTTGTTCCCAAACTCTTTGCCTACCAATAGGGATAAATAATGCGATAGGTAACTGAAGTCTTTTCCAGAGTCCAGAATTTCCCAGAATTTCTAATCAAAAATGTTTTGCACAAAGACATTTTTGCTGTGCTTTAGCTACTAAAAAGTTTTTTGATAGAGGTCTCAAATAGACTATTTTTATCAAGTGTCCCCGATAGCCACTGAGGATAAAAAAAAAAAAAACTCTAGGTTGATGTAATTCTGGTTATTTGCTTGTCATTTCATACACATTTGTATCTACATATGTATCCCCCCCCCCATATATGCATATGCATATTTTGTATACATATGCACAAATCTGTACACACATATATACATATAAATATGTATGTACATATGTGAAATATTTCAATATACATATATATATATATATACATATATATTTGTATAGAACATATGTGCATACATATAATACTGAAAGTAGTTCAATGTCAATTAACTTACCTAATTATGAAAACAAAACCATCCTTTGTAGTCTTCTTGGTATTCACTGCAGACTATCAGATTGATTGAAAGGGTATGGAGAGAAATCATCCTATAACCCTTGGAGGTAGTTCATGTAAATCTTAGCTGAGATGTATTGGGAGAAATTTTACACTCTGCACTGCAATTTCCCATTTTGTGTTTGTTCTGTGAATAGATTTCAAACTCCAGGACCATCAGACCGAAGTATTTCATGAACTAAATCCAAATTAGTATCAGGGAATGGCAGCTATATTGCTGAGAGTGAAATTACTTCCCATTCCAACACAGTAATTCATAATAAGCCTCAATTGCTTATCATGACCATGACTTCTAGGCACTCCACAGATGTATATTTTTTATTTATATATTTTTTTACCCTTTGGGATAGTGTATTTACATATATTTTGGTAAAATAAATTCCAAAAGTCTTCCCAAAGTATCTGCAACTTCTACACATTCTCTCCAGTGGATATTAGCAAATATTAGCACCTTAAGGAAATTATTTCTGAGTTTCTTTTCTGATACTCTGTCCTCACCATTGTGAAAAGATTGTGTGAAACTTTGCATAACTCAGAATTTCTAAAAAAAAAGTCTATTTGTATGTCTCCTCTTTCAGATTATCCATTCATTACTGAGTGTCCCATTTATCAGTTTATAGGATCTTCCGCTGTGCTTTTCAGATGAGGAAAAATTGCTGCAGTAGTGTTTTCATAATTATTTTATTCCATTTATCTTGTGATATTTTAGTGTTTGCATGTTTGCTTTTTTTTTTTTTTTTTTTTTTTTTTTAATTTCCCACTGTGTGTAAATACCCTTTTCCAGACATTTTATATGTATGCTAAATTTGTAAATGACTGTTGATGTATTACATTATTAAAAGCTAGACTAGATATTTCTTTTGTGAGTACTGCATTGGAAAGAGTATTTATAGTTAACTGTCTAGAAGTTCTCAAAAATATATTCTACAAATTGGAGCTGGAGTCCCTACTTTATGCCATTGTTTATTTTAAATTTCAGAAACCTTCATCTCCTTTTCTGTGTCCCAGCTGTTAAACATGGTAAATAATAATTTATTAGGGAATAAGTACCAAGTACCCTTGATGCTTATAAGCAAAGGTCATTAGGATCAAAGGAAATTTGACTCTGTAGAGATTGAGATTCACTGCTACATACTAAGAAAAAAAAATCTAGTCCCATTTTAATTAAAATATATCTGTAAAATCAACTGAGAATAGAATTCCCGTTGATTCACTACTTCTCTTTTTAGAAATGTATTCTCAAATTGTTTGCTCTTGCATTGTAACCAAACCTCTTCAGAACAGTTAGTATTTTTATTTATGTTTTTGGTTTAAAATGTTTGATGAAACAAAATATTCAGCTCTTACATATCTATTGAAATTCTTCACATGGTTAAATAAAAAAAAAAAAAAAGCTTGTTGAAAAAGGAAAGATAAATGGCATAATGGAACAATGAGTGATCATTTCCAAGAAAAGCTGTCTTCTGTTCATACTTGTCTTGTTAAAGCACTCTCAAACCTGATCACCTTGGTGATAACTGACCATTATTACAATGTGTAAATGAATTAATTTAGCAAAGTTTAGCTCTCAAATTTACAACTGGTCTCATTTATGGGTCTTCTGAGCAGTCTTTTCACAGGCATCTCTAGTTCCCTATTAGATATATTCATTTTCAACAGTACTTAAGCTGTAAATTGTATATCTCAAAGTCTTTGGTCCTTCAAACTCTAACTTTGTATTGTTTTGTGAATTTTTTGTTAAATATCATGAGAACCTTCCAGTTGTTTCTTTGCAACATCCTTTATGTGAGGTCTGTTTTAAGTTAATTTATACCTGGATTTAGATCAATGGAAATTGAAATTGTTCTAATAATGCTGATGTTTCGATATGCTAAGGTTCTAGTCATGCAAAATACTTGGAAAAGTTAATAATGCTCATGGTCTTATAGAAGGCATAAAACCTTGAAGGATCAGGTCCCTATCAAGATAGGATTCTGAGTTTTTATTAATTTCTTACACCAGATTATCAATGATATCAAGGGAAGTCTTTGTGGAATGGAGTAACAAAAGTGAGCATTTAGCTAAACCAATGAATCAGGAATTCTAAATTCAGCTTGATCTTAGTGTTCTTTTTATTTCTTTTGTTTGCATATAATATATGATAACTCCTTTATTATTTTTTTTTCTATTTGTGTCATATTAAATATGAAACATTGATTTAATTAAAGATTGGATTGGATTGGCTGCAGTTACAAAACTTAAACACCAACATAATTAATTATAGAAAAAATTGTCAGACAGTAAATTTTAAATTTATTGAAAAATATTTGTTTGAAGATATATAGAACAAGGCAAGGGTCTTAATATTTCAAAATAAAAAGTTAATCAGCACAAAAACCAGGAATGTCACATTATTCATGGACTCATGAATCAAATAATTTCATTTCCATTCAAAACAGCCAGAAATATATACTTTGCTGAAAATATAATTCATTTTATGGGAGTGCTTGTGATGAACAGGAAACATAAGCATCTCCTTATGTCAGCATGTGTGATGGATCTCTAAATCTAATATGGTGTACACATTTCACTGATAAAAGGCATATAAGACAAGGAGCCAAGGTCTGAAAACTTCTAATATCATGTCCTACCGTCCTGCATATATTAAAAAAAAAAAAAAAAAGAAAGAAAAAAAAAGAAAAAAAAAAAAGCCTAGGGAGTTTAAAATCATTGGTAACTGTATTAGAACAGAAATTCAGAGCACAATGGCTGCTAAATTTAATATGGATTATGCAGGGTGAAGAATACCAGTGCAAGCAAAGAAGGTGCACATGAGGTTAAGTTAAATTCATCTGAGAAACGACAACTACACAGTGAGGAATAACTGGCATGAAAACGTGTCTGCAACATATAAATCATGAAACGATTTGGTTTGGTCTCCACAAAAACTTTGAAAACAAGAGATTTAAAATGGCAAAACTGTTTGCTGAAACTGATATATCAATCTGATATCAGTATCTTATAGCAGGATTTATCAAAACTGATCACAAATCTGACTGATCCCAGTGGTTACAATTTTCATTGAGAATCTGGAGAAAACAAACACAACCTCCTGGCAATGCCGTTAGGCAAGGGGAGATCTAAGAAACTGGGAGTCCCAAACCTAACAACAGCAAGTATTCTAGGTTTCTAACAGAGAAACAGGTAGGGTGTAGAACAGTGCTCAATGATCAACTCTGTCAATGAACAGAACAATGCTGCATTCATTTTGCAGATCTCCCATCTAAATCATGCCACTTGGATTTCTTATAGAACAGGCAATATTCTGGCATTTTTCAGAAAATTGGAGAATGAAGAATATAAGAATAGATAAATGTCACATAATAGACTCTTAATGGAGCACAGAGGTAAAAAACTGCAGCAGAAGAGCCAGTGTTGGAAGATAAATGGACTGAATTGCAGACAATTCCTTGCATATCTGGAGAGGGCTGAGACAATACTGGATCTGCAAATGAAAAGAAAATAGCATTACAGTTACATTTTGAATTAGGGCTCAAATAACAGCCTGAACTGATGAGTCCTAATGAGCAACTTTGATCTGTGAATTGACTGCACATGCTTTTAATGCTCTCTTTTTTTTTATTTATTTATTTATTTATTTATTTATTTATTTATTTATTTATTTATTTATTTATTTTTGCAAAGGGAGTAAGAATCACACTAGTTTAGAGAGCTAAATTCATTTGACTTCATTTCTGCAAAGGTCTCCACCAAAATGCAAAGGTAGTTGCTGCAGGTCTGCTGATGCAGGGTGAAACACTGACACAGTGATCATTGCATTGCCTTCACCATTACAGACAAATTATTATGCTTAAAAGCTTCTTAGTTGTCTTTGCAACTAATGAATGTTATTTTCTATTTCCGTATGGTGGGACCCCTCCCATTTTGCATATGTGGAAATTCAAGGAAGTTTTCCGTAATGTTGCAAAAGTACCAACAGAACGCACAACAGGAAACTACTGAAAGGATCCCTTTGGAAAAAAAAAATAAATAAATAAAAGTATGTTCAAACTAATAAATTCATCTTAAAAGAGCAGAATTGAATATTATTAGAAAATAGAAAGGAGTAACTACTTTGAAGGCAAACGTGGTGGTCTTGGTACAAAGCTAGAGCACAACCTGAGAATTAAAGCTCTTTCATTTTGTTTTGGCAGAGACTGCTAGTGAACTTTGATAGATTTTGATAGATGCCATTTCCTATGTCTAAGAATCATTCATTTCTTGAAGACCAATGAGGTTAAGTCCTGCACACTTTCAAATTTGCAAGGAGTTCATTAGCTAGGGTGAACATGATGCGGTCCTGCCTAAAATATTGACTAATATCATCTTGTTATTTGGAACTGAAAATAGATCACATGAAGAAATGCTGTAAAGCAAGCTTAATGGGGAAAACAAAAACAAAAACAAACAAAAAAGCAATGACAAAACCAAACGAAATATAACAATCATTAGAGATTTTTGGCTTTGGCTTTACACCTTTCCCATGTAACAAAAGCAACTCCAGTTTCACTGCTGTCACTGAACTCGCAGATACATTTATAAACACCAGAGCAGAGTCCAGCCTTTTGCTTAAGCACAGGTGTTTTCTGTGCTACTAGAGATGCTGTAGAACAGTTAAGGCTAATCATTCACAGCAGTACCTGAAGAGGCCTTTAGCACTTGAACAGCTGAAGGAAAGCAGTTAAAATTTTCATTTGCACACACATGCACATCCACACTCACTGGAGTCCATGGGGTAATTCCTTTGGGTTAGAGAAAATGGCTCAGGCTAGGTGTTGTTAAAGCATCCCTACATACTGCTGCTGTTCTTGAGTCTTAGGATTTTCTGATAGGAATCAAAATGAGATTTTTCTTGCTGCTGGGGTATCCAAGGCCAATGTTAAAAATGCCTGTTCATGGGGTGAACAACAGAGACCAGCAATACCTGCTTCATCACTTCATATTTGACAAAACTGAGCTTTGCTTTCCCTCTTGACAACAAGCATTCTTAAAAAGCTGCTTCTTTACATGACACCACACTTTATTTCTTCTGAAGCTGAGGATTGCTATTACAATTATAAACCCCAGTTTAAATTAATGCACTTGATTTTGACATGTAGATGTTAACAAATATTTTGATGTCAACAATAATAAGGAATTTGGAGGATGACTTTCACCTTCCAAATGTTCACTGAGACAACTTTCATGTTGTTGTGTTTTATTTTCATTATTTTTCAAAAGTGCTTCAATGAAATGCTGAAAACATTTTCTTACAGATTTTTTTCTCTGTTTTTGAAAAGAGAAAGTGTGAAAGAAGCGACATGATGCCTCTTTTATTGTCACAGAGCTTGCACACTTTGCAGGATCAATGGTTCAACACAGCATCACAAAGCCATTAATATGTGGCTGCCAAAATGGGCTTTGAAGCACAACCGCCAACTCATAAAGGCAGAAAAAGCCCACATACAGTGTTATGAGAGCCACATCTGTGTAAAAATCTCTTAAGGTAGGCTAACCAATTGACAGCCTCCCCATGCCTAAAGATTTTTTTTTTCTTTCTTTCTTTTTTTTTTTTTTTCCTATTTGTATTGATGCTTTTATAGTGTAAACATGAACCCAAGAGTTCATGTATACTTCATCTCATGCATTCTGAATAGACCATTCAAGACAATAGATGCTCACTGAATGTCAAAATAAGCCTGTTTTGTAAATCTTTGCAGGAGAGAGGCATGCTCTAATCAGGCTTTGAGTTGTAACTTTTTCTCTATTAACAATGCTAATACTGAAATACGTTTTGCAGAAATCTAGCTTTATTGGTTTCATTGCATATTGGCTAGAAGAAAAGGCTCAGCTCACCACTCACAAAATAATAAATAAAAAGCTGTCTGGACTTAGAAGAGCTAAAAGGTTATCTAAACCATATTTCTCAGGTTCCTTAATGACTGCCCATGAAACATGACACGTTTGACACTTCTACAGCAAGAACTGGAAGGATTAAAGAAAACAGAAGAAATATTATGATTCTGCTTTTTTTTTTTTCCTTGATACCGATTTGTGGTATCCCACGACCATTTTAAAAGTGATCTGTGCAATCCTTATCTGTCATGGAAACAAATTCATTCACTGGGTGGCTGAACAACATGAGGTGAAGTAAATTTCTCAGAAGTCTATCCCCAGAAGGCTGCTATCCATTACTGTTACAAGTTTGCAATGGAAATCGCTTTACTGCTATGCAGAGAGTATGATAAAATTTAAAGCCCTGTGAAGGATACATTAGAACAATAAATATAATGCAACTAATATATTAGTGACAAAATATTGCTGAATGTGATGTGTTTATTTATTCTGATTATTTTTTTTGAGTGTAGAACTCCTTAAATCTGAAAGTTAACCCAAGGAGTAATAAAAGTGAAAAATGATGCACGGATAGATGTATGCACCTAGCATGGGGATTAACACATTCTCATTTTACCTATATATAGTACCTAGGTTTGCAGTGTCTCTGGCAGATGTGATCATCATAAATCAAAAGATTCATCATAGTCAGCTACCTGATTTCATTTTACCACCTCCAGATGTTCACTGTCTATACTTTGAAAGCACATTATGGATCATTATCCTCTTTTCAACCAGGAGTATCAATGCCTAGTGTATCTAGTGTGATTATAATTAAAGTCTGAACATGCAAGGCACTGAGCAGCCTCAGAACCCAGGCTTTTTTACAAAACAGTATTTAATTATATGCTTAACTCTAAAGATGTGCTAATATACTATTGCTTTAAACGGGATTTAAGTCCATGCTTAATTTTGGCTTTCAGACTGTAATGGGCTGTGTGTTGATGGGAGTCACATGGGAAGTGCATGATTGTGCATGATTGTTCTCCTTCTCCCAGATAATTCCAGCTATATAATGTTTACGATTAGCTTATTGTATTCAAACAGATTGACTGAACATAGATCTGTAATACTTCAGTGAAGCAACAACCTACCTTTAAAAGTTTAGCCAGATTTTTTGAATTGCAATGCATCACTGATTTTTAAATATGAAAAGAAAGAAAAGTATTGCCTGTCATAAAAGGAAAAACAAAACAAAACAAAACTCCATTCATTAAAAAAAAAAAAAAACAACAAAAAAAAACACTTTAGTTTTTCACATTTCCTGCAAAAAAAGTCAAAAGGAGAGGAGAAGTACTGAGATAAATAACTAAATAATAATTAAATAATTAAAATTTGCAAAGGAAACTTGGGTTCTTTCAATGTAATTTCTCTGGATATCAGCTTGTGTCTGAACAATGGTCTGGTACCCATTATATGGCCTCAAGCTCTACAGAGTTTTGCATTATTTTGTTCCCACTTGCCATGCGTGATCCACCTTTCTCTTGCAAGGAAGCCAGCTATTAGACACAACATGCTGCTAATGTAAGTAGGTCCATGCAGTCTCGTTCTATGCTGTAAGGTGTGTTCCTGGGTTTCAGTCTGTGTAGTGAGTACTTTGAGCATGTGGATGTGCTGCCATCCAGATGTTTGTTCTGTTTCTGAAACTTCATCCTGCCACAGTCACTTCCCCATTATGCTCCAGAGAAGCCTGTGTGTTATCTGATCTTCTAGCTTAACCTCTCTAATGACAATGTTTGGGGACCAAAAAAAAAAAAAATAATTTTTGCTTACAATAGTCATATGTTTTTATGTTTCTCAATCCTCAAAAATTATTATTTCACTACCAGATATTAGACTTTCTGAGTAGTGTTCCCTGTCCACTCTGGTCTTACTTTTTGTGAGTTTGAGGACTCTCAGCAAGTCAGACTGGAGAGCTCATCCTGCTCTCTTCCCTCTCACATGATACACTTAATGCTTTAGTCCATGTTCATCACCATCTTTTATGAATACCCATTCAAATCTGGTTCCCACTTTTTTTATCCATGTCTTTCCTATGGCAAGTTTACCCTTTTCTCTGCAAAGTCTCCTTGAGTCAAAGTTTCAGTGTTCCATGGAAATACACTGGTAGTTAAAAGACAAACATCCAATAATCTATGACTGTATCATTGACAGTTTCTCAACCATAGCCCTTACTGAAGCTTTACACCCTTTTCTTGGTCAGAATAGCTACTTGAAGTACAATTCAATAAGCTCTCCAGTGAAACTTGGGCAGGTGTTAGCAAATAATGCGAAATGGCTTTCCCAGTACAGATACAATTTACAGCTTTAGAAATGGCTAGGAGTTCAGTTTAGCATTATAGGACATCCACAGCATAAATTGTGAGGGAGAACAGTGTCCCCAGACAGCTGATTCCTTCTTCATAGCCTCAGTATTGAAATGATGAGACAATATCAGCCTGTATTTGTGTCTGATGGAAAGCCAGGGCGACAAAATGTCTGCTTGACTTCAATGAGCTGTTTGTGAATCATACCATTCAGCTTAAAATATGTGGTTGCATTAGTGTTTATAGCGATAGGACATTATTTTCTAACAACCTTTCACGTGTCATTGGGAGAACGGCAGGGACATGTTTGCAAGGAACTTGGTACTTTCTGAAATAGCTAAACTTTTACATAGGAACTTTCTCAAAGTTAACATTTTGCTTTAAATTATGGCTACACAGGTGAGGGTTTTGACAGAAACATGTACTGTACAGATAATAGGATGAAATCACAGTTCTGCTAAGTCTCTGCTAAGGAATATAATTATTTATGTTCATATTTGATTTTTATAGCCTTGCCTGACCTCTCTTACACTTCCATTTGAGTAAATTGAATATTTTACCCTAACCTACGCTTTGGCTCCAATAAAGAAAAAATGAAGCAAGAGTGCCATACATTGATCTTCTCTCTTTCCATAATCCCTTTGTCAATGTTAAAAGGAGTAAAAATTTACAGTAGCCTTTTCTTAGGATACCATTATAT
Source organism: Aythya fuligula (assembly GCF_009819795.1). NCBI lineage: Eukaryota > Metazoa > Chordata > Aves > Anseriformes > Anatidae > Aythya > Aythya fuligula. The sequence goes on along the minus strand of NC_045559.1, from coordinate 30,081,222 downwards.
CTTGGGTGAATGAAAGATAAAATAACTAAAATTTTCAATCATTAATGATAAGTAGACAGTAGGTGCTTGCTAGTGATTACTTTTTAGATATTATCTCTAATCCACTTTATAGGATTTAATTATAAGTTTGCACTTAATTAGAATAGAAAGCCAGTGTTGCCATTCAACAGTACAAAATAAAACATTTTAATTTTATTTTTTTTCCACTGGTTCATTAGACAAAAATGTCCAAGGTGGTGTTTATCAGTTAATATCAATTTTTTGAGTGGCACCAAACTCTTCTGATAGCTCCATAAAGGTTCTGATAGCTCCATAAAGGAAGACTTCCTCTTCCCTCTATATTGGCTAATTTATATATATATATATATATTTTATCAAGAGGTCTAGAAGAGTACATAAGCCTTCTAAGGAATTACTATTTACATACTTATGACTGCGCAGCATGTCATAATGTCATGTTAGTGTTGTAATTAATGAAAATAGCTGAAAAATATAGAATTTAAAAGTAGGTAGTACTTGCAGTGGTTACTTTGGGATAGTACTTATATGTCAACACAGAGACAACCAAATAATATTTGTTGTATACCTTTTCATGAAGATTATTCAATGCAATTTGAAAATAGCAGTAAAGGAGTGATGTTTGTATAGTTTTCCTCACAGCAGAATACCAAAATATTTAATGTATGAGCAGGGCCATATGACATGTTAATCAAGAGCAAAACACTGCTTTAAGAAGCTCTATTCTATACAACATTGTATCTAAATACTTCCGAGTCCATGCACCCAAAATTCTTTTTCTTTGTCTAGTTGGGTAAATGCATTTCACTTTAACTTAAATTCTTTTATGCTGATATGTAAATGAGTCTTAGTATAATTAAGTTTAAAATGTCATGCATTTACCTTTGGAAATACTAGGTATACAGGAATATTTTTATCTCTTTTATAGTAAAAACTGAAATCAGTTCACCTTGTTGTAGCATATTTAGCTTGACAATACTCTTGAAAATAGTATTCCAGATGAGTCCCATAGGCAGCTTAGGCAGTCAGCTGGAGGATCAGCATCTTGTGTTACACTTAAGGGTTCCTTTGTTTGGTGTAAACAAGGAATAAAGCATAATCGACAGTCAGAGCTTGCATAAACCCAAGTTCCATTAAATTATCATACAAGGATAGTATGATGATTACAATGCTTATTACCTATGTCTAAAATAATCTCTCTTGTGAAACAGAGCATGTAGGAAATAGAGAAAATGCTCTAAAAATCACTGAGAAACCAATGTCAAAATGAAGTCTGACAAATGCTGTAGAATTACATTAATGCTACTGTGATAGACTTCTGATATTAAAAATATGTAAAATCTCCCTCCGATGTAATTTCTATACCCATTTTACATTATCAAATTGTATTATTACTCCCTCAATAGTTTTTATTCAGAACTCTGTGCTGTAAACTCTAACACAATTTGCCAGGCATCTATAAAAATTAGAAAATCAAATCTTTTGTCAAATGTAGATCACAAAAAAAAAAAAAAAAAAAAAAAAAAAGCTTTAAAAAACTGTTGTCTTTGTCTTCTTTCATCTCAATAATGACTTATCTATAGAACAAATACTTCTTACTTTCAAATATCCATGAAAAATGTCTCAACAATGTGATGGAATGATGAAAGAATAATAAATTTCCTTATGTCGCCTGAGCCATGAAAGCTCATTGCAAATTTGAGCTAAAGTGTGTTTTCATTAATTTCTGTCACTGAGTTGTCTTATATTGCATTTCATATAGACTAAAAATGCTTGTCTGTTCAGCTGGTGAGGCTGAAGTCATGCCACCTGGATTGCTAAACTTTTCTGAGCCTTTGAGCATTGTCTATACAAAACAGTCTAAGCTGTAGGTATTAATTATTATTGCTGCTTGGCATTCTGGAATGCAGTTCTCCTTCTTTCAACCTTTTTTTTTTTTTTTTTTTTTTTCTTCTTGCTGTCTTTTTCTTTCTCTCTTTCTCTCTCTTCCTTTTTCTTTGGATGAATGTTCTCTCCTTTTTCACTCCGATAGGTCTTTTCATTAGAAGGGGAAAGCTGATTTTATATGAAAAAGTCATTCTTGGTAGTATTAGAAATACTACCAAGAATTAGGAAAATATTCAGGAAAACCATACCCAAGTGTCTCTTTCTCTGACCTTGAGCATCTTTGCAACAAGATAGTTCTAAACATAAAGTCACAGTCTATTTTGAATCTCTTTATGGCTATTTGGATGAAAGACTGCCCTTATATATATACCTTTCCATTAACTTGGTAGGGCCTAAGTAATATCACTTGACCCTTACCCTTCACCTTTGGTCTTCTAGGAACAGCTGCCCTAAAATCTATCTACAGAGTGATATTTAAATACATGTACTTTGCCACTCATGTGGAGTCCTAGTTTCATTGGTGATGAATACACAAAATCTGTCATGTATTCTCTATATCCGTATAAAAAAATAAAAATAAAAAAAATGAGGAAAGGGTTATATTGACTTATATCTCAGCTTCAACCTGTTGGCTTTAATGGATGTTTAAGGAGGCTGACATCTTTTTTAAGCATCTTTTTCTCTTGCAGAAAGTCATTTGACAAAGCTTGGGTTCCTGGCAATTGTGCAACTGTTTAATTCTCCCTAGAACATAGCCCATCCCAAATCAACTTCACAGCTTTAAACACTCTCCCATGTTCCTTCAGTCATCAGAATCTAATCTGTATCTGCTGTCAGGCATACTGTCGTCTTCTGGATTATGAGATGTTCCCAGCAGTAATCACCATTTACTACATATTTCTACAGATTTAAGCACAATTTGGTCCAGATGGGTTAAGTGCAATCTCATATAATGTTAAAATTATTGGTAATTTCAGGACACTTATGTTAATCAAAACTGTATCTGAGATAAAATGTAAGCCTTACTCAGAATAAATGCAGAATAAAAAAGTCACAGACGCCTTCGGTTTTGATTCCTCTTGCTTGACATGGTATCGAATTTAGCTATCCCAAATGCACTCAGATGTTTCTCCAAATTATTGGAAAACCAGATGCATTTTCTTGAAATGTATTATACTGTCAATTGACATATATATATATATAATGATTTAGAAAGCTTCTTCTTCACCCTGTGTGAGCTGGCTTTCTTCAGTATGACAAGGGCTGATCAAGCCCTGCAAGAATATGCCAAATCCACTACTTCCCCAGTCTACATATGCCTTGTCTAGCTTGTCACTCATTCACCATAACAGTAACTGTTCTTTTCAAATGAACTAGGATGCATAGATATTTGGTTTGTAGCCAACGACTGATATGTATGCCCTGGAAACAATAGCATGGACAGCAAGAAGTAACTCATGTAAGGGAGTGCTTTAACTCAAGGCCTGAGTCTTCCAGTACAACATGGCTGTAGAGAAGATCAGGTATTCTCTTCACAAAGGAAGCTCTGTACAGGACAAGAAGCAGTAGGCACAAATTGCTTTGTAGAAAACTTTGTCTAGATATAGTAAAAAGGTTATCCAGCCTGAGAACAATTAAACATTTGAGCAGGTTATCCAGAGGACTAGTGAAATTTCTTCTTTGGAAACATTCAAGAAGTGGCTTGACAGGGCCCTGAATAACCTGAGCTAAAGCCCTGCTTTCAATAGCATGTAGGATGAAGTATTCTCCAGAATTCCTTTCTGAACTGGACTTTGACTCAATGACTCAGGGAACTAAACAGTCAGAGAAGAATCAGTTTACAGACCTAAGCCTTCCTGTAGTACACCCATGTTTAACTCAGGGGCATAAAAGAACTCATGTGATGCAATCCGGATTTGGACCAATATGGCAGAGAATATATACATGGGTATATGTAAAGTGAGAGGAGGAGGGAACCACAATACATTAAAAGACAGAAAGGTTGTGGAAGTACATGAAGTCTGTTGCAGAAGTGGTTCCCAAACACAAGTGTCCAGAAAGCTATTTCTGGATCTGAGGCCAGCTGCCATTTCCATCAGTGGCATTCAGCTAGTCTCCCAGGACAAATTTATCTCAGGAAGAGCTGATCAACTAAATAAGAGGCATGGAGGCATGTTTGTTTATTTTATTGTTGTTCCTCTAGACAAGTGAAGAATATTTTTCAGTGTAGGTAATACCCATTTTGGACTGATTCTGACATTTTATATAATGAAAAGCAGATCATACTTACAATTAGTGTCAAACCACATACAATCTCTCTAGACCTCCCGCCTACTGTTGTGCAAGTGCACACATTTCTCCAGGTGCCAGTTGCTGAAAGGGGCTCTAGGGCATGCTGTCTGTGTCCACAACCCAAAGAAGGGTGACTACAAGCTACATGTATGTGAAAGGCTCTGCTGAAGTACAAACCTGATAGCAAGTATTTTTCCTTTCCATTCTAATTTAACAGAGGAAACCTGTGCCAGAGGCAACTCAGGAGTCAGACCCTGGGACTGGCCTCTCCCAGAGGGCTCACCAAGAGCCCTATCCTACCAGTCAACAGCAAAGCCAGCATACCTTTTCCCTTGCTCCAACTCCTGTCTCCACAGTACAGCAGCAGGCAGAAGAGGCTAATGAACAGGCTGAGCAACTCAACAAGCAAAGTGAGAGCTTTGTCAGCCTGTTCAGTACCCTGAGATAGCAGTAAGAGCTGGATGCAAGAGCCTGCCATGCCGTAATCAGGTGGTTACTTTGAGGGCTCGCAGGTTACCAAAACTCACCCAGGAGAACAGAAGATGAGCAGCTCCTAACTGCTCCTAATAAGCTACTGCTCTGACTGGTCACAACATGAATGAAGTAAAGCTGTTCTGGCAGAAGGAGACTTGACTGCCTAAAACATCCAGGATAGATGAATTCTCCAGCCTGTTCTTTTATGTTGTATGTAAGTACTACCTCACCTCACTCTGTGTGTGTGTATGTGTGTGTGTAAGAGCTTTGAAGAAAAAAATAATCATAGTTTAATAGTCTAATGCTCCACAAAATGAGATATGGCATCATGCAATGAATAAGGAGGACAAAAAAAAAGAAAGAAGAGTAGTGGTTATTTTATTTTTTCATTTAGTAAGTGTAGTCCATTTTGCACTGAATATGGGAACATTCCAAGGGAAATATGGTAGATGAGGACAGGAGGGATTTCCTGTACTTATTTATTGGAAAGTATTATTATTAATTATAAATATTATTATTATTATTATTATTATTATTATTATTATTATTATTATTATTATTTTGGCAATATAAAGCTTTTGTAAAATTCAAAATACTATTTCATGTGGATATAAAGGACTTTTAGACTAGCTGAAGTCATGCCTATTTTAAGAGCTGTTAGGTTCTTGAAATATTTTTCAAATTCATATAAGCTGAGGCAGAAAAATGAGATGTTAATGCAGCTTAAGTACAGATTTCCCAGGTTTTTTTATTTGCATTTCTCCCTCTGCATATCCTAACTCCATACAGAGAAGGTGTGAAGATTTATTAGCTGTGTGTTGTATAAGTAGGTTGAGTTGTTTGGTTGTAAATCAGTTAATGGTCTAAAACACACAGCAAGCAAGGCTTTCATAGGTAAAATGAAAAGTAAATATTTCATAATCACTGAAATTATAATAAAGAAATAAAGAACACTTCTTTCTGTCAAATTTCTCTGAATAGTTTAAATGCTCTTCAGGAAGAAAGAGAATAGATTTTTAGGTCTTCCTGTCAGTAGGAAGGGCTCCCTTACTGTGAGATGGCTGTGATCAAAAATGCTTGGCAGTTTGGCAGAAGCTAGGCCAAGAATGTAAAAATAATGTAGCTAAGGTAAGCAGCTAGAAAAAGGCTGATTTAAGGTTACTGGTTAGTTTTTCTGACTACATAAATAAAATTCTTCATGTCTGTTCCAGGAGCTTTATTATCATCATCATCATCATCATCATCATCATCATCATCATCATCATCATCATCATCATCATCATCACCATCATTATTTAATTATTTTTTATTTTTATTTTTAATTCATTATTATAAAATAGAAAATATTTTCCTACACACAAACTTGTATCTAAAACCAAAGATATGTGTATCCCAGCATCCTATCTTCAACAGTAACTAGCAGTGGATAACTAAGGACAGAGTGTACGAGTGGAAGAGACATATGTCCTTTAAACATTGTCTCAGCCTCCAGGAATTTTCAGTACAGGGACTTCCTGATCCAGTGGTGATATCTGCACTTTTAAGAGGATTGTTTTGCATTGAACCATCCATCTTCCCTTTTAATTTTCCACCATAACATTGCTTGACAACTTAACCACGCACTGTGTGAACAACCACTTCTTTTTGCTTGTTTCAAATCCAGATCATCCACTTTTGGGGTGGATCCTATTATGTGAAAAAGCTATTCATTCTCCTCCTCTAAGTTTTCAAAGAAAAAATGGCTGTAGCTGTTGCATGTGGTTTTGAACTTGGTATTGTCAGTTTTTATAAGGCAAGACTTTTGATGTGGGCTCAACTGCAGAAAGGCCTGAGCTCCCAAAGTGCAGTAGGGGAAATAGATTCAATTTCTCCTGAACACATCACTTTTAGGCAAACATTTTATTCAGGCTCATAAGAGAGATTTAACTAGTCATGCTTTAGATGGTGTGGAGCCTAAGGTTCCCAGCTCTGTAGCCTTCCATACCAACAAGAAAGCATTTAATTTATGTTCCTTGAGATGCTCCACTAGGATATTTTGCTCTAAAACTGAGATGCTGGTGACCAGGCAAGTTTCTGCAGACCCTGGAGTAGTGCAGTAGAGTTTTCTTTTCGGAAATAGGAAAACTCTCTGAAGACTGACAGATTCTGGCAGTGACTATAAAAAGCACGATGACATGAATGTCAAAGTGGTGATGGAGTTTGTTAAAAGTTTGTGTGAGAATTGAAATGTTTTGTCATTTACTATAACCTCCATTTTAGTGTAGTTTTTCTGATGGCAAAGTATTGTGTCTAGCCTTCTGTTCCTCTGGCTAATACCCAGCTTACTGAGAAAGCTTTAATAATAGCACTTAGCTTTTACAGCATCTTTTATCTGAAGCTTTAAAGTACTTTACAGAAGTGGGTACCATTATCACAATTTTTATAGGCAGAGGAACAGATTGGGTTACAAAGTGAATACACAGAAGAATTATGAGTAGAGCTCAGGTTTCTTGATCTTTAGGCAAGTGTGCTAATCACTAGCCAAATTTATCCTCTAGAAAAACAGTAGGAGATGGGAGGATCCAACAAAGTGGGGACATCTTTTTTGAAGTTATCATTCCAGTGGTAGAAGTTCTCCTGTTGCGATGCAAAGATGAACTATAGGCAAATAACAATTGATTTTTTTCATTTTTTCATTTTATTTTTTTTTTTTAGCTAAGATCAGTACAAATGAAAGTTCAGCATGATGCATTGAATGCTTCCTGCCCTAATGAGGAGTTCTGCACCACTGTTCCTAGTGATGAGCAAGACAGAGGCTTAGTGAATGTTGAAAGGGTTGGTTACCCTTTCCAGTTAGAGGAGGGAGATGGGCTTCAAAGAGCACAAAGCAGAACTTTAACAAAGCAAGAACAGCATTCCTGAGCTCAAATTAGTTCAGCATTTCCAGCTGTCAAATGAAGCAGAAACTTTTTATTGTTACTTTAAGTTAGAGCAGATTCCTTTATTCAACAGGTGGATGAAGAGCACTGAACCCGTCAATAACAGTTTCTTGCATAGGATCATGAGTGATGAAAAATTACAAGGTCTTCAGTAGCTACACAAATGAAATTAGTGTGTATTAAAATTGATAGCCATGTGTTTGGTCCTGACAGAAACAACACAGGCCCTGCTTTTAAAAGAAAAATTAGACTGAATAAATGCATTCATGATAGCAAATATCAGATGTTATCCTCAGTAGTTGAACATATTTGTTTTCCTCCTTTTCACACTATTTTTCCTTATCTTTTTGTATCTCTGGTCTACTAAATGACTTTCATTTAGTGTTTAATTATCTATCTTTAGAAACACTGATTCCCACAAAGGCATTTCCTTTCACACTGGTCGATAGTGTGAAATGGTGTGCACTCTCTATTATAATTTTTTTTTCCTAAAAAATCACAAAGAGACACAATAACAGGGGGTAAAATTTGTGACTTAGAGTACAGATTCTGTCTCCACTAAGGGAACACACAACTTAAAAAGTGAATTGAAAAAAAAAGTGTTTCTTCAAACACAATAGGAAAACACCTATTCTTGGGTTAAAAACATGCTAAGCCCAAAAGGAAAATATTCTACTCCATCCCCAAGAATATTGAGATTTTATTGAGATCTTATTTGTATATATTATATATGTGGATAATAGGGAGATTTGATGATTTCAAGAAGAGTTTCTAAGCCTTTAGACAGAAGTTCAGTCAAGAAAAGCCCTTAGAATATGAATATGAAATAATCCCTATAAAAGAGCTAAACATGTGACCTGGGAACTCATATCTACTTTTGTTAAGCATCTTATAAGTGTAATAACCATGCCTGGAAATGGATGACTGTTGAGAATGTTTGATTTTAGGCTGTCTATGAGGAAAACTGTTTCATAACAGGTTAAGGTTACATGGCATTCTCACCTAAAGCTGAAGGACAGCAAAGATAAGGAACATGTAGTGAAAAAATTCTCCTGATAAAATCTTGCTTCAATAGGTGGAAATGACTGAAGAAATAAATTTTCTGTTGCCTGACAGCAGAGGAAATCCATGGGTTCATGTGACAGCTCAGAGTGCTTCATTGTTAGATTGTTAGTCTGTGTTTTTTTTTTTTTTTTTTTTTTTTTTTTTTTTTTTTGTGTGTGTGTGTGTGTGTGTGTGTGTGTTCTTTTAAGAATAGCTGCAAAATGTTATTACTGTTACACTGGCAGGAGAAGAAGAGAGAAGGGCTTATGAAGTTATGAAGTTTTTGCAAGACCAATTTGGAATCAGTTACTAGGTTAAGCAAGGAACCATCTCTAGGCAAGGAAAGACATTTCCAAAAATATAGATTTCTGCATCTAAGTAAGAAAAGTAGAAGAGTGTAAACAGCGGTAAGTTTAATGAAAAATGGCAATAAACCAGTCAGGAATATTATTAAAAACAACTTGTAATAGATTTCAATAGTTACCATATAGATTTTTTGAGCACAACAGAAACAGAAGCATGATGGGGAATATTCAGGGCTCATAGCTAATGAGGAAGCACTCTGAGAAGAGAAAGTTCCGTTCACCACAGGGAATCACTGGGAGTTTCCCACAGTAGAGCTCGTCTTTTCTCTGGAAACATTGGAGGAACAGGCTTAAAAAAAATGTCAGAAGGAAACATTTCTGAGCAAATCAATAAAATGAAAAATAACAATTGGGAAAGCAATGGCTGAATCTAGATGATATTTACACAGAATTACTAAAGGAACTTGAGTGGGAAATTACAAAGGTATTAACTGAGACATGTAACTTTTTGCTTAATTTGCCAAAGGAATAGAAGGCAGTCAGAGTTCCCATAAACCTCCACTTCTGGCAGTTTTCAGAGATAAGACATTGGGGTGTGCTGCTGTTAGGTTTGAACTGGTATGTACCTTCTTGTGTTCTTATATTGCGACAGTTATTTAGGAACAACTAAATTGAACACAAAGATCAGAAATGCCTGTCTTCTGTTCTTTATACATAATTTTTATATACTGATGGCAATTAATTAGTCTTCCTCTTGATACGGCAATGGAATTTAGGATCTAGAAGAAAGTCCAGTGGCAAAATGATTAAATTAAAATACTTACATTCTTCAGGTCATTAAATCAAAGGTCAAGATAGCCAGTTACTTTTACTTCATTTTTCACATTCCTGCCATTGCAAATTGCAAACATGTCTCTTTAAAGGCCTTCTGTAATGCTACGTTCTTAAATAAATATTTCTTTATTTTTATTTTATTATTATTTTTTTTTTTCTCAAACTAAAGGTAATTTTTGAGCAGGAAAATATATGTTTGTTTTGGTATTTGGTTTGGTGAGAGAAACTCGAAGACATTTTTAAACGTTAGTTGATTACATATATTTTAGAGTTAAAAACAAACAAACAAAACCCCAAACAAACAAATACTTAGCAGGAGCCAGAGTTGGTGGTTAAAAATTTTAAGCTTTAACAGAAGAAACAAGGTAAAATTAGCCAAAAGGTAATTAAATAGAATTGCATTCTGTCTGTTTTCAGAGCAGGCTTGTGAGACTTAAATTCAAATCAGTTCTATATTTCAGGAAATCCTCTGCATGTCTAGATACATAGGTGGTATACATCTGACCAACTGTAGCTGTTTATATGTGGCCATATGAATCTTGTCATGTAAACACCAACTCCTTTCTGTTAATTACATGGTGATAGTCCTCTTACTCCCATACCTTCCCCCCCAACCCCCTTTTATTTTATCAAAATAATATTTATATGAAAAACATACAGCATAGCTTACAGTTGCTTTATCTTGTCATCTGTGACTCGGTGAGAAAGCTTCTTGCAATTTAACTCAGTGAGCCTTGAACTAGTAAAGGATAGACTTGTATGTTACGTGACAATAATGAAAGCCTAAAATTAAGGTAGATATACCCAGTTGTTCTTACCTCTGTTTTCAATTCAAATAAACAGGTTTGGAGGAGTTTAACTGAGGACATGTTCAGTAAAGTATGATAGGAATTTTGAAAATTATTATCTGATCATGTGGTCATTACAGATAGCTCTTTTATGATGTATAGTGCTATGGAACACAGTGTTTTTCCCTCCATCTTTCCAAGCAGTAAGTATTCTGGTGTCAAGCAATACAGAACATGCCAAAAAAAAATAATGCTGGCTATAAAAAGCTGGCTATGTTTTATGTTGATTTGCATGCTAATATCAGAAAATGCAGAAGTCACTACATCTGTTGCTTTAAAAACTGTTGTTCACAAAGACTGTCATTATGGAATAATTAAAAGCTGAAATACAAAGAGATGGCAATAAAAAAAGTCTTGTCAGCTGGAAGTTACTGCATGCAGACTGCAGACTGAATCTAAGAATGAAATGAATTACAAGTGACTTGTTAACCTATTCAAGATGCTCATTTGTGTGGCAGTTTTACCCTCTGGACAACTAAACTCCACTACAAACACTTTTTTACTCCTTCTCCTCAAAAGAAGAGTAGGGGAGAAGAAAGTATCCTGGAAAGAAGAAAAAAAAAAAAGAGCCAAAGAGTCATAGATTGAGATAAGAATAATTTAATACAAAAACAGAAAAGAAAGAGGGAAAACAAACAAACATGCAAACAAAGGCCATGCAGAAGCACAGAGGGAAGAAAAAAATATTCTCTACTTGTCATCAATGAGCAATGTGTTTGGCCACATCTTGGAGAGCAGGGCTGCAATACATGTAGCGATTGTTCAGGAGGACAGACATCTTTATAACAAGAGCACCCGCTTCTCCTTCCCTTTTCCCAGCTTTTATTAGTGAGTGTGACACCGCGTAGCATGGTATAGCCCTTTGGTTGGTTTAGGTCATCTGCCCTGGTGATGTCACAGAATCACAGAGAATCACGGAATGGTTGAAAGGGACCTCTGAAGATCATCTAGTCCAACCCCCTGGCTGAGCAGGATCACCAAGAGTACAGTGCTCAGGATGGCATCTAGGTGGGTTTTGAATATCTCCAGAGAAGGAGACTCCACAACCTCTCTGGGAAACCTGTTCCAGTGCTCCATCACCCTTACAGTAAAGAAATGCCCCCTCATATTCAGCTGGAACTTACTGTGCTTCAGTTTGTGCCTCTTGTCCTGTTGCTGGGCACAACTGAAAAGAGACTGACTCCATCCTCTTGACACCCTCCTCTCAGATGTTTATATGCACTGGTGAGGTCTCCCCTTGGTCTTCTCTTTTCCAGGCTAAGCAGGCCCAGCTCTTTCAGCCTGTCCTTCTATGACAGGTGCTCCAGTCCTCTAATCACCTTTGTAGCACTCCTCTGAACTTGCTCCAGTAGCCCCATCTCCCTCTTATACTGAGGAGCCCAGAACTGGACACAGTACTCCAGGTGTAGCCTCACTAGGACTGAGTAGAGGGGGAGGATCACCTCCCTTGACCTGCTGACAACACTCTTCCAAATGCACCCCAGGGTACCGTTAGCCTTCTTGGCCAGAAGGGCACATCGCTGACTCATGGTCAGCCTGCTGTCCACTAGGATCAGGTCTCTCTCTGCAAAGCTGCACTCCAGCAGGTCAGCCCTCAGCCTGTACTGGTGCTTGGGGTTATTCCTCCCTAGGTGCAGGACCCTGCATTTGCCCTTGTTGAACTTGATGAGGTTCCTCCAATCATCCAACTTGCTGAGGGTGCACTCTGTTACGGGAGGCAGTGTCAAAAGCCTTGCTGAAGTCAAGGTAGACCACATCCACCTCTCTCTCCTCATCTATCCAGTTAGTCATCCCATCATAGAAGGCTATCAAAATGCTTGGTTAGGCATGATTTCCCCTTGGTGAATCCATGCTGACTACTCCTGATCACCTTCTTATCCTCCACATGCTTGGAGATGACTTCCAGGATGAGCTGCTCCTTCAGCTTTCCAGGGATGGAGGTGAGGCTGATGGGTCTGTTGTTGCCTGGGTCCTCCTTGCCATTTTTGGATACTTTGGCTGGCTTTGGCTTTCTCAGACAGTACAGTTTTCTAGTTTGAGTTTTATACTTTTTTGTTGTTGTTGTTTTGTAATTAATAAACTTTTTTAATTTGAATAATTAATCTGGCTAATTATTTTGATTGGGAGAGATATTATATAAAAAGCAAGGGGATAATTGAGAAAACTCTGGAGAAACTTCAGAGTAGCTCCTAAAATATACGGGTCATCAGTAGAGAAAAATTGATTGCAATCAGAGATTAAGAAAATCACTTCTTGATGAATTACAGTGTTACAATCACAATGTGTTGTGGATCAACAACTCAGTTCTGTTTTATACATTTGGAATTGTCCATGTCTTTATCCCTTGTGTTTGTGAAGGAGAATTTCAGACTTACAGGATCCTGTGGTGAAAACTGCATAGGATATATATTGATAGAGTCATAGAGGAGGAAGGGTGGCTTTTTTTTTTTTTTTTTTCCCACTCATATTTGTTCCCAACATGCCCTAATATTTTGGAATGACCATAGGTTATGTTCTACCAAACTCTAATACCAGTAATTTTCTACCAGTAAATTTTTGCTGGTGTGTTTTGGAACACAAGAGAGCAAAATATAATGAATACAAGTAGTCCAAATACCTCCCTAAATAAAAAAGCAGATTTGGGGGTGGGGAGATGGGGGGGATGTAGTACACTTTTTTTTTTTGTCATGTTCAGATATATTCTGATTTTATTACAATATTCTTTCTGCTCTTTTGTACAATGCTTAATGTATTAATGTAACTAAAAACTGAGTCATTGCATGTTTCAGCTCCCATTTTTCTTTTTTCTTTCTTTTTTTTTTCTTGTTTATCTAATCATTTCAGCTTTTTTTTTTTTTTTTTCCAATATTATGCTATTTATATTTGCTTCTATATTTTTTTATCTCTTAGAATTCTGGTTATTAGGATGCTCATTAATGTAGAATTAATTTCCTCTAAATAAAGCAGGTAGCAAAATATTACTTTATGTACTAATTTGTGTGTTTAGGTTAATATTTCAACTTTGTAAAAACATAAACAAACATACAAAACACTATAAAAATGTGAAGTCAAATTAATATTGTAAACTAATCTACCAACGATGTGGAGAGCACAGTTTTTGTTATATCCTGGAGTGTTATCTATATTTATGAGCTGTAAAAAAATAAAACAAAAATAAAACTTTTGACTTGATTGGCAATTTCTAGTGATATACAAGCCTAATTTTCTCAAACCAGTGTTACAGGATCATCATCTTATCTCAAACTGTAAATATGCAAGGTTACAAAATAATGTTAAGAACCCAATATGATATGTTAACAGAACAATAAAGCTAGATCCATTCCAGAACTGTTCATGTCAAAACATGTGAAGTATTGCTCTTCATACTCTTGAATTACTATTAGAATTTGTCATCTTGTTGCACAAATATGATGTAGATTGGATTCTTGAAATGAAGAAATCTGTGGACTTTTTAGAAACTAAATTCCTAGTTGCTCTGATTTCTCAGCCTTCTAAAACAAGCTGCCTGTATACTGAGTGAGCTTTCAGCATTCCTTACCTTTGTTCATTACTACTGCACACAGGAAATTCTGTCTGAGATGTAAAATAAAGACCCTGCTCCTTTTTCTTTGTTGAACTTGTAGATATTATGTAGAACGCTTGTTCCAGCTGGGAGGGGAAATGATAAAAGGATTCTTATTACCTTTCCCTTTTTAATTTGAGGCTTCTCTCAGAGCCTATGCGGTACAATGTCCATTTCATTTTTATCCCTGCTTTCACCTCTTTCCTGAATTGGGTCTTGCAAAAGTGTTAGACTCCATAGAGACATGATGCTGTGCTTTTGTGATTCTCACCTAGCACTGTAACAACAGTTCTCAGCTCCTGTGTGGAGGAAAAGATTATTCTGATGTTGTTCCAGATGCAGGGAATATTTAAAATAGTTAATTCTGGTGGTAGATACAAGACTGAAATCACAGGCGTGAAATATGTTTCTATTATTGTTTGAATATAAATTATATATTAGCAAACACAGAGCTGTGAATCTCTCTCTCTCTCTCTCTCTTTTTTTTTTTTTTTTTTTTTTTTTTTTTTTTTTCCTACAACAGGTTAGGGTGTATGATCAAGAAAACCTCTCAAATTTAAACTCACCTGCATCAGCATTATAGCCAGTCATGAAATATTTCTGCATGGACATTTAAAAAGACTCCATGCAATGGCCTGAATTTCCTTGTTGTTATCAATATACATTGGTAAATGTCACCCTATTCTTTATAGAAAGATAATTCAAAGTTACAATAGTTTCTCCATTCTTAATCTGTATAGACAAATATCTGTGGCTAAAAGGCCTAAAGCTGACCTTTCTTCTTCCCTTCACTCCCCCTCTGCTATGGTCTCTCTGATGGTCCTGGAGACTGGTGTTTTCAAACACTTGTTTTCAAGTAACGGTCCTGGAAGCCAAGCATACTAGAAGAAATCTGCATGGTGAATAAAATCAAACAATCCTAAAAGGTGCATGTGTCTTTGATTTGGATATCGCTTATCTGTGTTACTAAGACCTCTGAGCAGTTCAGCCATGAAGAAAGCTGGAGGTTTGGTCTCATTGCTCCTCACTGTGTTTATGCACCAATTATCACAACTTAGCCTTTAACTGAAGTCATCTGCAACTTAAAAAGGAGTGGTTGTACATAGACAATGTCAGTGCCTTGGACCCATACATTTTTTTTAGGTAAGGAGTACAGTAAAAGTTGGGTTTTGTAACAAAGGGTATTTTTCTTTTATTCATTTGTTAGATTGCACATCTCCTTCCTTGATCCCGCTGGAGCATGTGAAGGTGTTCCTTGGTTTATGAAACAGGGACCCAGCCTAAAGGGACGGTCCCACGCATATGGGGTAGCAAACAATGACAGGCAGAGATTAAGACTGGGAGCCAAGAAATCTGAGTCTGCAGATCAAGCTTGCCCCGCAAGACTGTGAAAAGCAGCAGAGAATCGAGAAACTGACCTTATCTGATAGAAGAAACCTCTCCAGGGATTGGAAGTATTGTGAATTGTTAGCAGTGACTCTAAGAGCCAATGAAGTGAT
The DNA here is from genome assembly GCF_009819795.1 of Aythya fuligula. Classification (NCBI taxonomy): domain Eukaryota; kingdom Metazoa; phylum Chordata; class Aves; order Anseriformes; family Anatidae; genus Aythya; species Aythya fuligula. The sequence goes on along the minus strand of NC_045559.1, from coordinate 30,065,520 downwards.
TGGAACAAACCCTGCCATCAAGCATCTTCCTGCAAGGAGAGAGAAAGATGAAGAGGCATTTTTATGGCTTTTTGGTTATCATTCCTTATTTCTTATTTTATTTTTATTTATTTTATTTTTTACCAAATTACTCAGAGATTTCTCTAAAATATTAAACATTCTAGTTTCTATTCTGATACAAATTAGCTATGCTGAATTTAAAATCCCAGGGATATACTTAGCAGAAAAAGCAGTTTAGTCACATTAATTTCAAAGCTCTGTGCACCCAAGGATGCTGCTGCAGTATATAACCAGTAATCTAGTTCGAATGCAAGCCCTTGGTTCATCTCTGTTTATCTTCTTGCTTTAAGAGCTTCAAATCATAGAATCATGGAATCATTAAGGTTGAAAAAAACCTTCAAGATCATCTGGTCCAACCATGACCCTACTACCAATGTCACCCACTACACCATGTCCGTAAAAAACAGTTCCAACCTTTCCTTGAACATCCCCAGGGACTCCAAGTGAATCCATCACCTCTCTGGGCAATCCATTCCAATGCCTGACTGCTCTTTCTCAGAAGAAATGTCTCTTAATTTCCGACCTAAACGTCCCCTGGTGCAACTTTGGGACATTCCCTCTAATCCTATCATTAGATACCTGTGAGAAGAGGCTGACCCTCAGCTCCCCACACCTTGCTTTCAGGTAGTTGTAGAAAGCAATAAGGTCTTGCCTGAGCCTCCTGATCTCCAGACTAAAGAACCCCAGTTCCCTCAGCCACTCCTCACAGGACTTGTGTTCCAGGCCCTTCACCAGCTTTGTAGCCCTTCTCTGGACATGCTCCAGGGACTCGATGTCCTTCTTGCAGTGAGGGGCCCAAAGCTGAACACAGTACTCGAGGTGCAGCTTCACCAGAGCACAGTACAAGGGGATGATTTCCTTGGTCCTGCTGGCTACACTATTCCTGATATGAGCCAGGATGCTGTTGGCCTTCTTGGACACCTGGGCACACTGCTGGGTCATGTACAAGCAAGCATCAATCAGCACCTTCAGATCCTTTTCCTCTGCACAGCTTTCCAGCCACTTTGCCCCAAGCCTGTGGCACTGCATGGGGTTGTTGTGACCAAAGTGCAGGACCTGGCACTTAGCCTTGTTGCACCTCATCCCAATGACCTCTGCCCATTGACCCAATCTGTCCAGGTCCCTCTGCAGGGCCTGCCTACCCTCCAGCAGATTGACACTTCCCCCCAGTGTGATATTACCTGCAAACTTAATGAAGGTGAGTTACTCAATTCCCTCATCCAAATCATCCATAAAGATATTAAAGGGGATGGGCTCCAACACTGAACCCTGGGGAACACTGTTGATGACTGGTCACCAGCTGGATTAGAACTAGTTCATGGTTGGTTGTTAACTATACACATCCATGCTCTAACACCTGAGCAAACAAAAAGCTGACATTCTAGAGCTATGGGTTTGTGTTCCTGCATAGTTATTGGATAGACTTGTTACAGATAATATCAACAGAAATGTGAGGATTGGTATAAATGTAAGAATGACAATATGAATGACAGAAAGGTTGTATGAATGGCAAGTGTTGGCATCTAGATTTACAGGTCATGAAGATCACTGTAAATCTGCTTGAAGCTTTTCAGGGTATCCAAATCAAAAGGGTACCATAAAGCCAGAATTCTGGATAGACCACTTGGTGCTTGTATGTGCTTACAATAGTGGAAATGAGGGACACTGATTTTATTTCAAAATAAAACCACCTTCTCCTTCTTCAAGGTCTCTCATTCCTTCTTCGCTTCTTTTTTGTTGTTAGAAACATCTTTATTGTTAGGCTTTTTAGAAATTTTATGCTAGTTTAACTGAAATGGATAATGAAGCTCATTTGGACTGAATGCTCTGGTCCTGATCCAATAAGGTCCTTGCAGACATTTAAGTTTTAATTATGTGATTTTTATTTTTTTTTTGAATGAATAAGTCAATTGAAACACTGCAAACATTCTGAAAAAAGTCTTCAATGACATAACATGAAAACACAGGACTGTTCCAGGAAAATTGCTATGTAAAAGGCCTTTAACACTGGGTGAACTCCGTGAATGGGAAAAACTCAATACTTAGGGCAAAGGGAGTATGATGTATAGCAGAAATTAATATAGTAGTCATTCGTCAACACCAACCTGAATTACTGTTCGATCTGAATTTAAAATATGTCTGTGTTTGCTCTATATACATAACTGCTTGTATACATACATATAATATATAGCTATATAAAAATGTGTATTACTTTCCAAAGCTGGCATTGGAAAGGATTGGAAGGAGCTAAAGTTGGAGGCAATATCTGTGTTGTTGTTTATTTATTTAATTATTAATAAAAGGGCAGTTACTTGCTTTGAATACTTTCTAAGCTCCTGTTTGTTTGTTTGTTTGTTTGTTTGTTTTTCCTTAAACTTCTCAACTTCTCAGCATTTTATAAATCTTCCCTTAACTATTCAAGGCAATTCTTATGTGAATTTCTCATATTATTTATTTTGTTGTTGTTGTCATCATATTTTGTTTGTTTGTTAAGCTCCCTTTTGGAGAGCTCCCGTTTTTGGAGCTTTTTATTCTGTCTCTAACATAATTTTAAATGTGATTAAAAATATTAATTTCAGATTTTTTTTTTGCAATGATATTTGAGTTAGGTCCTTTGCAAAATTCTCATATTAAATACAGACTGTAGGTTTTGAAAGAATTAATACAAGTCAGATAAATAAATTACAGAAAAATATATAGAAATCAGTATATAGATGATAAATATCATTTTTTTTACATGGTCAATTTCAATTTTTACCATACTCATAGTTCTGTTTTTATTTTTTTATTTTTATTTTTTTTTACATACAAAATAAGTAAGCCTCTCTGTAAGTATGTGAAATATATCCTGGGCTTTTGTGAATGTGGGATTTGCCTCAAAGAGGCAAGCAGAGTTTACATAAGCTTCATCTGTAAGTTTGACTAAGTGCAGTTCTTCCGGGCATTAACTCCAACATTTAAGTGCAAGTAATGCTAATGTTAGCAAAGAAGCAGGGAATTTTATATAGTCTGAATACTGTTCAGCTTTTTGAAGTCAAAGATGGATTATCTGGTCAATTTTGTTGAAAGCATAAATTGAAACAATGACTTTTATTCAGATGCACCTCTTCACTGCTTATTTCTTTGATTAGCAGCTTTTCATGTCTATTGACAGGTAAAATGTGCTTCAGATTTTGCCTTGTAAGTTCATTCTTGTTCTCTTCCTGAAAGACTTCATTTGACTGAAATTTGACTGGTTTTCAGACTGTGATCAGAAAATTATGCAAAACTCTTATACACATTAACCTCTATCAGCAGGTTATTTCCCATATCTCCTAAGAAATATGTATTTTTAATATCTCATCAACTCTTAAAAAATAATAAAATATTATACTATAAATTATAACTATAAAAGTATTTTAGGGTAATTGGTACATCAGACATACACTGGTAATATCATCGATGTAGTAATTGTGTAAGCAGACTAAAACATCACACCAAAATTTATTTCCTGAGGTATCTCCTGTAAGGAAAATGCCAGATACAGGACAATATCTAGATTAAAAGGAGGATTAAGTCACATACTGTGTTTATTAGAATGGTTGGTTCTCAAGCAGTATGATGACATTATCACTACATGTTCAAAACTGTAGGTCTTTAAGTTATATCCTGAATTAACTGTAAGTATACATTATGATGACATACAGTCAGCACTTCAGGCTATAGTTCTTGATGGACTTAATTACTGAAGTCACAGTGGTCAGGACTGAGAGCATTTTGTCTGTGTTTAGCAGGATGTCTTGCCTATTTGAAGTCTGTAGTGCTCATCTTGGTTTTGGCCTGGTAACTTTCTGTTACTTGGGTGTCTCATATGCACCTCTTTCTTTGTCCTTTTGGTGGCCACACTGCTCACATAGGTAAAATAATATAACCTAAGTATATATTGTGTTTCCCTATGATATTTTAGTGTTACTAACTTCTTTTGTACTGTTGTACAAAATCAACTGTTATTGATTTCACCATTTTAGTATGCCCATGTTTGGGTTCAAGGCAAGCTAATATTAATTATGTTCTGAGTAGTACATGTGTAATTTATAGGTGTCTGCATGGTATATAGTAATATACTACAGATTTACTTTTCAATTTAGGCAATCTGCCTGATTAAGTATAGCCAAAACAGTACTACAGTGATGAAAATGTAAATTAAATCAGTTTAACCTTACTACTCCATCTCATTTGCTGCTGACAATGGGAGCATGTGAGGACTAGGACAGGAGAACCATATGTGACACCAGCTGCTCTTTAAAGAAACCTTAATACAACTTTATGGTTCCCAGTGTTCTTGTCAAAGATTTCTTGCACAGAGGGCTTCTGTGTTTATAGCAGCAGTTGTGGTGTTTCTATCTCTCTAGTTAGTTTTCTGAGTGCTGCTTGTATGAAAAAAATGGGAATGTGACACTTGGCTGGGAAGTTAAAGAAAAAATAATTAAAAAATCTCTGTCTTTTTTCCTTTCCCCTGCTTTCTTCTCCTTTTCAAGTTAAAACAACTTAAATAAAAAATCACAAGAAGGAAGATTAATTTTTTTGTTGTTTGCACATGGCATTGTGAATTGATTTTACAAATAAATGATTAATAATAAATAAATAAATTATTGAAAGCACTAATATTATTGAATAGACATTTTCATGGCAATATCTTCAGATTTATTTATTTTTTAATCTTTATGTACGTTTTTCTTGTAATCCCAGAAATATCATCATAAATTTCTCTTGATGTAAAATCCTCCTTTCTTTTCCTGCCTTCCCCCTTCCTCTCAGCATTTTACTGCACATATTCTTCCTTTCTTTATGCCTGTCCTCATTCAGTACATTCAGAAAATGCTGAATTACCTTTCTCCTACCATATTTCTGTTCCCTCCCCCTGACTTTTCTATTTCTTTCCAAATTAATTTGCCCTGCCACCTGGTCTCCTAGGAATTTAGCAATTATTGAGTATATAAAGCCTGGCTCCTAACAGATGGGGCTTCCAAAATACACACATCAACAATGTACATCCTAGGGCCAGAAGACTGTGAGTTAGCTGCAGTTTCATTATGATTTCAATTTTCTAATGGTTGTGAACATTGTCAAAGAACATTAACATTGTTTGTGATACCATGTCTTCTAAATAGTGGAGTTTAGACCAAGCCCTGTTTCTTTGATTTAGAACATAAGTTTGTTTTTCAATTTCATGGTACTGATTGCACATATTTTATAGCCACAGGGATGGGAACCAAAATATAGTAATTACATATCTTTACTTTCACCTGTGCTTTGCAGAGGCATTTTACTGTTTGTATCCAATTAGCTAGATCAGCATTTGTCGTTTGTCATTTGCTAAAGCTTTCTATCCTTTCATAGTTCATCTCTGCACTAGCACTTCTGTATTTTAAAATAGAACTCTATAATTTTTTCAGTTATGTCAAGCTATATAAAGAATATGGCAAGAAAATTTTTCTGACATGTATATATATATATATTTAAATGCTCAAAATTTTCATGATCTGAATTTGCAAATCAGAAGCTTTGGAACAGCTATATATTTTGGGAGAACAAAGAACATGGTCTAGGGAAAGGGGGGTGTATATTCCAGATGAAAGAAGATATTGAAATTATCCAGGATTTTTCAATTTTTCATGTTAGCGTTCCATTTTGTATAAATTGTCTTAGATGTGGTCAGTAACCACAAGATTAGATTTGATGAATGGATCAGTTGGTGGGTAAGGATATGGAATTGGCTGGATGATCACACTCAAGGAGTTGTGCTTAACAGCTCAATGCCCAGGAGGAGATCAATGATGAGTGGCATTCCTCAGGAGTCAGTATTGGGACTGGTGCTGTTTGGCATCTCTGTTGGTGGGATCAAGTGCACCCTCAGCAAGTTTGTGGTGGGAGGGGATGCTATCCAGAAGGACCTCGACAGGCTTAAGAGTTGGGCCTGTGAGAACCTCATGAGGTTCAATGCCAAGATTGCCTCTACCCAGATGGACAAATACAGGCTGGGCAGAGAAAGGATTCAAAGCAGCCCTAAGGAGAAGAACTTGGGGGTGTTGGTTTAATGAGAAGCTCATCATGATCTGCAAAGTGTACTTGTAGCCCAGAAAGCCAACTGTATCCTGGGCTACATCAAAAGAAGCATGGACAGCAGCTTGAGGGTGATGATTCTCTCCCTCTACTCCGCTCTTGTCAGACTCTACCTGCAGTACTGTGTTCAGCTCTGGGGCCCCCATTACAAGAAGGATGTGAAAGTATCAGAACAAGTCCAGAGTAGGTTCACAAAGATGATCAAGGGGCTGGAGCACCTTTTATAAAGACAGGCTGAGATTTGGGGTTCAGCCTAGAGAAGAGAAGGCTCTGGGGCAACCTTACTGTGGCCTTCCAGTACCTAAAGAGGTCCTAGAGGAAAGCTGGAGAGGGACTCTTCGTCAGGGAGTATTTTTCATAACAGAGCCACATAGTCCCAGGCTGCCTGGAGCAGAGTTTCTGGGTCCCTTTCATGTCCCCCACTGAGCTAACTGCCCCAATAACCATCAAAGTACCTGTTAGCTTCCTCTGTATGCCTACCTGCCAGCTAAACAGGTGCTATCCACTGCAGATGAACAGCAGATTACTCCCTAATTAGCACATGGTTGCTGAACATTTTCCAGACAGCTTTGGTGATAAATGCTTTCTTGTTGCTGTATGTGGTGAATAGGCTTTTTGCATCATGCTTGTGTTGTAAAATCTTGGTTATAGTCCCACAATACCTTTTTAACAATCACTATGAAAAGGGAGAACTGTCTGCCAAGACCTTGTGCTAATTGTCCTACAAAACCAAGAAGAGATAAAAATGAACTAATGCTCCTTTTGTGATCAGAAGCTATCCTAAAGGATCAATTTTTAAAAGCATTATCAAGCATTTAACTAGGCAAGAGGCTTAAACACAACAAAGAGATTCTTTTTGGGAAATGACTTCTTTCAGCAGATGAACATTTTCAGTTGTCAGGACTTAGAACACTAGCATAATTTGGATATGATCCATGAGGAAGATGTGTTGCTGAAAGCTCACCTCTCTCATAAAAGTATTGTAATCTAACTACTGATTTAAGCCCTATTGTAATTCCTCCTTTTTCAAATTGTGCATTTTTCTTTGTGGCATAGAGTGAACTGTTACAAGAAGTCAAGGCAGGGGGTGGGGGAAAAGAACAGTTGAGATGATCAAGCTTGTTCACTTATGGTGTCAGAACATTTTCTTAGTTTTATATTAACATGAATGGTATATGAATTTGCAGTATTACAATGAAGTAACTTCAGCCATCATATTTGCATAATCAATGTGTCAGATATATAACCAGTAGGAAAGTTTGACAGCGCAGTTAGTTCTTCTGCCTGAATAGCAAGCTCCATACACTTTCAACAGCAGCTCTAGAGAAAAAGAAGGAAAGAAAGGAAAGGAAAGGAAAGGAAAGGAAAGGAAAGGAAAGGAAAGGAAAGGAAAGGAAAGGAAAGGAAAGGAAAGGAAAGGAAAGGAAAGGAAAGGAAAGGAAAGGAAAGGAAAGGAAAGGAAAGGAAAGGAAAGGAAAGGAAAGGAAAGGAAAGGAAAGGAAAGGAAAGGAAAGAAGGAAGGAAGGAAGGAAGGAAGAAAGGAAGGAAGGAAGGAAGGAAGGAAGGAAGGAAGGAAGGAAGGAAGGAAGGAAGGAAGGAAGGAAGGAAGGAAGGAAGGAAGGAAGAAAAACTGAGAAAACTTGAAGATAATATATGTGCCAAACTGAAACTTTGTTTCAGTTCTGACATCTCAGACACATTGATTTTGTCACAGTTGTAAACCTGCAACTGCAAAAGACTCTGTTCCGTTTCTGGTACCTGAAGTGATAAATTGCAAATTTGTAAGAATGTGAATGCTTCTGGGGTTGTGTTCACTTTAATATTTCCCTGTGATTTATATGAGGCTGAAATGCCACTGTCAAAACGTCTTTGATTCATGCCTTTACACAGAACATATGTCATTACCATAATGCTATTCTTTTGTATTTTTCTATTATGTTGTTCTATAGCCTTTCATCACCACTCTTCCAATCCAGGCATGAATGAAAGTTAAGAAGGCTAGGTAATTAATTACTATAGATCACTGGTGGAAATTTCCAAAATTCTTTAGTGAAGCAAGAACAGAAGTCCCATGGGCCTCTAAGCCTCATCTTCTCCTTGTGAATAAGGTGTTCTGCATCATGCATGAACAAGTGGAAGATCAGCTGAAATCTATGTTGTAGGCGGCTCTTCAATCAGTCAGTTTTCTTGCTAAATTCTTGCTAACAACTTGCAAGTAGTTTTGTGTGGGTAATAAAAGTAGGAATGAAGCATAAATATAAATGAATCTGTAAAATATATATATAACAAATAACATTAAAGCATATTGCATATTATGAGCTTTCATTAAAGTCTTTCAGAAGACTTTTAAAATGTAAAGGATTGAGTAATAGAATATTTTAAAGTAGTTTGATTATTCCATTCAGGACAGCGAGGTTGCTAAATTTTACTTATATCCTAAATCAGCCAGACAGTTATGTGTAACTAAAGCCTGGAAGGATTACTAAACATAAAGATACAATGTTTGGGTTTGGTCATTTTGGAATTTCCAACTGCTGGAGACTGGGAGAGTGCTAGGGAAGTAAAAGTGATTACTTAACTTGTTCTTATATAACCCTTAAACATCTACTGCAGAGCTTTGGTAGAAACAGGACAGAGGCCTAGAATAACCTTTGGTTTGGTTCAGTATTCCATGTATATTATAAATTACTAACCTACAAAACCGACTTCCAAAAAATTTTGGATTTCCGAAGACTTGTAAAAATTTCATTTCAAGCAAGCTATTTCTGAAGAGAGTAACAAAGAATAAACAAGGTGAAAATTCCAGATCTAGTTCTGGCAGATAATGAACTGTTTTTTTGCTGTTGCCAATATCACAGAATCACAGAATTTCTAGGCTGGAAGAGACCTCAAGATCATCGAGTCCAACCTCTGACCTAACACTAACAGTCCCCACTAAACCATATCCCTAAGCTCTACATCTAAACGTCTTTTGAAGACTTCCAGGGATGGTGACTCCACCACTTCCCTGGGCAGCCTGTTCCAATGCCTCACAACCCTGAGCAAAGAGAACTCAGTGTTTAGAAAGATCAAGACCTTATGCTGTTTATTTGTTTTCTAATCACTCATCAGTGCTATGTTACAATTTAAAACTGATCTTTGGTCATGGCTGCTGATTTACATAGCAGCTGTATGAATTTATCAATCTCTCACACACAGTAAAGGGAAAAATAAATAAATTCCACTTATATTCCAGAGTCTGAAATGAAATAATTAGTATAAGTCACTAGTAACTAGGAAACTTACCTAGGAAATATACTCTCTGTAGGAAAAAATACTTGAATTGAATACTTCAAATCAAAAATACTTAAATTGAATACTATTGAATTGAAGATTAACTTCTATTTTGCAAGTTAGTCTGAGAACTAAAAATCTAATTCTAATGCAAGACTCAGTAAGAATATTGTGAAGGAGTCAACTTCAAGGAAGAAGTTGATATAAGTCAAAAAGAAAAATTGATTCTGTTTCCCTTTTAAAGATTTTTGAAGAATTCTGAATTTTATTGTGTGAGAGTTATTTGCATTGTGCTGGAGGTGTCACCACTGAAAAATATAAAATTAAATCAATCTGCAGTTGTACACTATCTCTTGGGGTTTTTATTATTATCTATATTGTAATGACCTGTCTTTAGAGGGTATAGGTGATTTTCAAACAGTAAAAACTAACTGGAAGTTTTTCGAGACAATATATGCAGTGTTATAAAGAAGAGGAACTTTATAATGCCAGATGAAATATGGAAAAGCAGTTTTGACTTCTATGGAAAAAAAGTTTGATATCTTGGACCTCATTTTTTAACACTCAGCCTTGGAAGTTCCCCCATGTTTAATGGCTGTATTTTTTTTTTTCTTCTCTTTTTCTACTTTTCTCCTCAAACACACATAGCCTCATCAAAAGAGTATTAACTAAAACTTCCTAGTTTTAGTGAGAAAAAACATCTGATAGGCTGTTGTTTTGGGGGAATGATTCCCATTGTTTCACTTCTTTCTTCTCAAAGGCAGAACGATCATACATTTCTGCAGGGTCAAAATGGCTGATATGCCCAGCTTCAATGGAGCACTACCATTCTTCAGTGTGTCTGTAAAAGTATAAAAGTTTTTAAAGTGATAATACGCATCATTAAGCAATTAAAAATTTGATTATATTGAGAAGCAAAAATAGCTGAGGAAATGACAGCTGGAGATTAATTTATTCAAGAAAATGACTAGCCACATATGAAAAGTTTTGATTTAAAGTCATTTTAACTGTGGAAAAAATAAGTCTGCTATTTTGGCTCTGCAAACTGTAATTAGAAATTAGAAGTTGCGTTAGTAAGACAGGATTCTAGTAAATTGTGCAATTCTGAAAATTTGAAGAGAAAATCAAGGCTAGGCCAATGCACCTTGTTTATTAATTTTATTTGAGCTATATTTCTGAGTGAAATACATGCTTCTCTGCACTGCTCTGTTGTCTAACCTAACAAAAAAAGCCTTACCACCATATTCCATGTGCATATGACTAATGAAGTACTCACAGAAGACCATCATTAGACTATCAGTATTGTTCTGCAGAATTAGGTTGGGAATTCCATTAAAAAAAAAAAAAAAAAAAAAAAAAAGCCAATTCCAATGCAAACTGTTCTGTTACTCTATTGTGCTAAATACTTTATGGTTTACATTACTTAGTGTCTGGAAAAAAGGCTTGGAAGATGAGGTACCTGGATTATATTAGCTACTTTGTTACAGAAGATCTTGTAATAAATTGTATTTATGACCTTTGAGTGATTAAATGATTCAGGTTTAACTTTCTAAAAATATACCCTAAGACTGGCATCCATTTAGGTACAGAGCAAACTAAAAATTAATAATAATAATAATAAAAGCCCATGTTCTTTAAAATACATTATGTCTATGGGATCACATTTGTGTGTATTAGTAGATGCAATTTTGTTAATGCTAGATTACAAACTTTCTCTTGGATAAAATCTGTAGATCCTCTTGTGTTTTCATTTGGAGTTCAAATTAAGAAATGTTAGATTTGTTTTTTATTTTTAATTTGCTTTCTTTTATATCCTCAAATAATCTTTTTCCTTCATCAATCTGTGATTTTGATACTAATAAACATCACTTGTGGATTACTTTTTCAGGTTATTTAATCAGCCATCATGTCCCTAGTGCTGTGCTGAGATAATCAGGCTATCAGCTTGTCCATACAAATTTTACTATACACTGCAATTACTTCAATGTTCAATCACAGATAGTGTTTACTATGGCAGGATCACACTTTATGAATGTGACACTTCCCTCTTGATTATCACCTGACATTTCATTACTGAAGGTAGAAAAGTAGTGTCAAACAGAAACTTTGATGCACTGATTATTCAAACTTGTCAGACTATCTGATATCAACATAAGCTTTACTCTCTCCACTTATGATAAGGCTGAAGTGCCATACACAGAAAGTTACCTGGATATTGCAAAGCAGAGTGTTTCCACAGCTTGGTGTCAGGTACATGAACATGAATGGAATCTGAAATACATTGTTATGTATGTGCCTAGGATCCTCACAAGAGCATGGAAAGGCTGACTGAAAAAAATAATTGATGGGTAACACCAAGCACATGAGTGTCTGTAACCCACTCTACAATCCCTATACTGAAGTCATTTCATTGTATCTGAAAATTGTGTATCTTGGGTAAAAAGAAAAGGTAACTATGATTAAAGCAGTCCTATTATGAACATCTAGATAATTAGGCATTCTTAGATTTAGCTCTCCATTAAGATATGCTTTATTTTAACTAAACCATCTTTGACAACAGGCTGTCCAACCTGGTGAAGAAATCTTTAAACTATGAATGACTATAGGGAAGAGAATGGTGATCAACAAAGTGAGGAAATAAGAAATTTCTGGGCTGGTAAGCAAAGAATGTGTCAATAGAGATCTTGTCCGAGTATGTTTAGATATGTACATAATTAAGTTTCTTCAGAAGAACGTATGCATTTCCAGATGATTCCAAGCCTTTTCTATAGGAAACAAATTTCTGAAATGCAGTCTTGTAGCTAAGAATGCCTTTTCTTTTATCTGCTGTCACTTCAACTCTGGTGGAAGATGACATCTATTACATTAGAAACCACTTTAGCTTTTAAAGGATCTAAAAAAATAGTTTTGTGGTCTCATGAATGATCACATCACTAGTGTTCTTGCAGTGTAAGAAACTGCAAAAGATCGCTTTTTCTCAATGTACTTCATATTGACTTAATATGCATCTCTATGCTGTTGGTGTCAAACAATGTATTTATTTATTCACTGCTGAGGTCTTTATCTATGCAAAAAATGAATGAATGCAAATAGGAATGAACAAACTTTGAGGCATGTTTGGTTGTTGAATGAATATGTGAAACAAGCCCATAGGCTCTGTGGTATCCTTACAGCTTCACTGACTTATGCATTGCTGACCTAAACACTCAATTTCTGAAAAGTAACTAAATGGAATATTTTAACTAGTTATTGTTATTTACTATAAATGGTAAAACTATGACATGATGGTGAACAGATAAAGCATATTCATTTAAAGTATATGATTACGCTTTAAATACAAAGAAACAGAGCACATGATCAGCAGGGGGAAAAAAAGGAAGAAATGAAGGAAAATAATAAGAAAATAACCTTCTAATGTAACTTATTAGAAGAACTTACCTGGTAATTGTATTTAGCTGAAAGAAAAGCTGCAAGTAATTTGACATTAAAATATCAGCTTCCAAGTATTAATGAAGAACCAGTGTTCATAGTCTACATCCATCTGAAGTCAACTGGAGTTATGAATGCAGATTCTTCTACATTTATTGACTAGCCAAAACCAGAGCTTCCTATTCCCTTCATATACTGCCTGTACTCATACTGGTATGGGTCATGATTACAGGCAAGATAAAGAAAATAGAAGTGGCCTAACGTGTCACAGTCCTGGGATTGTTCTGAGACTTCCCTGGCCAGGCCAGTCATTCCTGGAGCCCCTCCACAACCCTGCCTATGGCCCAGGACCCCATTTCAGGCCAGCCCAAGGCCGTCAGGCCCTGGCTGGCTGGTGGGATCTTTCCCTGCCCACCTTGTGTACAGCCCAAAGGTTATGCTTCAGCACACCAACAAAAGTGTAGCTTGTTTTGGTATAGGCAATATATTAGGTGAGTAAAGTGATTACTTACACAAGATTTCATCTACTGACTACATCATGCAAGGGATGTAGTCACATCACACAGGGATGTGCAAATCACTAAGTTTAAGCAGTTACACCTCACACAGCTCTTCAGAAAGATGTAAGAGACAGGTAAATTGAGTTCCTAAGTTAAAGACTTTTTTGTTTGTTTGTTTTTCTCTTTTAATTATGCATAGGTTGTCCTGGTGAGACCAGAATTGCAAGGAAACTTTAAAGGAAAGAATTTCTGAGAAACTGTGGATGATCTTGAGGGTAGGAAAGCTCTGCAGGAGGATCTGGATAGGCTGGACCGATGGGCTGAGGTCAACTGCATGAAGTTTAACAAGGCCAAGTGCCGGGTCCTGCACCTGGGGCGCAATAACCCCAAGCAGAGCTACAGGCTGGGAGAGGAATGGTTGGAAAGCTGCCAGGCAGAGAAGGACCTGGGAGTGATGGTGGACAGTCGGCTGAATATGAGCCAGCAGTGTGCTCAGGTGGCCAAGAAGGCCAACGGCATCCTGGCTTGTATTAGGAACAGCGTGACCAGCAGGGCTAGGGAGGTGATCGTCCCCCTGTACTCAGCTCTGGTGAGGCCGCACCTCGAGTACTGTGTTCAGTTTTGGGCCCCTCGCTACAAGAAGGACATCGAGGTGCTTGAGCGGGTGCAGAGAAGGGCGACGAAGCTGGTGAGGGGTCTGGAGAACAAGTCCTACGAGGAGCGGCTGAGGGAGCTGGGCTTGTTCAGCCTGGAGAAGAGGAGGCTCAGGGGCGACCTTATCACTCTCTATGGGTACCTCAAGGGAGGCTGTAGCGAGGTGGGGGTTGGCCTGTTCTCCCACGTGCCTGGTGACAGGACGAGGGGGAATGGGTTTAAGTTGAGCCAGGGGAGTTTTAGGCTAGATGTTAGGAAGAACTTCTTCACTGAAAGGGTTGTGAGGCATTGGAACAGGCTGCCCAGGGAAGTGGTGGAGTCACCATCCTTGGAAGTCTTCAAAAGACGTTTAGATGTAGAGCTTAGGGATATGGTTTAGTGGAGGGCTGTTAGCGTTAGGTTGGAGGTTGGACTCGATGACCTTGAGGTCTCTTCCAACCTAGAAAATTCTGTGATTCTGTGATTCTGTGATCTTCCCAAAGTCTAAATCAGCTACATACAGAAAGAGAAATGAGCATGTCTTCTGTAAGCAGTGCTGATTTATTCAGAATTCAAACTAAATTGGTTATGATAGTCAGAAATACATTAATGAAGATTAACAATAGAGCCCTAAGGATCCTGAATAACTGAACTGGAAATATGAGAATGATTGATGCAGCAATGGTAACAAAAGCCCTTCTGAGAAAAGAAAACTCCCAGTGTTATTATGGAGAATGAGAAGGGCAGTGAACCACATATCGAACCCAAGAGTCTCCATGTCACTTGTTAGGAAGCAATTGGAGGCAGCTAATTCCACACAATGGCAAGTCCCTTGACTAGGATTCTGTAATAGTGACTTGGATGCAATTGTATTTTGGAAAGCTTTCAAAAAAATGGATTTTCATAATTTCATAATTTTGTTTTTCTGTAATAAAATTAGTACATACAAGTAAAAGAAAAATACTATCTAACCACAACATACAGTTAATAAGAAAGTAATAATCCACACTTTTCTATTACAGAAAAGAAAATTTTCTCTACTGATGTGTTACAGAAAGAGTCTTAGGAGAATCTAGAAAACTAGGTTTAATTCTAGTCCATTTCAAAGTAATGAGCTAAGTACATGCTTTAGTATAATTTTTGTGCTTAAGAGGAGAGATTAATGTTCAGAACCCAAGAGTATTGATTTTTTTTTTTTTCTTGGTTAAGATAAATGACTTTGCTCCTACTCTTTTCAGAGTATGCAAACTCCTTTATTCATTTATACTCACATAGTGGCTCCTTCTTCCTATAGCTCACAAAATGAAAGCACACACAGAGTCTGTTCTGGAGAAAGGACAATCTTTACTCCTCTGTCTTGCAAGCTGACTTCTTGGTCATCTTTAGACAAGATGTTTTTTCTCTCCCATTAAAAAGGTATTGACATGTATACATTTCTGTATAACTGCATGTTAACCTGTAATGAAAAGCAAGGTGCAGAAAAAGAAGAAAAAAAAATAAATAAAAGTACAACAGAATGAAAGCAAGGGGAGGAGAGGGGAGAGAAAGGGAGGAGAGAGAATCACTCTGATACAGATCAACTGTATTGCTCTCTAAAACTACCTTAAAGGATGTTATTGCAAAGTGGGTGTTAGTTTCTTTGCCCAAGCAACAACTGATAGTACAAGAGGAAATGGCCTCATGTCGTGCCAGGGGAGGCTGAGGTTGGATATTAGGAAAAATTATTCACTGAAAGGGTTGTGAAGCTTTGAAACAAGTTGCCCAGGGAAGTAGTTGAGCTACCATGCCTGGAGGTATTTAAAAGATATGTAGATATGGTGGTTAGGGACATGGTTTAGTGGTAGAGCTAGGTTAATGGTTGGACTTGATGATTTTAGAGGTCTTTTCCAACATAAATGATTCTATGATTCTGTGATTCTATATAACACAGGAATTCAAATTCTTCATTCAAAAATGAAGTTCTTCCTCGGATATACAGTCTTGGCCAAGACTCCATTTCTCTCTTGTCTATTTGTCTTAGTTTAGCTAGATCTTGCTGTCTGTAAGGTTTCTTGAAAGACAGCCTACATTTTATTGTAGGTTGAAATTTTATTTTATAATTTTATAAATTTTACCCAAATATTATTCTAGTAGATCATGGCCATCTAATCATATGGTTCAGTTACAATGGTGTTCATTTCATTTGTTCCGTGAGTTTATAGCTTGTATTACTGTAGAAATGTATAATTATTTCACTGCTTTGTGTTACAATGTGGTTATTTTATGTTCATATATCTCATTGGCTAGCATTTAATATTCTGGTTCCTTTACCCTTAGATCTGCTTCATCACTATTGATTTTCATGTCAGAATATATATATATATATACATATATATTATATTTTCCTTAGATATATTTTATCATTTTCTGTCCTGGTGTTTGCAATGATTCAGCCTGTGGTTGCAAGGAGTACCAATAACTAAATTAGAATTTTTCTTTATAAAAAAAAAAAAAAATAAATAAATCTGAGCTCTGTTTTGAAGCCCCTGTCCAGAACTGCTGGTGACCTTTGAAATGGCTATGGTAGATTTTTAAACACCAATTGTACATGTGAAAGAGAGGTTTCTTCAGCAAGAAAAAGACACTGCACTAGTAAATGAATAAGAAAGCATTCATAATAGTAATTTACCTATAGTTATTTCGCCTTCTCATCAGTTGTGTAAATATTCAAAGGGCTTTTTTCTCATAATTCTTCTTTTCCAGTCTAGTAATTCACACCTAAAGATTAACACCCATTAACATTATAATAAATCTACAGGTGTAATACACAAGCATGCAAGTGTAGTCCTTACCCATGGTGAAAATCTGCTTAGTCATCTCCTTCCATCATCTAGTGCAGCTGTAAAAATGTTTAAGTAGTAGGGAATTTCACCAACAACCTTTTTGATGCTTTTCTGGTAAAGCATTGTGTTCTGGTGTGAGAACTGTCTCGCCACAGCTGAAGTCTTCTCTGCAGCCTAGGATGAACAAGAAAGAGCTGTTCTTTGTAGTAGCACCTTTTACAAAGTTTTTATCAAGTTTTAAAACACCTCACATCACATTATTTCTCCAGTTCAGTTCCCCTATTTACCTGACTCTATGCTTGCGTTGGCTGCCAAATATTGTCACCAGAGAAGCTCTGAGCAGAAAAGCATGTGTTGACCACTGCTTACTCTCTGGTGGAAAACTCATGCCTTTTTCTTTAGGGATCTAGTAAATAATCAAGCATATAGTTTGTGAAGCAATTATGTGGCCATTTCCCTCTCTGTGTACCTGTTCATAGGAAAACTTGCTAGTTCATTAAACCTCAGGCTGCAAGACTTGTAAAGAAAAAGCATCATCAGGAAATGTACATGAGCAAGGCTTGAGAGATATGTATTCAGTTAAGTTATATGGCTGAGGCACACCAGAGAGACAGAATGGAAAATGGGGAGGGGTCTCTGGCTGAACTATAGAGTTTTAAACTGGTGCAAAATGTGCAAGAGAGTCATCAGAAGGCAGTAAAGAAAGTGCGTAACTGAAGCTGATTTCTGGAGCCCACAAGCTCTTTTTTCATTGCATTAAGTAACAAAAATCTCATTAGATCAGGACTTAGAAAATTGTATAATGTTACAGAACATGGTGTTAGAACTTGAGTAATAAAGACAGATGATTCTCAAAAGATTCTGCTGCTAAGAGAATAAAATAAATCATATTAAGATAAAGATATAAATCATAGACATGAGTAGAACTGCTGTTTTCAAAATGTCGATCTTTACAGCTGCATGTAAAAGTTTTTCTACAAACATACATGTACTCAAAGGACTATACACATACATGCAAAAGTTATGTTATATACACTTAGGTGTAATTGCTTATTTATTTTCACATATAACTTTCTGCGTTCTTACTTCAGTCATTCACTACATGTGGATCTTTGCATAGATATTACTATTATATAAGAGGCTGCTGAAAATGTGAGAAGACCAAACCGGTTGTTCATTCAGGCTAGGTGATGAATGAAGAGCAATGTGTTACATTGGGTGAATAAGAAATTTAAAATATAGCAGCACTGTGGCTTCATTTATCCTATTTTCTGTAATTTGAAAATTATATAGATAGCTCACCTTCAGGCTCAACCTTAGATTTAAAGACACAACCAAACTGTAGCAGACCTATTTCAAAGTTATGAGAAAAGGCGTATTATTACTGTATAATGTATTATTTAATGGCTATCCAGTGACAATCCAGTAACATTCTCACATTCTCAGGATTGGCATGGCTATTTTCATATTTATGAAACTCATCTGGAAGAATATTTTCTGAATGTTTCTGAATTCATGGAAGGGGGGTTGTAAGTTTAGAAATGGGTTTTTACAGACCCACAGATTGTGAGTGAGATGAGGACTTTCATCAGAAATGAGCATCAGTCTGTCACTTCCTGAACAAAGTAAATCATATAAATTGACTAATTGACTCTTTTTTTTTTTTATTATTTTTAAATTTTTATTCATAGACTGTGTGGTCTGGTGTATTGTAAAATAGTTTATTTCTACTCTAGTGAAGAAAGTTCTGGAGAAACTGATAATAAATTTCCTTTCCTTCCTTCCTTCCTGCAATAGTCTTCATAGGGACATAGTCATGACACCAAGACTGTCTGAGTTTAAGAAGCATTTGGACTGTGCTCTTAGTCATATGGTCTGAATTTTTGGGTAGGCCTGTGCAGTGCCAAGAGTTGGACTCAATGATCTTTATGGGTCCCTTCCAACTCAGGATATTCTATGATTCTATGATTCCTTCTGTATATGTTGCAGCATGGAATGTAAGGGTTTGAAAAGCTAGTCAGAGCATGTAGAATTAATTGTCCAACCTTGTCTTTTTTTGAATCAACTTCTTTACTGGGAACGTGATGCACCACTTTTTTTTTTTTTAATTATATATTTTTTCAAATGCAGAGGCAACATTTCATATCTAGAGAATTAAATTTCTAGCCTATTTGAATTAGCATTGCAGAAACATGCACAAATCTTGGTACAAAAGAATATAATTTAAATGCACACACAGAAAACTACAACAACAACAACAACAAAAAATGTCTGGACTAAGCCAAATGCAGGTACAATAAAGAAGTTTAACATTTCAAATATACAATTGTCAAAAACAGCTGTTTAAGACTAGATTTAACAATGACAATAATTGTATTGTTACTGTAACTAGGTTAAAATATTAACATAATGTTATTTAACAATAATAATTTAGCAATAACAAAATATGTTATTTAATAATAATAAACAATTTAGCAATAACAAAATGTTATTTCCTTCTCCTTCTCCTTCTCCTTCTCCTTCTCCTTCTCCTTCTCCTTCTCCTTCTCCTTCTCCTTCTCCTTCTCCTTCTCCTTCTCCTTCTCCTTCTCCTTCTCCTTCTCCTTCTCCTTCTCCTTCTCCTTCTCCTTCTCCTTCACCTTCTCCTTGTTGTCCTTCTCCTTCTTCTTTTTCCCAATAGCTCCATCTCATATGCATAGGGATCTGAGTATTTCACAATATTGTGCTGTATCATCATCTCTCGCCTATCCATTGGCTGAAACTGAGTGTAGTGTACATACAAGAGTACAGGATTTAGGTAAAAGGGACCAAAGAATTTCTGATGTATTTCAAAACCTGAAAGTGGGGCTCTAAAATATTTCATAACTTATGAAACATAGCATAAAAGTCAAGGCACAGTACTCTATTGATGATATGAAAGTGAAAGCAGCAACCAATAGAGTTTAAAGCTTTGCAATTATCTGCCTTGATATTTTTACATTATCCTATCTTAAGTGCCATATCTGATCTTAAAGAAATCAGAGAAAGTAATTAATCTCTTAATTTTATCAGCAGATCATGTGTCTATCCAGTATAAAGACATAATTATACTCAAGAGAGTGGGAGAGAAATAAAATGAACATGGCCTGTGAAATGATTAATTTTGTGTCCTGGAGTCAATTAAGCATAGGATAACTGCAATTCTCTGAAATTACATTTAATGCCATAATGCACTGTAACAAAGGAGTTGTGGGAGTACAAAAACAGTACTACATAAGAAAAATTGATAAAATGTGTGCTATGCCATTAAAGATCTTAAAGAAAGCACTGAATAACCTTTGGCTTCATAATTAATGACTGCATAAGTGGTGCTGTTTCTGTCCTGGTCTTGGAGAAAAGCACAAAAGAAGGAAAAATGATTCAAGGTCAAATGTGTCAAATACCTAACAAAAGTGAGAAACCTGTACTCCTAGATTCTCTAGTTAATGTTCAACAACCTAAACCAGAATCCTATTAAGTGGTACAAGAATTTGGTGATGAGAAGCCAACAGGCTGCTTATCAAAGAACATACCAAGTAGATTGTGAAATATGTGGTATCTTCCTCAGTGTCCAAATCTGCCATCAAAATATGGTTCCAAAAGCATAGGCCTCAAGTCTGACTATGTCAGGGAGACACAGAAGTGCTGTTACAGAGTGTTAACACCAATGCCAACAGTAAGTGTACTCTGCATCTAAATATTCACTAGATGTCTCCAGAAGCCTGAGCATACTGACTGTGCTGAGTGCCCTATAATTAATATAATTAATGATGAGCCTTTCCTCCTTCTATAAAGCTGTCTCACAAGGTCTTATTCAACATAACACATTGAATGAACACAGAAATAATTTACTTGAGACAAGTAGGTGGAAAAACTGAAATGTAGAGAATCGAAGAATTAAAGTAACAGAATAGTAATCAGGAAAAATATTATAAACAATGTACTGGTGTTCCAGTGTGCCCCACAGTGGGCCTCTAATGCATGACCTGTTGCAGCTGGAACAGGTTGAAAAACAGATAAATAAGACATCTCTGACCATACTTGCTTAGACATATTGGACATGCGTTGATAGAGTCCTTTTGTTCCAGGATGAAATACAGTAGAGAGGCAGGGAAAAATACTCATTTGGAGAATGCCTGTTTGTCCATATTAAACTTTTCCTGGAAATTGTCCTTTGCATTAAAAGCAACACTTGATGGAAGAGGGTTCTTCAGTTCAGCAGACTTTTATCCCGCCTCTGAGAAGCTGAGGTTGCTTTGAGCCCACGAGGTGCGTGACTAAGGTGCCATGAGACGCACCTTTATAAGGTGCGTGACTAAGTTTTGCTGATGGCCAGACTTTGAACACCATTCATGATATTCCTACCAAGGAAGTTAATATAAGATGAAGTCACAATGTTTAGAAAAGGCAGCTGACATTTACTGCCAATAACTGAACCTCACTTTCTGAAATTAAACTGTAGGAAGTTGCTGTATACTGAGGAGTGCCTAAGCAAAAATAGAACTCTGAACTATGGTCCCTTTATTGGCCAGGTCACATCAATTTAGATAACTAAAGAAAGTATTACTATGATATGTAAGTGGAAGTTCAAAATAATTGATTGAGTGAGCCATCTGGATTCATAATACTTTCATGTAAAGGAAAGAAAAACAAGAGAGTTCACCATGACACAGTTTTTTGTTTTTTTTTTTTTTTAACTTTATTTTTTATTTTAAATATATATATAATTGTTGTGGTTCCACTTGAGTGAGCAGCTGAGCTCCACCACAGCCGCTCTCTCACTCCCCCTCCTCAAAGAGGAATGGGGAGAAAATATGTGAAAAGGGCTCAAAGGTTGAGACAAGGACGAGAAGATCACTCAGTAATTATTGTAATGGGCAAAACAGACTCGGCATAAGGAGATAGTAAGATGTATTGCTTATTATTAACAAGCTAGAGAAGTGAGAAACAAAGGAAAGAAACCAAAAGCACCTTCTCCCCCCATCCACCCCCTTCCACCTCCTCCCCCCGAGCGGCGCAGGGGAACAGGGGAATGGGGGTTATGGTCAGTCTACAGCGCTTCTTCTCTGCCGTTCCTTCTCAGTCACTCTCATCCCCTGTGCTGTGGGGTCCCACCCACGGGATACAGTCCTTGATGAACTGATCCGGTGTGGGCTTCCCACAGGCAGCAGCTCTTCCAGAACTGCTCCAGATATGGGTCCGTACCACGGGGTCCATCCCTCAGGAGAAAACTGCTCCAACCTGGCTCCCCCATGGGCAGCAGCTCCTGCCAGGTCACCTGCTCCTGCATGGTCTCCTCTCCACGGGCTACAGGTCCGGCCCGGAATCTGCTCCGGCAGGGGTCTTCCACAGGCAGCAGCCTCCATCAGTGCAGGGCCACCTGCTCCACCGTGGTCTCCTCCACAGGCTGCAGCGTGGAACCCTGCTCCACCGTGGTACTCCATGGGCTGCAGGGGGACATCCTGTTTCACCATGGTCCTCACCACAGGCCACAGGGGACTTCTGCTCTGGCGCCTGGAGCACCTCTCCCCCTCCTTCTTCACTGAGCTTGGTGCCTTCAAGGCCGTTCCTCACTCCTCTCACCCTCCCAGATGCTGTGTGGCGCAGCGTTTTTTTCCCTGTCTTAAATATGCTCTCACAGAGGCGCAAAACAACATTGCTCATTGGCTCAGCTCTGGAAAACAGTGGGACCCTTACCAAACATGGGGCAGCTTCTAGATCTTTCTCACAGAAGCCACCCCTATGGCGCCCTGCTACCAAAACCTTGCCACATAAACCCACTACAATAATAAAAAGATTAAGTATAAACTCAGGAGAGGCAAATGCAAATGTACTGTAAATTCAGCATTTGTAAACGTTAGATAGAAAAAAACATGGCTTTCAAGTTCATTCCAGATTACCACCTCTTTATTCATACATGGTGATCTGTATATATTATTATTAGCTATAGCATTGAAGCAGATACAGTACATAACTATCTTTGGAGAAATATGCAAATTTATTTTTATAGACTGATAGAATCATTTAGGTTGGAAAAGATCACCTACTTCAACCTTTAACCTAGCACTGTTATTCTCTGTTAAAAGTCCAGTATGTGACCCATACTTGCTTTAAGCAAGCTATGTATTTTATAGATCATGTGAGCAGGTTTATATGTTATGATTTAGCCATGTCTGATTTTACAAGTGCATATTCTACAAAACATACTTTTCACATTTTCAGTTTTCTATACTGAACACATACATCAGAGATACTTGTGTAAACTGAGGATCAAATACCTATACAACAGGTAATGAGTACTTAAATTTATATAAATTATCCCATTATTAGAGGGATTTGTTTTAATTGCTCTAGTTGAAAGATAAATCATATGAAACATAATATCTTTGTGATGTTTCTTCCATGGGCCCAAAATGCGCAAGGTATACAACCATTTCTGCTGCTTATCTGCTAGTTGGCCTACTACAGATATAGCAAGCAAGCATACTCCATCAGAAATGGTCACAGCCTCACATCTAGTCAAGAAAGTTCATGCTGACACCTTATTGAACCTGACTGAGCGATCTGATGAATATCAGCCAAGTATCAACTCTCCACAGCTATTGCAATGTATTTTAAGCAGATCATATTGTTTACAAGGAAAGTTTGTGTTAAGTCTCACCACCACACTAAAAAACTAGCAACCAACCAAACATGAGTGGCACTGACTAAAAATCAGTGTATAAAAGTATTAGGTGAATTGGCACCAACTGTCATAAAAATGGAAGAGAGACAAAAAAAGTTATAGAGGTACAGTTAGACTGGTAATTCAGGGACTGAGTGGAAAAAATAACTGAAAAGAAGGTTGCATGACAAGTTTTCATGAACTTTGCTTACTTTTAAGTAATGTTTACCCTGGTTTTCTAGGGCCTCAAAATAATGCATAATATGATTTTTTTTCCCCCATATCTGGTTTGGTGTTAACATTAGAGCAATCCAGACTAAAATATTATGGAACAATAAAGTCCCGAATATTTAAAGTAGGTTGTATAAGCAAATGAAATACTGCCACTAACTCCCATTTTAATTAACTTACGTTTAAAATATAGCCAATTTTTTAACTTATTTAATGGAAAGGCACACTGGCACAACTGTTAACAATACAAAACTATGCTCACTATAGTCACGTTTTTTACCATTATTTTTATTATTTTATGCAAGAAAATATTTTGGATTATTTCCCTAGGAATATACGTATTAGTTTTTGAGATCAAGATTAGAATGCATAGTCTGGCTCAGACTACAGCATTCCTGCTGGTGATTATTTAGATGTTTTTTTGTCTTTGCTCTTTTTTTTTTATTTTATTTTTTTTTGATATGGAGGAGTTCTAGTGTTCAGTATGTCTCAGTATTATTAATAAACCATGCATTAAGCATGAAGAAACCATCTCACAGTGTTGAGAAAACATCTTGCAGTCTGCTATGCTATTAGGAGTGGAAAGGTGGGAAGGGTTATTTCCCAGCAAGGACATTTTAATAGAAATTTAATTACAAAACAGGCTTGGGTCACTAAAAGATATAATTTAGTATTTCAAAAGCAATGTCTAGTAAATCTACCTCTAAGACAGAGTATGTGAATATGCAGTGGACGAAAGAAACTTTTGTTGATTTTTTTTTTTTTTTTTGTGATTTAAAAAAATATCTTCAATTATGACTTCAAAAAATCATATTCTTCATTTAGATGAATATGGCTCATACAGTGTGCTCTATACATTATTACTTTACAACATTAAGGGCTTTCTGTCATATCTCAGTAATAAAAAAATAAATTTATTAAAATTCTCAACTAGATTATCTGTGAATTCCTTACCATGAGATCATAACATGGTTGTGGGCAAGATACTGTCACTTCTTGTGTCTTTTTCACTGCTTAGCCACTTATTTTTTTAATGCCTGGTGGTAAATTGATTTTGCTTTTGTGTTTTAAAAATGAAATATAACTACATTTTGAAATTTCATTTAACAGCATGGCTTTTCTAATGAGACTCAATTAACTAATTATTGTTTAATAATGTTATAGTGCTGTGCTATTAGTAGCACAGCTCTAGTTTACTGAAAAGCTAAAGTTCAGAAAATTCTTTTCAAGTTGTTAAAATGTGTGCAAACAAATAAAAGTTTCCATCTTGTCTTCCACACTAATGGCTACAATTAGCATTAAAATAATATTTAGAGGACGGAGGGATCTATTTAATCTTTTCCTCAGGGGGGAAAAAAAAAAAAAAAAGACAAAGTGATGTTTCAAATAAAATATTTTCCTAAGATGTCACTGTCTATAACATTTTTAGCAAGCATTTTTGTATGATTTGCTATCATAAACAAATGAAACAATTCTAACTATGCTAGGAAGAATATTTCTGCTTGTTTTTTCAGTCCTTCCTAATGGGAATATTCCCAAACCTTTGACAAATTCAAATAAAATCCTATTCCTGCTGGCATAGAGATAGTTACAGATAAAAGCCTACCCACATTGCCTGTAAGCTGGTGGATAGGCCAATTTCCTAACTACCCTAATTAGCTTTGCATAATTTGGCACGTTGCTTCCTGAAATAATGATTTAATCTAATTAAGATTCTTTCAGAAGATATATTTTAAATGAATTAATTAAGGATTTTATCTCAAAAGCCCAGAAATTAATATCACCAAGAATAATATTGGCATCTTGTGCTAGATTAGCATATTAGTTTCCTTATAAACTGACTCTACTTCTAACCTATGAATAGTTAAGGAATTAGGTGAAATGCCTTCCCGGATTGCCAATTTCCCTTTGTGCTAGGCATGGTTTGCTGTAGAACAACTTTTGTAGCTCTCCACTGTGAAAATGTGATTTGGTCTGGCTTGTTTTAAAAAGTACCATCAGATCTACATGCAAAAGAGAGAGTAAGTGATTATTTGATATTGCTGATGAAATCTAACTCTTTGTGGGGAAAAAAAAAAACAACAACACCTACTGCTGTTCTGTAGTGATGTGGTACCAGTTTGGCTAGCTTCTGTGTTTTGTTGTTGTTTTGTTCATTTGTTTCCCAGTAGAACTATCAAGTGGCTTGTAATGACAGAATAATATTTCATAAGTTGGATGTATTCTCTGTCAATCATAAATCTTGTCTGCCTATTAAAGAGAAGCTCACAATGGCAGAATAGAATGATGCCTTGCTGAAGTCACTGGACAATATGCATTCAGTAATTGATACCTGTTCAAGAAAACCTTCACTGATGTGTTGAGGTCAAATTCATCTGACTGGATGAAGGCCTAGAGAAGAGTATGTGACTTTTAAAAGTGGTTATACTAGGTGCAAAGTCTCGCTTAGATCTTCAATCTCAGGCAAAGTTGAATGTATCTGCTTGTGTAAAAATAAATAAATAAATAAATAAAAATCTTTATTCCAGATCCAAAGCTCAGTGGATTGAATGTAGGCAAAACTTTTGATTTTAACAATTTCAAAATAGCATTAAGGAATAGTGAAAGAACAATGTTTAGAAGTTCAGACTGTGTTAATTTAGCCATGGAATGGAATAGGTTAAGTCTGAATAGGTAAAATGGAGCATTTTTATTTTTTTTCAGTTGCTCTGCTTCCGTTGCTGTAATCACCCCCACAGGGCATTTGCCACCATCCATGAGTCAGTATGGAGATAAAGTACTGGCCACTTTTGTCTTACAGAAATATCTAAAGCTAGCTGGATTTCTGCACATTGGTTCAGTTCACCTTCCCTTACTCCTTCATCTTCCTCTTCTCCTCCAGGCAAATTACAATAGCTCTTAAGAATTTTGAATATCCTTGGGATGTTCAAACCAACTTGTTTCTATTGCTATGTCTCCTGAAGGTTTTTCAGGTTTTAAAGTTCTACAGCTATTTAAGAATACCACTCAAAGATCTGTCTTGAGGCAGGATAGTTTTGAGTGGCAGGGAGTGTGGGTTAGTATGCTTAGGCACCTAGGACAGTGGGCACCTGCAGTATTTTGGAACTTCACCCCTGAACATGTACAGAATCCTGAAAAACTAGTAAACTGTTTGAAAAAAGTGTACTGTCACACAGGCAGTTCTGGAGAGACACAAATCAATGCAGCATGCTGAGGCCAGGCTCACGCCTGCCAAGCCCTGTTCAGCATTATTCAGCACCTTCAAGATGAAGAGAAGGAAGACCTCAGGGCTCAGACAGGACCCATCAGTGAACAGGGCATATTGCTTCTTATTTTCTGTAGTTATACAGTGAGACATCTTCAGCATGTCACTTCCTTCTCTGGAGATATTCTGAAATCTTTGCCTTCTGGCCAGTCCAGGACCACTTCCAAGATTCGTGACTGGAGTTTCCTATAAGTTCATTGTGTGATCACTTACTCCATGTAGCATCAGTTGTACAATGTGTAGGGGGGACCCTCCATTTGAACATCCAGCCCAGCACTGGAATTTCAGTTGCCAAGAGGAGCTGTGTTTCAGGGCCAACCACTTCTGAAGCAGCTCAAAGCCTTTTATACACTGCCAATACAACGTATGGGAATATGTATGAGGTGCCACTGAAGTCACTTGTTCAGCCTAGAGAAGAGGAGTAGGGGAGAGAAGACTGAGGGGAGGCCTCATAGTGGCCTACAGCTTCTTCACGAGGGGAGCAAAGGAGCAGGCACTGGTCTCTGCTCTCTGATGAGAGTGACAGGACCCAAGGGAATGGCATGGAGCTGGGACAGGGGAGGGTCAGGCTGGGTGTTAGGGAAAGTTTCTGCACCCAGAGAGTGGTCAGGCACTGGGACGGGCTCCCCAGGGAAGTGGTTATGGAAATGAGCCTATTGGAGTTCAAGAAACATTTGGGCAACATTCTGAGACATATGGTCTGATTTTTGGGTGGTCCTGTGCGGAGCCAGGTGTTGGACTCGATGGTCCTTGTGGGTCCCTTCCAACCCGGTCCCTTCTGTGATTCTATGATGATTCTATGATTCCATGTTTCAGTATAGCTTTTTCAGTTGGAGTATATTGATCCTCTGTATCCCTGACTCCAGAACCCTAGGGGAGGACCTCAAATCTCTCCTGGTGCTTTCTGCCAAAGGCTCCAGGTAGGGACATTCTCCCTAGCTGCAATGTAGAGCATTTTTACATCTTGTCTTGCCCAGACTGGCCTAAGGGCTACTGCATGAACTGTTTAATTTGTTCAAAGCCTTGTTGTTGCTCAGGGCCCCATTTGAAATCATTCGTCTCCTGGATCCGTTGATAGAGAGGGCTTACAATCAGACTGTAATTTGGAATATACATTCTTCAAAAACCCACAGCACTTAAGAGAGCTTGTTTCCTTTTTTAAAAGCCTGCTGTGGTGTTGCAGGAAGAACGGCCAAAAACACGACAGACAATAATATGGTCAGATCATGCTCTCTCTTTATTACCCGAATAGCCTGACTTTTATAGCAAACTTAACAGGGGCGAATAGTGTCTTACACAAGATTATGGGTCAAAAGCACTCAGACAAACAACTGCAAGGAAACAACCCCACCTGCAAGAAAACAACCCCCTTGTGATTAGCAGTCACGTAGATCCTGTCCTTGAAGACAGCTGCTGGCAACAATATTTTTCTAAATTCCTCAGTCGGGCGATGTGGGAACACTGTCATGGGAATTTCTCATAGTCATCCTGGTAGCTTGGTTTGCTCAGCTGCAGCAAGTCGTGGCCTCCTTGCTGTTTCAAAAATCCCTCAACACTGTGGTATAACCTGGAAGGCAGCTAAGAACCACACAGCCGATTATTGTCTCTATCCCAGTGGGATGGGGGAGAGAATAGGAAAAAGGTAAAATTCTTGGGTTGTGGTAAAGACCATTTAATAGGACAGAAAAGGAAGAGAAAATAGTAATAATAATAATAATATACAAAACCAGTGACGCACATTGTAACTGCTCACCACCTACTGGCCGATGTCCAGCCCATCCCTGAGCAGTGGCAACCTCCAACAGCCAACTCCCCCAGTTTTACTGTTCATCATGATGCCATAATGGTATGGGATGTCCCTTTGGCCAGCTTGAGTCATTTGTCCTGGTTCTGTCCCCTCCCAGCACCACCAGCTTCCTTGCTTTCAGGGTAGCATGAGAAGATGAAAAGTCCTTGTGGACTTTTGTGTCCTTTGTGAACAACATAGGCTGTGTCTTCAGGCAAGACTTCAGTTGAGTGATAGACTGTCAGGAAATACATGTATAGGACAAGACACACTTAGGCTATTTGTAAACTCAGTTTCAGAAACTACACTGTTGAGACTAGAGTGTTTCTATTGGAGCAGATGACTGACAATTCTGACAACACTAGAAATGCAGATGAAAATCAAGGTACTGATGTCATTTGTGATTGTTCTGTTTGCTTTGACCAGAGCTTTCAGAAGGCCCAATTACAAACATTCAGAGTGCAATGCTGCACCAAGTTGCAGTAATGTTGTGTTCTATTGCAGTAACTACTATATCAAGCTCTAATAATAATACGGCCGTGTGTAGACTTACATGGCAAGGTTTCAGTACTGGGGGCTGCAGAGGTGTCCTCTGTAAGCAAAGCCCAGCAGCTGCCCCATGTCAGATCAGAGCCAGCTCCATATGGCTCCAAATGGGACCTGTTGCTGGCCAGAGACAAACCAGGGAGTGACACTGGTTGGGCCTTGGGAAGAGCAGATTAAGGAAAAGGAAAAAACTGCTGTGCAACAGCAGCTGGGAGAGAGGAGTGAGAAAATGTGAGAGAACCAGCCCTGCAGACACCAAGACCAGTGCAGTAGGAGGGCAGGAGGTGCTCCAGGCACACAGCAGCAGTTCCCCTGCGGCCTGTGGAGAGGCCCCTGGTGGAGCAGGCTGTCCCCCTGCAGCCCATGGGTCCCACACGGAGCAGATCTCCACACTGCAGCCCGTGGAGGAGCCCCCGGTGGAGCAGGTGGCTGTGGCCTGGAGGAGGCTGCAGCTCATGGAGAGCCCCTGCAGGAGCAGGCCCTGGGCTGGAGCTGCAGCCCATGAAGAGGAGTCCACACAGGAACAGGATGTCTGGGGAGAGCTGCTGCGCGTGGGGGACCCGTGCTGCAGCAGTTTGCTCTTGGGGGATGGACCCCATGGTACAGAGCCATGTGTGAGTAGTTCTTGAAGAGCTGCTGTCTGTGGGCAGCCCCCACAGGCTCAGTTTGGGAGAAACATCGTCCCATGGGAGGGACCCCACATGGAGCAGGGGCAGAGAGTGAGGAAGGAAGAGTTGCACAAATTAAATGTTAGGGACTGACTGCAACCACCATTATCCTGCACTGCTCAGGTGAATGTGGTAGAAGAGAGTGGATGGTGAGGGATGGTGGTTTTAGTTTGCTTTTAGTTCCTTACTGCTCTAGTCTGTTAGCAATAGACTAATTCCCTACACTGATTCTGTTCGGTAATTGGTGAGTGATCTGCCTGTCCCTATCCCAGCCCTTGAGCTTTTTCATTGTATTTTCTCTCCCTGTTGCTCTGAGGAGGGGAAGAGAGAGATCAGTGTGGTGGAGCTCAGCTAGCCATCAGTGTGAACTATCACACCATGACAGTTTATTAATCTGAATGGTGAAATAGTCTCTGACTTGGATGATAAGACCATTTTGTGTCTATGTTGATGTGAGGACTGCAATTTATATGGAAAATTGTTGTATAAATGTTTCTTCAAATCATTCTGCCAGTAGTATTTTTGAGTGATTTTCTGTCAGTACACTGAAAAAGATTATTTGTGTTTAAATGTCTTCTGAGTATCTTTCTAAATATTCGCTATAAACTTTATTTAAAAGTGTACATTATTACTTACGGAACTACAGTTTCTGAGACAATTATTAGACTTACAGAATGCATGTAGATGAAATAATGATTTTCATTAATGTAACTGAGCTATATAATCATTAAGAGATGTTGAGATTCTGCCCTGACATTGGGATGTAATCCACTCACAACCATATTAATTCATATATTTCTGTTTGAGCTTATTTACCCCTACAAATGGTCTGGTCCCAGGAAAAGTACTGATATCAAAAGCATCGAGTTAGTACAGTGGAACAAAACAGAGGTAGTGTCTATAGAGTTATATTAGTACAGTGAACATAAAATGGCAGGAGAGTGAGACCAATGGGATTCTTTAATCAAGAAAATTGAAAAGCACTTTCTACAGATTTAGTCACACTGCTGGCCTATTCTTGGTTGCCTGCAGCTGAGTGTTCACTCACAGCATGGTTTTTGTACTACACTTTGATCTAAAGTTTGCTTTGTTATTGACAGCGAAGCTTAGTCATGTCAAAAAGATATCAGGCTATAAATTAATGTCCTGTTACTACACAATTTGTAATGTAAATCTTACTTTCCTGATAACAAGAGAAATGTTTATGATGTATATGTACACGGCAGCCATATCTAACCATGATTAAAAAAAAAAAAAAAAGGAAACAGAAAAACAAAGCCCACTGGCTGCCCCTGAAACTAGACATTCCCTAAGCTGAAATGTTCCCCTTCCTATTGGACCTAGCAGACTGAAAATTCATTGATTGTCCCCCAGTAGAGTATTTCTTGTCTTCATCAAATCCCTTTCCATGAAATAACCCCAAACAGAAGCTGTATTTCAGTCTTGAAGAGGTTCAGTGATAGCACAGCTACACTGGTGTCACCAGAGCAGAGTCCTATGCACTTACAGAGCTTTACTGTGACTGAAGCGATAGAAGGTGCTTGCCTATTTGCAGTCCCACTGTTTAGAGACAGTAAGCAGTAGCCAAATCGTTCTTAGAAAAAATCTACTGTTGAAATGCTTGTATTGGGTTTACCCTTTTTATCACAAAAAAATCTGCCCACATATTTGGATAAATTGATTTTCCTGCTCCTGGCTGGCTTTGCTAAAGATTTATGCTAGCTGCTTGTTGGTGCAAATAATTGTTTTAAATTAACTCTGCTCTTTTTTTTTTTTTTTTTTTTTTTTTCCAAATTGGTAAATAGGAAAAATTAATCTGCAGCAAACATAGTTTTGCTATAGATCACTTGATTCTACCTCATTTATACTCCCTCATTTAAGGAGATCCTATATAAATATGCAACTGAATTGCTGTGGTTACCAGAACGCCTATGAGATGTTCACACACTTTCACATTAACAGAAGTTTGAATTTCCAAACATCTCCCTGAGAAATTAATGATATCAGAAAATGTATTTGATGAGAAAAATGGTTGGAATTTTCATTTAATAATGCCTATTATTTGTATAATTAAACCTAATGTAAAGTTGCTTTCAGATCTTGTTTTGTCTTTGTATTTCCTTGATGAAATCTGATATTACTAAAATTAAAAAAGAAATATTACTTTTTCTTGCCTAACTCTAAAATGTGATAGGATTTTTGTTGTTGTTGTTGTTTCTGTTGTTTATTTTTGTTTGTTTTTTTTTGCTTTTTTAAAGTATAGTGGGGGATTTGGAAACTATTGTAAACACAGCTAATTATACAAGTTATTTGTACAGGTACACATATTTTAAAAGTAGAGATCTAAATTTAGACTTCTAATCTCCAAATGAACACTTAAATATTGATTCAGTGGTTCAGTGTTAAGGTCTAATTCCTGAAAAGCTTAAACAAGTATAGCATATCAGTTGTTCACCTACTTCATCTAATTCACTCACTCACGGAAGTCTGAAGCCTTGCAAGTCCTTTCCTGAGGGGATAAAGCTTGCAAATAAGAAATCTGTTTTTACATTATTTTATTCTTTTACTACACCAATATATTAGCAATTTATGTACTCACACAAGCTTATCTTTTCTAAAAGCTTAGATGCCTCGAATGCTGAAATTTTATAATTTAACCATTTGCTAAATTTCATATTTGTTACTAGATGTCTTAGATGTATAAAGCTAATAATCCCATTATTCAACATAAAATTATTTGATTAAAGATGTATATAAAGATGTCTATATAAAGATGTATAAAGACAATGCAACACAGAATGAGCACACTGAGCAGTCATCAGTCCACTAAGTATATGACCTCAATTTTCAGAAAGGTCTGTTAGAGGAATGGTACTTGAAATATATAAGGCTGGTTTATTGTCTCTATATTTGTAGGAACATCTTTTAGTAGATACTAGATATTCTCCTTCACTTTCATATGTGTTCTTTTAATTTTTAATGCCACTTAAAATTTCTCATAAGGAGCATATACAGAATTAGATTTGAGTCTTAAAAACTGTATAAAACAAGTCAAATTGTTGATAAAAAGAAAAAAGTGCTTTTTATAGTGTTGATATTTTAGGAATTACATATAATTGAAAACATTCTGAGTCACTATATGCCTTAATGAGTGTCATAACTCTTATTTTTCTTTGGAATGTTTTATTATTTCAGGTATGTTTTTCAAATTTTATGTTTTGTTTAAACTTAATGTGACACAGTTTAAACAAATTTGGAATATCTGACACAGAAAAGTCTATGATTTTTTTTTTTTTTTTTGAGGTTAGTTTTATGAAGAGTACCATTTCTCTGAAGTTAAGACAGTCACACATCTCAATTCTAATTCAGAAGTAAACTGACTTTAAGTTATTGAGAGTCTTAATTTTGTGTGAAGGTATACATCTGAAAGAACTATTTACACATTGAAAGCACCTGTCTAACAATAATGGTGCTTTTACATACACTTACAATGAAACTGTTACTATATAATGCTGCAGTGACAGACTAAGCTAAGAAAAAAAACACACACAAAACCTTCTATTTATCGATTACCATCCATTAAATGTAAGTCCTATTTTCAAGTATCTTGTGGCACAGTCTACATTACATAGTATCCCATTGCAGTTATAGTGTGTAGTCTTGTACATTAATGATAACATAGGGAAAGATCAGGGAAAAAAATAACTACAAGATTGTGCTTGAGGGTTGATATTAAAGCCTTAGCAAGATCTGGATTAGCTCAATGCTGCAGCAAAGTAACCAGTAGGACTTTTTCTGCAGAGTTAAAAGGAGCCTTCTTGACCTCGTTTGATTACTGAAATTGAAGCAAACCCTGTAGCCATTACCTTTCTGTGAATCATGGGATTTTTGTCGTGGAGTTTAACTTGCTAAATTACTTTGCAGAGGAAAAAATCTTGAATTGTGTTCACAGGAATTGGAAACTGAGCTAACAAATAGTTCAGTAAATTAAAAAAAAAAAAAAAAAAAAAAAAAAGCTAAGAGAGAGGAAGGAAAGGAAGAGAAGGAAGGAAGGAAGGAAGGAAGGAAGGAAGGAAGGAAGGAAGGAAGGAAGGAAGGAAGGAAGGAAGGAAGGAAGGAAGGAAGGAAGGAAGGTATTTAAGAGACATGTGGGTGTGCTGCTTCAGGGTGAGGGTGTGGTGTGGGCTAGAACTAGGTGATCTTTAAGATCTCTTCCAATGTAAGCCATTCAAAGATTCTTAGAAACATGGTTTAGTGGCATACTTGGTAGTGTTCGTTGGTAGTTGGATCATTTCCAACCTAAATGAGTCTGATTCTGTGAATATAATTTTAACATATGTCTGTAATGCGACAGAGTATCATAGACATGCTAAGGAGATCGAATATCCAGCTTCTCTCTCAGAGTACCTTTAACCTAATCAATGAGTGAAGACAGCTGTTGTTCCATTATGACCTATGTTCAGCAGAAAGCCACTGGAATAGCAGTATTTAAAACAAATGCATACAAATAAGTCCCAACAAAAATGGGAGGACAAAGTCCCAACAAATGGGGGGCAGCTGCCGACTGTGGGGGGACCCGTGCTGGAGCTCCTGACGGATGACCCCATGGCACGGAGCCATGTGGGAGCAGTTCTTGAAGAGCTGCTGCCTGTGGGCAGCCCCCGCAAGCTCAGTTCAGGAAGGACAGCATCCTGTGGGAGGGACCCCATGTGGAGCAGGGGCAGAGAGTGACTGTGAAGGAGTGGCAGAGGCAAAGCGTTATGGACTGACCACAGCCCCCATTTCCCATTCCCCTGCTCTGCTCAGGGGGAGGAGGTAGAAGAGGTAGATGGAGGGGAAGATGTTTGTTTTGCTTTTAGATTCTGACTGATCTAGTCCACTAGTGATAGGCAATAAATTATATTAATCTATTTATTTTAAGTCTGTTTAACCCATGATGGTAATTGTTATCTCCCTGTCCTTATCTCAACCCTTGAGTCATTTTCATCATATTTTCTCCCCCTTTTCCTTTGAGGAGGGAATGAGAGGGCAGTTATGATGGAGTTCAGCTGCCCACCAGGGTAAAACCACCACACCAACTTGTGCAGGATTTGAGGCTCCAGCTGTATGCATATAAGTCTGTTGGGTGCAATGGGTTTTATTCCAGGGAAAAAGCTGGCTGATGTCATTGAGAGACCTTGTGGTTTTCAATGGTCTTCAGAAGCTGGAGAGGTCCTGGTCAACTGGAAGCTGGCAAATATTATTGCAGTTTTCAAGAATGACAAGAAAGAGGACCCTGGTAATTACAGGTCTGTCAGTCTCACTTCAGCGCCTGGTAAAATTATGGAGAAGATTATTCTGGGAGTTACTGAATAACACTTGAAAGACAACACAGTCATTTGTCACAGCCAACAAGGGTTCGTGAGAGGAAAGTCCTGTTTAATTAACTTAATTTCATTTGATGACAAGGTTACTCACCGAGTTGACCAAGGGAAGCCAGTTGATGTAATCTTTCTGAATTTCAGCAAAGCTTTTGATACTGTTTCTCACAGTATTCTGGACAAAATGTCCCTCATACAGCAATGGTTGGGCTCACAAGTTAGAGTAAATGGGGTTACATCAGGCTGGAAGCCAGTTACTATAGGGTTCACAGGGCTCCATTATGGGGACATCTTAAATGTTCTCTTAAATGTTTTCATAAATGACTTGGATGCAGGCCTTTTTTTGTTTGTTTTGTTTTGTTTTGTTTTTCCAGGCATCTAACATTATCTTTCATATATATATAAAGCTCAACAACCCCAGTTTATAAGATAATGCAAATACTATTATTCATTCAAGTTATTGCTAAATTTTGGCTGGAACAACATTATAATTCATTCCTATTCTTGAAATGATTAACTTCTAACACCATTCAAGGGTACTGTTGGCCTAGATGTAACTAACTGGATTGTTGTAGTAGAGATAAACATACTGTGTGTGTCAAGTAGGGAGGTTGCACACATCCCTGGAAGAGGGAATTTTATCTTTCTTCTCATTGGGCAAAAAAAAAAACAGCTTTATACCAGTCAGCTCATTGACTAGAGCTCTCTGAAAACTAGAGAAAGTAGATGTTTCTCATCTACTAATAGTTTAAATGAAATGGCAAGTATTGTAGTCTCAGTCACAAATTAATTAATTAATTAATTAATTAAAATAATAAATAATTTAATTAAATATTAATAAATAAATAAATAAATAAATAAATAAGATTAAAAATTCTCTTCATCCTACCACAGAGATCAATAATGAAAGTGATAAATTCAAAGTTATGTGCTTGATGATGAACAGTTTTTCCTTTCCTTTCTGGGAACTAGACCTTCAGAAGGCATGTTTTCCTTATCTGTGAGGTTTGGTTTGAAAAGTTTGCTGTTCTGACTGTCACTGTATGAAGTAAATATAAAATAACAGCTAATTGAGGCTTTCTGCTGATGCTTCTGCAAATTTTGCAAATAAGTTCTTTGAGGATTTCAGACCAAAAGATCTTTAGTATAGTGGACAGATCAGAAAATTAAGGAGAAAAATTCATTTTTTAGAGGAAATAATATGTACACGTGTGTGCCAGTATATATGTATGAATGTATATAATTATTTGATGAAAAAAGTCTAAAATATTTCTTGTTCCTTTCTACTGTCTTGGAATGCTTTTGGACAGTCATGATATTTACGCTAAAATATAGGATATTTCCTTTAACATCATTCTACCTCCTTCTTTGTAAGCACTACTGTACTGTCATAGTCTTGTCTTCACTCATTGTGCCAACGTTAATTTTAGGGGCAAAAAATCTGGTTACAGCACTGAGATTTCAATTTACACTTACGAATTACAATTTTATTGGTGTTAAAGCTATTGGCTATGAGAAATCTTTTTCGAGCTGTCAGATGTTATCCCACTAGGAAAAGATGATTGAAAGGACCGTGGTTCCTATATTATTTTCCAGATGTAATGCTTGCCTAGCACAATTTTACATGCAAATCTCTTTCAGGATCTTTGATCAAATGAGATATGTTATTGCAAAGCATTGTTAATTAGAGTGTCTAGTATTCATGGGTTGTGTGCAATGCAAACAAAACCAGACCTGTTTTACCAGCCTCTCCTCTTTCTGTCCTGGTGACATTGTTCTGGCAAACCTGGAAGCTGAAATTGGCCTAGGAATTGTCTGGGGTAGAAGCCAAAGTTCAGTGCAGAGACATTTAGGAAAGGAAAATTCTTTAACAGAAGAATTACCTTCACTTGCCAGCTGGATGCTTACCAGTGCTACTGGTGGTGTAACTGCCACTGCTGGGATCCAGAGATCATTTCCAGCAACTCTCATTTATGAAACAAGACTCTAGGATTGGATCTCTACAAAGGGAAAAAGAAAAAAAGAAAAAAGAAAAGAAAAGAAAAGAAAAGAAAAGAAAAGAAAAGAAAAGAAAAGAAAAGAAAAGAAAAGAAAAGAAAAGAAAAGAAAAGAAAAGAAAAGAAAAGAAAAGAAAGAAAGAAAAGAAAAGAAAAGAAAAGAAAAGAAAAGAAAAGAAAAGAAAAGAAAAGAAAAGAAAAGAAAAGAAAAGAAAAGAAAAGAAAAGAAAAGACTGTTAACAATATAGTTACAGATAGTTCATAGTTATATATAATATAGTAAAAATATAGATGTGCTATTAACCTGGGTTATTAGACGGGGCTCTGCCTTAGACAAAAGACTTTTGTAAAAAATTCAGGTCTTCCCTCTTGTTCAAGCAATACTTTTCATATGCCTCCAGCCTTGTGGTGGGGTCAGGAAACAAGAAGTCATCATGACCATTAAAAGTCCCCTTTACCCCATTTTTTTTTCCTGCCTCAGTCCAGGCACAGCCTTTTTCATCCTGGGATTTTCCTACTTGAATCACAATTCTAGGTGTCCATGAGGTTGGGAAGAATTATAATCATTTTGATACCTTTGCTTGAAATATATTTGCTTCAATGACATTAATACATTTGACAATGTATACAATGACGTTAATACATTTCTAGATCACTTTATTATGAAATTCTGTGTACATTCCAGGTTATAAACTTGCAGGTCATATACATTCTGTCCATGACATGTCAGTCAGAGGAAATAAATTGAAATGGTAACAATATAGTTGCATATAATTTCTGCAGAGATAATGTAAAATATTTCCAGAGGTGATCTAGGCTCTCTTTAAGAGGTATTTATTCAAGCATATGGAAAGAAATTGTTTTTTGCCTTGGACAGTTAAAAAATAAATGGAAGTAGCTAAATTTGTACCTTATTATTGTCAAGACTTTTAATGCTTTTGCAATACAGAATAAACATTATATGGAAGTAAATCTAGATATAGTCATAGAACAACTGACAGTTAGCTAACAATTTCACAATTACAGCTAGGCTATTTTAAAGCTGTCATTGTTTTCAAGACTGGTACTGACAGTTACCATGTCACTTATGTTGAGAAAGACTCCTAATTCATGGTTGTGAGGCTTGATCCTGCCTTGAAAAATCACTCTTCTTGAATACCTGTAGTTGAAATCATGTCATTGCCTTTCCCTATTTTATAGATCTTAAAGTGCCTAGTCTACATAAGTAATCAATCACATCTTGAAGCCACTGTTCATATGGACAATTAAAACCTAAAGAAAATGAAAGGAAGTGAAGGTATGATTTTAAACCAGTTCAGTTAAATATACTGTAAGTGGATTTAAGATCTAGTAGTAGTCTCTGAGGGTGAATTTTTATGTTTCAATTAATGCACACACTTCTGTATAAGCTGGAGCCAATTTTTGCATATAAAGTGGATAATAGTGGAAATGGTTATGTTAGCATATGTCCTCTCCCATATATAGCTATCCAGTTTGCTTTACGAGATGTATGCTATGTACATGAAAAAGGGACATCAGTTTGCATGGTTCCTTTCTATTACTGTAAGTCTTTATAACTTCAGTTATGGATCTTCATGGATGACACACCCAAAAATATTTATTAAATATATGTATATTTTTAGAAGAAGAGTAACAGAGTTTATATTGTGCACCAAATTGCACTGTCAAATGGATTTTGTTAAATGGAAGCATATAAAAGCTGTTGTGCAAATCAGAAAGGTGGGCTTCATGTAATGTCAATCACTTTAAAGACTTAGGCAATATTATAGTAAAGTTAAGCAATTTCATGTGACCACTGTCAGCTGAAATGGGCAGTTTTAGGATTTTGTTTCATCCTAAAGTAGACTTCAGAATAAGTCCGTAGACTCATTCTCTTGAAGTACCTAAGCTTCACCATCAAAGGAAAGCTAAGAATGTCTGCTGAGATCTTGATGGCTACAAGGTCATGATGAATCTCACTTTGGTATTCTGTGTTATAAATGTGGGATGACTGGCACAAGACACAATGTGCCACGGGACAAACATTGACTCAAAATATGTACTTTGTTTTTTAAATCATTAAATCAGACAATGTGCTGTTGCTCTCCATTAGTGTGTGACATCATGTGATGTATCAGCATGTCTACCATGCATTTATTTTTCTGTCATCACAAGAATTCATCTCATACATATGTCTTTGTAGAAACCATCCTATTCTTTCAATCTTAATGAAAATGAACAAACCAAGCAAACAAGAGTTTTTTTTTTTTTTTTTTTTTTTAAAGGGTCACCTTTTATATTATTTTATTATGCATGCTCTGCATTTAGGATTGACTTCTCATGCTTTACTTGTATCTTTTCTTTCTCCCAGATGTTTTTGAATAGTCTTATATGTTGCCCAATAAAAAATCATCTCCAGTGAGATAGTGTAGGGGTAACCTTATTGTTCATGCTTCTTTCTTCCACGAGTATTATAACTCTAAGTACCTTTCAGCAAGATATTTCTATTGCTGTTCTTTCTCAGAGGGGTCTGTAGTCCTCAGATATGTTCTTTACACTGGATGATTGCATACAGGCATATATTCAGTCCATCTCACCATGTCTTCCTCCCTTCAAATAGCACGGAATGCCTGTTCTTTGTGATGTACTGCGTAGGATGATTTCTTTGTTCTGATAATTGTTATAACTCTAGCTTAAAATTTGGTGTAATAACTGTCAAAACTTTTTTTCTTTTTTTTTAATAAAACATCCATCACAGGAACATCTTGACACTACAGCAATGTACACTGAAATACTTTCACTTCATTCTGTTTTGTACACTGAATGCTTCGACTGATGCCTAGAAAACCTGCGTGGGGTTCGTTATAGAATCTAACATGCATGGAAATATACATAATACATTCTTTATATTACTCTCTTACCTATGTGATTTTATTGAGTAGGGGGAAATACATACAATTTCAATTTTATTTTTTATTTTTTACTTTGAAATAAATACACCTGACGTTCAAGGCTCACTTTATATCTTCTGCTTCTGTCAGTTTTCAACCTTGACCCACCTTACACCTGCTGCTGAGTGATTCTTCTCCTAGAGAATTCTTGACTGCTGCCTTCCAGTCAAGAGGACTTCCAGGGGTCTGAGTGATCCTCTCACTTCTGACACACTTGCTTCATATGGTTCAGCTGGACTGAACTGGTATTTTCAGATCTTGACTCAGGCTTCCAACCTTTTCCTCTAATCTCTCTGTAACTTCTCTACGTTTGTTACAGGTTTAGGCATGAGGCTGATGATCACTGAAAGCCTTCTCTATTTCAGTGTGAAATCCAGTGAAAATGGTAAGCTCACTCAGTACCAGCTCTTCTAATAGGATCAGAGTATAACTCCAGGCAAGAAGAAAGGTATATCTTTTCCTACAGATTAAGAGAAAGTAAGGCATAGAGAAAGATAATTTTAAAGTAATATTGGAGGCTGAATTTGGTTGTATCCCACCTTTTTGTGTGTTTGGGGGGTGGGGGT
This sequence comes from Aythya fuligula, assembly GCF_009819795.1. Classification (NCBI taxonomy): domain Eukaryota; kingdom Metazoa; phylum Chordata; class Aves; order Anseriformes; family Anatidae; genus Aythya; species Aythya fuligula. The sequence continues at coordinate 30,024,649 of NC_045559.1, read as the reverse complement.
GGAGGGGTGGGGAGGTGGTTCACAACTAATATTCTAAGGTTTTAGTGTATTGCAACATGACTGTTTCAAGGCAGTGACAGTTCACTCAGCGTAGAGATAGATGTATAGGTAACTTTATGAAGTTACATTTAGATAGCATAATCTCAGTATGAGCAGAATATGAGGTGCTTTTCAAAGAGCAGTGTCAGGAAAAGTGTGCTGATTCAGGCAATAAAAAATATAATGAAAACATAATAATTTGAATTATATATATTTTGTCACTGGACTTGTGAAATGCATCATTACAAGTCTCCTTTTTAACATTACATTCATAAGTTACCAACTGATGCGAAATTATATGTATTTCATAGAGTCATAGAATAGTTTAGGTTGGAAAGGGCTCTTAAAGATCATTCATTAAGATTTGGAATTCCTATTACATAACACTGGAGTTTTAACAGAAGGAGGATAAAGTGATTCAATTTCTATTGAATTTCAGTTGGATTTATTCACTTGGCCTTTGGATATTAGTTATTGCTTAAGATCAAGATCACAAACTTTTTAAAAGACATTAAGCCTTGCGAAATATATGAACACTGAATATTTGAAAACAATTGAAATATTGTGGGGGAGGAAAGAAGGGAGGTAAGAATCAGGAAAAAGAAAACAATGTGGGGAAAAATGACAAGGGGAATAGGTACATAGGAACAAATAAAAATGGAAAGATACTTTCCATAAAGCTGCAAACATCTACAAAATGTTTAGAGGTTCAAGAAGCATATTTCTTGTTGAATAATATTCATTCACTCTTCCTTTTTTTTTTTTTTTTATTTTATTTTTCCAAAATAGAATATCAAGAAAATAAATTTGTTTCTGGTCAACCTAAAGCAGACATTAGCTGGGCTCATGCTTAAATGTTTTATAGAAATATTAGTTTCATGGTATTAGACATTTCAAAAAATTTCCTTTATTTTCATTTGTGCCTATTTATAAGTAAAGAGAACAATTTTAAAATTGAAATTCAAAAAGACAAAAAAATCACTTAGAAATAATTCCAGTAAGTGTAACATTAGTTTGAAAAATACCAAAGCAGTTCTTATCAAAATATTTCCTTAAACTATTCATGGCCAAAAGAGGATTCCACAAATACAATTTGGTTAATTAAGAGATCTAGTTCACAAGTGAACTAGCTCATTTGGAGGACTTTCCTGTTTGTTGAAGACATTTACTCAGCTTTCTTCATAACCTCAGATAAATGAAAATCAACGTGTACCCAATCATTCAAAAATTCTGTACAACAAAGACTATTTTAATCCCTATAGTTAACTTTAACTTTCCCTCTCTTGCTGTCTTACTTCTGTAGGTGTTAAAACAAAACAAAACAAAACAAAACAAAAAGTGGTTTTCATTTCTGAATAAAAGTTAAATGTGAAAGTGTGTTAGGAAGGATGAAGGGAAGGGGTGAAAATGAAGAGGGTTCCAAATGTTCTCACTATAATGTTACTCTGTCTGCTTCAAAGATTTCTACTGAAATTTTATCTGTAGCTTCACAGTGTCCAGAGATAAGAAGAAGGTGATGATAGCATGATACTAATACAAAAATTGCATTCATTTACTATGAGAAATATTTGTGTTGTATGTCTAGTCTTGTATATGCCATTTCATTATGAAAAGAAATATCATATTTTTTTTTTCCATGCCAAACACACACACACACAAAACACAACAAAACAATAAAAACTACAAACAAATGAAAAATGATGTAATGGAAAAACAAAAACAGAAAAGCAAAGAAAAGATTAAAAACAAACAAACAAACAAAAAAGCACTCAGATAAGGTATATCCTGAAAGTGAGCAGATCTAAACTAAGAAGAGTAAGTGAGAAAGAGTAAAAAAATAAAGGAATTAATACATGGAGATGAATATACAGTATAAGATATTAAAATGCAAAGACTGAAAGCTCATCCTTTAAACTTTCTTACTTTCCTTAACTGACAAAGATGTTGCATATCGGTAAGGTTTTAAATATTAAATAGCTACATAGACTTCTACCTTCTATGACATCTTCCACCATTTGCAAGAAGAGGGTAAATTGTATGTTTGAGATCTGCTGTGTTAGATTTCTCTGGTATAATTTGCGATATTTTATTGAAGTCTGTCTGGCAGAAATAGAATCAGTTTTTAAAAGTGGTGATATTTTTAATGTTCTTTAACAAATATTTTGTATTAATTAATAAAAAAAATAGAATGTGACTAAATAAAGTAGAAAAATCACTAATGAGATGTTCCTTATATAGATTTTGGGTCAGGCATCAAGAGATAGGGCAATAGTATATGAGGAAAAATATTACATAATATTGTTGTGACCGCATTTTGCTAGATGAGTAGGAACCATGTGAACAATTTTATTCCTCACAAGATTCACAGAAATTTGTTTCAATAATTGCTCATTGTCATCAAAAACCTCAGAAGAGATAACCAAAGATCATTTCAGAATGCATTTGAGATTGTTTGGGAAGGCTGCCGAAACCCAGCCTTTTAATTATTTATATTTCAGCCATCATCCTCCATACCAAAGAGGCTTTGACCGTTTGGCTTGCTTGATTGCAGCACATATTTCACAGTCATGAATAACCTGTGCTACAGCGTCCATGGTCAGGTCCACCCGTCGATGACAAGCCCATCTGTATGTTGCATCTCTAGCTTGATGGCCTGAGGTGTCATGGGCCCATCGGGCTATAAATAATTCATCTTTATGCTGCCAATCCAGGTCCACCTGAGCTACTTCAATCTTAGCAGCCTGATCCACCTGCTGGTTGTTTTGATGTTCTTCGGTAGCCCGATTCTTGGGCACATGAGCATCTACGTGGCATACCTTTACAGCCAGGTTCTCTACCTGAGCAGCAATATCTTACCATAATGCAGCAGCCCAGATGGGTTTGCCCCTGCGCTGCCAGTTGTTTTGCTTCCATTGCTGTAACCATCCCCACAGGGCATTTGCTACCATCCATGAATCAGTGTAGAGATAGAGAACTGGCCATTTTTCTCGTTCAGCAATGTCTAAAGCCAGCTGAATGGCCTTCACTTCTGCAAACTGACTCGATTCACCTTCTTCCTCAGCAGCTTCTGCAACTCGTCGTGTAGTATTCCATACAGCAGCCTTCCATCTCAAATGCTTCCCCACAATATGACAGTACCCATCAGTGAACAGGGCATATTTCTTCTCATTCTCTGGTAACTGGTTGTACAGTGGGGCTTCTTCAGCCCCAGCTGCCAGACAGTGCTGCAACACAGATGTCATGGTGAAGAGATAGGCATTTGAATGCAGAGAAACTGGCTCAGATTCTGCTCAGGCATAGAAGATAGGAACAGTAAATGGAAAATGTTCAGATTAGTAAGGCCTGGATAGGGTGTTAGTAAAGTGAAGGGGAGACTGGCATTGAGGACATGCCACAGGAAAAAGGCATGCTAAATGCCATATATTGTGGCAGTAGAAGAACTTCCTTGAGCCTGGGAAATGAGGCAGAAAGATTGAGCCTATAAGTTTATTTAAGTGAAGAAAGGAAAGCATACTTGGCAATATAATGAGACAAAAGGAAAAGGATATGACCAAATGAAAGGATACAATTACACATGATCCTTTGACATCAAACTGCAGCTTTCATTGGTCCCAAATGCACATCCTTCAGTTCCTATCTGCTGTTAAGTTGTATATGAAAGGAGAAGGCATCTTAGATCTTAATCAGCATTAGCAGCAGTATGACAGGCTATTTTTTTTCACAACACTTCCACTAATTCCTGGACTTGATAATAGCTTTCTTCCCCTGTGACATGGAATACTTTTAAAATGATTGACACTAAATGTTATTATACTGTTAGTGGACTCAGAATTAATTTTAATCAAATGCTGTAGGAATACTTTAGTTGTGTTTCCAATATGTTGTTACAGATTTCAGTGATATAGCCAACTGGTGATTTATCATTTACTACATGTGCCAATTGATACATTAATATTCTATATTTTTGTAGCAAATATATAGCAAAATTGTAATTGGATCTGAAACAATACTTCTTACAAATGTTAAATAAAATATTTAAGGCCTTAAAAATTTTCCTATGTTTGAAAGGGTATGTCCTGCAAGTCAGATAATGCTCTGCCTCAGATAATAAAATAATGAATGTTTAAATCTCTTCTGGATTCACAGGGGCAATTTTTTCCATTCTATTTAAATTATGTTTAGTACTGGGCCAGTCAGCAACAGAAGCCAGTTGCTTTTTTTTTTCTTTAATTCTGAATCAGCTGGGATATGGGCCAATCTTTTGTGAAGCTGTTCCAGCAGTGGGGCATCAGAAAAATGACTTAATGTGTGAGTTGTGTTGGCCACATCTTTACAGATTCAGCAGAGAATGCCAGACAATTTCCATATGCAATCTTCAGACATCAGTTACAAAGAACCCTGAAGGAAAGGTAGCTACAATTCTCTTCATGAGTAGCTTCTTTTTCTTTTCTTCTCTATATTTGATATAGATCTGTGATCTGGGAGGATTTAAAATTCCCCACTTATTCTTTCCATTTAGTAAGACAGGGAGCAGCAGAAGCACTGAGATTTCATTTCCTTCATGTGCATATTGAAACTATTGCTACATTTGGGAGAAAAAGAGCTACCTGGTAGAGTAGACCTGTGTCTATTGTCTAAACAGACAGAATTTTCCCTCCAACCTTTGTCTCTTCTACAGAGGTCTCTCTTTTACCAAAAGTGGTGAAGCTTGTGGGAACATAACAGTTTTTTTAATCTCTGTTTCTCTATTGAGCTAGACTGAGACTTGTAAAGTTTCTAAAGAAACTAAGAAGAAAACCCAGATGGAAAGACAGAATGTGATCACCTAAACCTCTTGTCCCTGAGAAAATGAGCTGAAAAACAACCACCCACCATTTATTTTCAATGTTGTTTAAGGCTCACAACTATTAATTACATTCCTTTCTTGTTCTCAATTACTTGAACATTTCAAGGCTTTTTTATTTTCTGAGTTCTAACTTGAAAATAAAGTTTCCCATAATGTGAAAAATCTGTCAGGATTTTGGTGCCTGACTAAATTTTCAGAGGCCAGCTTGACACAATACTGTGGCTTTGACACAGTTTTGGATTTTAGGGAAATTTTAAATTATATAGAATTATTTTGCTTTGCTCTGACATCTGAATTCCATGATTAATCTACTTCCTAAAAGCTTTTACTGTAGTTAGAGCCACCAGAGGGTCATAAGTTGACTTGAATCTTACTATGCAGATATAATACAATCTCCAAAAGGACTATATATAACTTCATTTTACTATTAATTTCTGTATTTTGGTATCATTACATATTTGCATCCTAACATGCAAATTCTCAGCAGAGAGCTCACGGACCTTTGGGATTTACTGTGGAATTTGTGAAAGTAGAAAAGTAGAAAGTAGTTCAAAAGAAAATGTACTGACAAAGGCCAAAAAAAGAAAAAAAAAAGAAAAAAGAAAAAAGTAGCATTTAACTAGTCTTGAATGTACATTGTTTACAGATAGACTCATTTCAGAATAAGGTCAGATGGAAATATCTCTGGTTCATTATACGTGCTTAAATATGTTGTCCTTTTGAAGACAGGCACAATGTCCTGTCTCATATTGCTTCCAGTTCTAGCACACTGATTAAGAATTTACTGGAAATCATAGTTCTCTGGCATGTGAGGAGGAAATTTTGCCAGAAGAAGAGGATAACAACTCTCAAAATGTTCACCTCTGGCCAGTGATTTTGGAATTGCTTGATTGGTGAGTGCGATGAGCTTCTGACTTTATAACACTAATGCTTTTTTAAAAGCACAGCTCAATATAAAGTTTCTGAGGTTCAGTTTTTTAAGCAAAATGAAAAAAAAAAAAAAAGTTTTGGCATCATATTATTTCTTTACACAGTTCACTGATAGGAATAAACTATACAAATTCAACACATACCAATTAATGGCTTTAGTGGTTTGTTACCTTCCACAGGGACCAGCCAGCAGAGAGGGAGGGGTGGATTAAAGAGTTTCAGAAGTGTCTACTGACAACAGGACACTACTGAGTTGCATAAATTCTAGGTTTTTCAACAAATTTGAAGAAAAATATATATCCTAAAGGTACACAGCTCAATCTCCCAGCACCTTGACTTAGTCTTCTCTCAGTTTTTCACTCCAGCCTCCTTCCCTTGCTGACAGAAGGGAATCTGTCCAGCATGTTATCTAGAAATCATTTTTACTAGGTGTCTGATGCTGCAATGAACTGTTGGAAAGATTTTGATTCCTGATCTTTCCTCTTCTGATTTAAAGAACAGGATTAAGGATGCTCTCTGTGTGTACCATAAAGTATTCATGCATAAGATTCTCAATTCTTACCTGATGTCCTCTATATAATTGGCACATTTTGAAGCACATTGCTCTAAAGCTATTCCTGGGCTTTCATTCAGTTAGTTTATTTGACTCTTCTAAATCATAGCATTTAAAAAAGCTTTGAGGCTTCATAGAGTAGAGACTGCAAAAAGCAGAGTTACAGAAGCTGTAGTAAGTCTCTCCCATTCAGTGCTTCCATATATAACATTTTTCAATATGTGGTACATATATTCTAAATGTTTAGAAAAAAGTTCAACTATTCTTAAAGGTCCAGAGATTCAAATGAAGGCTTGAATTACTTTTGCTTGGTTATGAATTTGTTAATACCATATGGCTAAATTCTACTTATTAAGAATCATTATCTAACAAATATTTTCTCAAAGTATGCTGTCCCCCTAAATGTAGTAATATTCTGTTCCTAGCTACTGAGAGTTGCTTAGTTTGCCCTACACTGCATATTTGAAGATTAGTCATATTAACTATAATTAAAAGAAACGTTGCAATATAATGCTGTATAAATATTTTTTGGTCTCTGAAGTGATTCATTAGATAATCCTTCTCCAATAAAATTTACCTCTGAACAGAAATCTCAGTAGACATTTTGAAATAAAACTGAAGGACAAACATAAGATGTTTGATCATTTTATTTAAATAAAATGTTTTCTGGTGGGAAAGGATCTCAGCAACAAGTCTGAAAGTTAATTAGACAATTCTGTGGCAAAACATTTGGAGAATCTTTAAAAAAAATCCCTCCCTGGCATTTAGAAGACTGAAAAAGAGCAAAGGGAATTTGTGGATTGTTGTCAAACTTTCAAAGCAGCATATAAGAACATTTAAAAGTCTTCTGACATTTGAAACTTTTAAGACCTATCCACACGGGTTACTTGTTGTGGTAAGGAATACATTAACCAGAATAATCCCTAAAATAAATTATGATAGTCAGTTGAATTTGATTGTAGTGATTGAATTAAAATAATTAATTCAAATAAAATTTACACTCCAAAATGCCAAGAGAAAACTCAGAATCACTATATTTCATGCAGCAAAACTGAGTTTGCATAAATATAGTCCAACTTTACATAACTAGAAAGTGAAAGAAGAATGCAGGGAGAAATACTGTAGTTTAAAATCCATTTTTAAATGAAAGCTCAGTTGATGGATCAAAGAAGTGATGATGTTTAGGTCATCTGAGAGGCTGTGGGCTCATTACTGATTACTTAGATACTAAAATGCTAAACACGAGGACATTTATACCATTCACACATCCAAATGAGCCAAATTTTTGCTTAGATTCCAACATAAACATTAGCAACACAATAGGCTATCCTGATCACTTTCATCCACTTTGCCCTGCATTTCATGTGCCTGCATTTTAGATTATAATCAGCTTGGGAAAAGAGCTGTCTAAACTGAATTGAATCAATATAGACCACTTCTGACAATGAAACGATAGATCTGCAATTAAGGGAGTGACTGATTCACTAAAGAGTAGAATATTATTCAGGAAATATCAGAAATAAAGAATTAAGACTAACCTATATTTTCACACACACAATCCATCCATCATTTAACATCATGTAGCCTGTAAATCAGTGTATGACAGAAGCCATGAACAGAGGGAAATGACCAGCTAAGATTCTGTAAAATGGATACAAAATGCTCCCTAAACAAAAGTCCCTGAAACACTTAATTGTAGGTAGCAAAGTGGAGGTAGCAGATTGAGGGATGGTAAAGATCCTGTTTTTAGAGTATCTTGGGTGATTGACTCTGTGGAGCCGGTCAGAATTCCTGCAGTTTTCAGTGAGCAAGAGATGTTGTTTGTATACAAATTCTTACTACAGAAAAATGGATATATGGAGCTCATTACTGACATGACTCTTACCGTTTTCCTTGTCAAGTCTTTCTCCCCAAAACTAAGATGGACTGAACTGCAGCATAAGTGGTGCATTGCAACATGGCAGCGTGACCATGAACTCAGATCCTCTGCTTTCCCAGACTGGGGCACCAGACCCCTGTGCCCCTGGGGACAGCCAGGCACTTCATCTCTCCTTCACAGAGAGGAGAGTGAATCTACCAACAGCAACTCTGCTTCTGTCTCTTTCTCCTTCCAGAAATGTGACTTCTGTCTTCCCTCTCATGGGAAGAATGACATCCTTCTGGTTCTTTCCACACAACAGGTTGCCCCCCCCCCCTTTTTTTTTTTAACCCGGCTGGCAGCTAAACACCACACAGCCGTTCGCTCACCCTCCCCCCTCCCTCTCTGGGATGGGGGAGAGAAATGGAAAATGAAGCCCGTGAGTTGAGATAAAGACAGTTTAATAAGACAGGAAAATAATAATAGCAATAATAATAATAGTACAATGATGATAATAGTACAATGATGATAATAGTACTACTAATAATAATGTGTACAAACAAGTGATGCACAATGCAATTGCTCACCACCCGCTGACCAATGCACAGCCTAACCCTGAGCAGTCCGGCTCCCCTCCCCCAGCTAGCCACCCCTGTATATTGTTTAGCATGACGTCAGATGGTATGGAATATTCCTTTGGCTAGTTTGGGTCACCTGTCCTGGGTCTGTCCCCTCCCAGCTCTTGCTGCACCCCCAGCCTGCCCGTTGGCAGGACAGAGCAAGAAGCTGAGACGTCCTTGGCTTAGTATAAGCACTGCTCTGCAACAATTAAAACATTGGGGTCTTATCAGCACTCTTCTCATCCTAAGCCAAAACATAGCATTCTACCAGCTACTAGGAAGAAAATTAACTCTGTTCTAACTGAAACCAGGACAGTCTGTTTCAGCAGAATTTTTTAAATAAACTAGAAGTAAAATTAGTTTTCACAAAATAAAATTAATTTTGACAGCAGAACAACTTGTAAAAAGAGCTGTACCATCAAAGTACAGTGCATGGGCACTGAATTTCTCCATTTATTCCCGTTCTTCTTCTTTTAGTGCTCATATATACATATATAGTGAAATCATTAAAATAAACCTTTTTTATATAAGTACAGCAAGCTGGACACATCCGTGACATGAATGACTGAAGTTGAGCTTTATTTCCTTTGGCCACAGTAGGGTAACATTCATGACATTCAGGTTGTATGGTTGTTCGTGAGCAGGTAGCTAGGGTGAGAATCAGCGGTTTAAACATACGTATATAATATAATTTTAGGTGTTGTTGGCCCACAGCTGCCACTCCAGAGGTACAGAACTACCTAAGGTCATATCTGTTAGCCACTTGTAAATGTTCTACGGATATCCAATAGCTCTAGTCATCTGTGTTAAGACAACAGTATCATATCGCTTAACATCATCTCCTAAGAAACTAGATGGTAAGTCTTTAGGAAAGATGGCCAGAAAGGAATAGAAAAGCTAATGAAAGACTTTCTATTAATCTTTCTGTACATAAATTAGTGCTTGCTTGTACACATTCAGAGGGCACTTATTGTTACAAGCATTACACAGGTTTGTGTTTCCCTTAGAACATAACCATGAGACTAGAACACGGAGTCCAAGCTACAGAGTCCCTGAAAGAGCTCTCCGGCCATCTTTGTCTTATATAGTCATAATATGTTTTCATTAATTTATATCTGAAATACTTGCATCCATCTCAAATAAAGCTTTGCAATTTTATTTCCAAATCCCTTTCCAGTTCTCATAAAAAAACCCACAAACTTCAACTCATTAGTGTACATTTTCTTCAGCTGTAGAGGCATACCTGGCAGTTGTTAAAGAAAAAAATAAAAGATTTACAATTTTTTGAAGGCTTTCAAGTTGTTACATAAAGTGCTTGGTAGATTAAATAACGCTTTTGATTCATATGCTGAGAGTAAGAGACTTCTGGCATAACTGCTGTGCTATCAATTGGTCTGACCCAGTTGTACTGCCAAACTCGTCTACAGTTCAGAGCTTGTACTTTGGCTCTTCCTTATGGTGTCAACCTCAGCAAAACTCAGTTTTCAGATAAAGACTCTTTACTCAATTCTCTGTCCATTCACAGTGCTGCATCTCTTAAAGCAAACAAATACTTGTGTTCACTCCCAAAATATGCTGTCTAGATTAGCCATTGCAAAGTTGAAGGTAACTCTTTTTTTTTTTTTCTTTTGAGGAATTGAGTATTGTAGTTTGCAAGACCTGACAGACCAAAATTACTCTTTGGGTAGCTTTTTCTTTATATTAATATTTGCAATAGGTTATGAATGCAGTGTTTGAATGTCTGCAACAATGACTCCTACTGCAATGACTGTAAAATCAATAAGCTTACACTGGAACTCCATCTATTGCAACTTCATGTTTAGGAAACAAAGCAAAAGTCAACAATCTGATCAGTTAAATCATTGTCTGACTGTAAATGCTATTGAATAGGTGATGTGGAAAATTAGAAGCAGCAGGGAATAGTGGGGTTGGGGATACCTGTCCTTGTATTTTTCTTCAGCTTCTCTTTCACAAACATTTTTCTTTGAATACTTCCAGAGTTTCTTTGGTGAAATGATTTGGGAGAGGGTACAGAAGGTTTAGATAGTTTAGATAGATGGACAGGATAGAGTTTAGACTTTGACCGTACATATGGTACTGTACAGTTTTTGTCTGAGGTTCACACAGTTTGTGGTAGCTACATCTCCCAGTTAGCCTTTGCTGAGAGGTAGAGAGCAGCATAAATGTCTTTGGTTTCCTATTTTAAGTATCAGTAAGGGCTCCTCATAGAGACAAGGATGTCAGCAACACATCACAGTACTGAAAACTATTATTTAAATGAAATGGATCTGCAGCACTCTACTCTTCTAGGCACTCTTCCATAGTCAGGCATGTGTTGCTACTGTTACACTGAGGAGTCTCTCAAAGCTTTGAGCCTCTGCAGTGACATACCATGGGAAACAGAAGGTGCTGCTGGTAACTCTCAGCAATTTCAGACAGATTTTGTTGTACAAGATCGAGTTGGGATGAATTTTCATATTTTATTTCAAAATCTGTAAACACAAAAATTTTCCTTTAAAATTAATGGCCTGAGCTGTTAGCATACTATAATATACCAAGGGCCCTAGACATTGATGTATTTTGCTTATACTGCTCACTTTTGGGTGGGATGTTTTTTCAACTTGAAAGGAACATTTGACATTGAAATTGTCAAAGAGCAGAATGCTCTGGGGTTGGATGATGATGCAAGACTGTCAATGACCTAAAATGCTCACAAAACACTAAATACTTCATATCCTGCTCCTCATCTTTGTTACTGCTAGCTGAAAACAGCAGCAAAATTTCTGTACCTGTATATTCATTATCCTTTTTTTTTTTTTTAAGAAGGTTGAGCACATTCTGCACACAAACAGTACTATCTGCTCCAACATCTTCGTAGTGCTAAATTTTTATGAAGTATTTTGCAATTAATAAATCTCTAAATCAGTCTGGGATAACTGTTTATATCACAGGAGTAATCCTAAAATACCTTCATAAAGTTGAATTGTCAGCATATATTGCATTACAGAATTATTTAGCATTGCTTTATTCTTCTTTTCATAATTCTACTTCCTGCTGGTTTTCAAATATCTTTTACATCCTTTCAGTCAGTAACTGCAAATGGAAAATATATGCATTCTTCTATCACAAAAATAAATTAAAAAAAAACAATTACATTAAAATCCAATAAATTTGTATTACTTTTTACTTTTTTGCTTGCTGTATTGCTAACAATGGAAATATTTATGCTCTAAGCATAATCAAGCATGAAGAATAAGCATTTGACACACATGTTTATACATGTAAACATGTGTGTCAAATTCAAATTCTTGCAAAATGAGGTAACTAACTTCCCCCCCCCCCCTTTTTTTTTTTTTTTTTGATGTTTGTACTGCTTTTCCTCTAATAAAAAATGGGCCAATTTCATTATATGGTGACTGCATAAAAATTCCTATTTTTTTTTCTTCTCGACTGAATTATTGACTGAGGCATATTCTGGAACTGACGGAAACAGCACTTGCAGGATAATGGCCATGAAAGTGAAATGACAGTATTGGTTTCCAGTCAGAAATAAGCAATATTATTTGGATCACTGGTGAGATATTTGCCACATCTCTTGAAACAACATCTATTGGCTTACATGACAAACCATATGTTTATCTTTCCTTTCACTTATTAGATTCAACTTTAATATAGATCATTTTATTTGATTGTTACTTAGCAATAAATCATTATAGGATATAAGCCTGGTTATGCCCATGGCTTTCAGTCTCAGAGTATACAAGGTGTCCACTCTTTCTGAAGAAAGATTCTGAAGCTGAGAAATATAAAATTTTATCTTCATGCATGGCAAACTTAAATAGAGGTGCCTAAAACCACAAAATGAATTACACACCTAGGCATCACCTCAGTGCCAATTTAAGCATCTAAGCTCAGTAATGTCACTGTAAATGCATCATCTTCAGAGCAATTTAATTCATATATTCCCTTTCTGGACATTTATTACTGTGTTTATGCATTTTACATTTCCGCATATTTTGTTCAAAACATAATATTTTTCTTCTAGACTTTCAAAAGACATTTTAAACTTGTGTTGCATTTGTGGTTTATATTCTTGCTTCAGTTCTTTAAGTTTAAATGCTTCTCTGGTGTGTTGAATAGGATATTTCAAACCCAGAAAATAAAATGCAAACTGCAAACATTGTAAGTTTCAGATAGTTTTTATGTTCAACTATTTTCCTCTATAAATAACTGTTTTGTTGTTTGTATAACAAACTTTTCCATTCTAATTTCTTCTGTTTAAAATCTGAAGCCAAATTAGGCAGGTCTTCTGGTGCATAAGACACTTTTCTAAGTCATACCATGGAAGAAGTAATTTACTGTCCAAATGCCGCTGAAGGTAGAAACTCCACCCCTACATTTCAATAAAAGTACTGCATCTGTAGGGCTGAAACACTGCACTCTTTTGCATCCAAATTGGTGTCTGAATGACTTGATAAGTCTTAGTGACTTGTCTAAAGACCTAATATTGGTCATAAATGCTTGGTAAACATTATTTGTTTTACATTATTTTGAACATAGTACATCATTTTCATCCTCGTCATTTTAGACATTCCATTCTCCTTCTTTGTCTCCTAATGTAATTAACATTAAGATGATGTTTGTCAAGGATGTAATTTTAAGGACACCTTCTGCCATATAAACCTCATTAAGAGCTTTTGAAATATAGAATACTAATTAAAGCCCCTTGTGGCAAGACATTTAGTTTAGGACCTGCATAGCTTAGGGTGTCTCAGTTTAAGATACTGCTGCTAATGATGCAGACAGTCTCATTTACAGAAATACCAGTGCTGAGGTAACTATAAAGTTGAGACCCAACAAAAACACCCATTCCCAATAAATAAATAAATAAATAAAAACTCAGACCCACCTGATAGCAAAATTCCCTCTTCATTTTTTTTTTTTTTTCCCTAATAAATGAATATAGCAATATCATCCATACACTGGAAAAATCTGTGGGTTTACAGTATTTGATTTAAATTCCTGTTTACTTTTCTTTCAGGCAAGTGTGGATCAGTTAAAAATGCAAAATTTCACTGTCATATGACTAGTCTGTTAGTACTGCTAGTAGTTCAGGCCTAAACAGCCCATGTCTCCTCATGGCAGCATAGACCCTCAATGGGACACACGTGGCCTGTGTTTCTAGGAACAGTATTCTTACTATAGTCCTATTGATTTTACATCTATAACTGATCATCAGGACTACTGAAGATTAGGACTGTATGCCTACAAGGTTAAGCAAAAAGTGAATGAGAATTTTCAGACCACTAGCACTGCTTAAGCATACATGTAAGGCTGGCCAGATCTTCCATGTCTCCGTGACCACTGTCATGATATTAAATCCTGTGTACAGTTCTGCTCTCCTCCTCTCTCTGTCAAAAGAATATAGCAGAGTTGGAAAAGATGCCAAGGATGAACAAACACAAAGAATGGCTACTGTGTGAAGAACAATTAGGTAAGATTTTTCAGTCTGGAAAAGATATGATGGGAGGTATATTATGATGTCTGTCAAAATTATGAATGACATAGAGAAGAATAGGAAATGGCTGTTCACTCTGTTGTAATACAGGAATTAGTGTATCAGCTGAAAATAGCAGATTCAATACAAATGAAGAAGTGTTTTTTCTGATACTCCTTAACATGGGGTTCTGTGGTGGGGGATGCTACAAGTTTATCTTAATTCAAAACTTAATTAGAAGTTAAAACTTAATGGAAAAACAAACAAACAAACAAAAACAATAAGACAAATAATAATTACAAAAATCCTACGGCTGTTAAATGTGGAAAGAACAGTTCAAGGTAGAGACATCCTTGAGCTGCAAATTGCTGGCAACTGGGATTAGCTGGAATTGTCGCTGCATTCTCATCCTCTCTTCAGGTGTTCACTGCAGGCCACTGTCAGAGACAGGACAGTAGAATAGATAGATGCAGCTGGGCTATCTAATGTTATCTTCTTGTTCTGGTACTCTTTTCTCCCTGTGCAACTGATGCTTTTACAGCCACACCATCTTGTTATATAATGACTTCCACAAAAAAAGCAAGTGACTACATACATGCATATAGTTACCTGAGATGGTATCATTCCTTACCTGTAGAGAATAAATGGACAATGTCAATTACCTGTTTGTTATTCTGCCTGCTAATTAACATTGCTGAGTGCTGAGTTTAAACAAATACTCTTCTTCTTTGTTCTTTTTTTTTTTTTTTTTTTAAGATTAATTTCCTTTATATAACATATCAAGAATGTTCATCATTATACATCATTATTCTTTCAAAGTATTTCTAATCTATTTATTTGCTCTACTCAGCAATGGTGAGGCCTCATCTGGAATGCTGTGTCCAACTCTGGGTCCCCCAGTACAAGAGAGATCTAGACATACTACAAAGAGTCCAACAGAGGGCTACAAGAGGATTGGAGCACTTCTCCTATAAAGAGGCTGAGAGCGTTGGGACTGTGTAGTCTGGAAAAGAGGCTCAGGGGGATCTCATCAATATATATTAATACCTGAAGGGAGGGAACAAAGAAGATGAATCCAGGTTCTTTTTAGTGGTGTCCAAAGCCAGGATAAGAGGCAATGGGCACAGACAGGAACACTGCTCCATGCTGACCCAAACAGCTAAAGCCCAGTTCTCTTGGTCACTAGTAGAAAATTCAGAGGGGTTCCCAGATTAGCACAGAGGGCAATAAAGATGCAAATTCAAGGCTTAGAGCTATGGGAGTTTTGAAAAATAAGTTTGGTCCTGGAAACAGATGTCTGACACATCAGGGGTCTTGTCATGCCCACCATTCACAGACAGTTTGTGAATTAGGCATATTTATCATTGTTCAGTTGTGAATTTATCTGCATGGCAGTTGTCTTCAGTTTCACAAATTAGGTACCTGTATAGAGCCGAATATGTTAGTTTATTTTATCATATTAATAAATACATAAACCTATTATCTGATAATAAACTGATTTGTCATGGTGCTCAAAGTAGTTCTATAGTCTATGACAGCTCACTTACCAAATAAAGCATTCATATTGTTTTCAATTTCTTTGTATTCCCGTGAGAATGGGAAAACTATTTTAGGTAATAGCTTAGTATCAGTAAGGCAGCGTAAGCTGGAGTGTTTCTAGAGTTTCTGGAGAGATATATTTCTGCTTCAACCATAACAATCACCTGTGGAATAAATGTATTAATGCAACTTTTACACACTGTGTGGGGTCATTTATCTATTCTCCAAACCACCAAAGCATTGATATTTGAATAAACAGAAAAAAAGAACATCAGAAGATACAATCTTTTGCATTTAAATCTCAGCTTTTCTGAATGATCCATTTGCTAGTTTAATTACTACCTTTCTGTAGAGATCTTTAAATTAGTGATTCCCCCTTTATCATGAAAAGAGCATCTGTACTGCTGTCCCTTCCACTCTTTCTGGACAGCCTGACCACTGATTGTAGCAATGCTTTTCTGGGAGGAATACAATCTCATTGTGACTTGAATCAAGTGGTATGCTTTGAGGAAGGGTTATCTAGTGATTTATTGGCTTAATTTACCTGTCTCTCCTCAACTTTCTTACTGTTTTCTTGTGGTGGAAAAGGGATCTCTTGTCGCTTCATGCACCAACTCCTTTTCTACAGCTGCCAGCTTTAATCTGATCTCCTCACTTTCCTCAGAGACTCTTGCTCACAAGGAACATGCATTGGCTGGAACTGTTTCCTTAACTGATTTAAAAATAGCCATCATCTCCCAGACCAAAGACTCCACATTCTCTTACCCACTGCTACCCACAAGGCATAGCAAGAGATCTTCTTGACATAAACAAACTACTGCAGGGAGTTTCATCTCCCATCCTAGCTATATTGCAGGTGAGCACAATCTGAAAGATACAAAAATAAATGGAGCTATTATGCAGCAGCTCTTTGGTGTTTCCATGTGAGTGCTTCTGGCTGTATTAAAGTTCACTGGATTTTGCAAACACAATCAAGTCTTGTTTCCCTAGACATTGCGGCTGTACAGTGATTGTATGCTATAGCATATCGCTCATTTGTCATTTACTGCTTGTACATGCCCAGGGAGCAGTTGATCTACTTGGTCTTTTGCAGAAAAATGTACCTAGATGGCCAGATATGAGTGAGCTATGCAGTTGTGCAGGACCCAAGCTGACAGCCATGCAGCTGCATTACTGGATTATTGTGTCTGAGCGAATATGGTCACAAACACTTCTGTTTCTAGCTGATCGCTTATAGTCGGTTCGCATCCTGTCATCCAGAAGTTCTGGAAAAACAACACTTAGTCTGAAAAATAAAGATAATCTGTAGTCATATAGGCATATTTTAAAGATACGCATTATGTATGTACCTACTATGAAGTGGGAAATGCACATTCTGGAGGTGTTGAGGTTCCAGAGCTGAGAGCTCTTAATAATGGAAGCCAGAAGTGGCTGGAGAAATGGCAATAGGCTCTGTGGAGATGAGACATACATTTAGCTTCCTTTCCAAATAATCCATCTTCTTTTTCCCCTCCACTTTTGGTATTTTCTAACCATAACAATGGTAGTTTCTGGTATTACTTTTTGGTACTTTCTAACCATGACAATGGGCAACACATTTTGTATTTAATTTAATTCTTCCTATTCACAAAAATAAATTTTTAAAATCAATGGCAACGTCATGTTTTTTATGTGAAAATGGAGTCTCACTGGTTGCTGCTTGCCTGCCGCTTCCAACATCACGTGTGAGTGGCTTAAATATATATTTTGTTTTATAACAAACATTTGCTAATGTTTCCATTCTATAAAAATATGTTTCCGGTTACTTAAATAAAAATTAACTGAGAAGAATTTAGAAATAGAAGCTAATGAAATTCATTGTTTGCATACTTCATTTTCAAGTGTTTTCCATATTCTTGTGAATATACTTCTATTGCTTATAAACAGCAACAAAACTTGTACTTGCATTACTGGGCAGAAAGGTTTCACTTTTCTGTTTATAAGTAAAATAACAACATTAGTCAGACTCCTCTTGAAAAAGAATTAGGATGTTTTTATCACATAAAAATGGAATTTGGAAAGTAGAAACTTAAGACCCTAGGAAAATCTAGTAGAAAATGTTATATCAATGGCTGTTGAAAAATCATGGAATCACAGAATTGTTGAGTCTGGAAGGCATCTCTGAATGCATCTCTCTTTTCCAGTGTTTGTTGACAATCATGACAAGGTTTTTTTCTGGTACTTGAATAGAATTTCCTCTATTTCAGTTTGTATCTATTGCCTCACTGGGTACCACTGAGAAGAGTCTGCTTCGATCTTTAATCCCCTACCAGATGGATAAGATGGATAAGATCGTCCTGAGCATTCTCTTCTCCAGGCTGCACTGCAGATGTGGCTCACCAGTGCTGGAACAGAAGGGATGGATCACCTCCCTCAATATGCTAGTGAAACTCTTTCTAATGCTCTTAGGAGGCTGTTGGCTTTCTTTTCTGCAAAGGGATATTGCAGGCTTGTAGCCAACTTGCTGTCCATAAGGACCCCATCTCCCTTTATGCAAAGCTGCTCTCCATCTGGTTGGCCTTCAGCTTGCACAGGGCTATTTCTCCTCATTTGCAGGACCTGGCCTTTTTCTCTGCTCACTGTCATCAGTTTCCTGTTGGCCCATCTCTGTAGGTTGTTGAGGTCCCTCTGTACAGCAGCATAACCATCTTCTATAACAGTCACTCCTGACATGAAACATCTTCACACTTGCTTGAGTGGAGCCTGCCCAATTTTACAAGTCATTATTGAAGAGACTAAACTGTGCTATTATCAGTCCTTGAGGTAAGCCACCAGTTTAGACCAGTGTAGTGTTCTTAAGGTGTGATTTCCCCTTTTTAAATTCATGCTGATTGATCATCCTTGCCCTCGTTAGGAAAGGTTTGGAAATGGCTTCAAGGATTATTTGCCCCATAACCTTCAAAGGGACGGGGCAGATATTAAAATTCAGATTTTTTTCATATCTTATACAAAAATAAATTGTGTTTATTCCAAAAGACTTAAATTATTTGGAATTTCATCTAGTACAGATTAATGTGTCTTTTTGGTGAGAAGACTCTGACACCAATAGCACTGATATTACATTGCGTGAACTTCTAATAACTTTTCCAACAGATTTTTTTGCTTTTTGACCTAGAAGTGCCAAAGTGATTTTGATTTGCTAAATAAATTCTTTCTTCACAGACTATACTGCCATAACTCAGATCACTGGCAGTTTTCAAGTAGGACCATCTGAAAATGTGTGACTGAGGAAGAAAAAAGACCAAAACAGTAGTTGATTCTGGTTTGTTCCTTTCAAGTGGAGTAAGAAACTCTCTCTAAACTCTATGTTTGTAGATCTGCCTGCTGCAGGTGTCCTGAACTTCCTGCAACTATACAGAAGACACATTTTTATTTTATTTTATTTTATTTTATTTTATTTTATTTTATTTTATTTTATTTTATTTTATTTTATTTTATTTTATTTTATTCACTCCCTGCATAAACTATTACCCAGAATCTGTACCTGAAATAGAATAAACCATCTTGACACTGGTTGATCAATTTTAATAATGTTCCAGTCAATCTACTTTTATTCACTTTCTTTGTCCATTGGCAACTTTACCTAGTCAAATAAGTATCTTAGTATACTGGGTCACGATGAACCGAAATACATCATTACCATAGTTTATATGTGTTTGTCATTTTACAAGCACAATGCACGTGAAGCTTTCTGCTACCCAGGATGAAGGGAATAAGTAATCTAGCACGAAGGCTGAACAGTTAATTCACATAGTCAATAGGTTCTCGTGTAGGGAAAAAATCATATATATATATATTACACAATATATATATTGTCCCTGAATCCCCTTGGTAGTTTTAAAAAATGTTTAAATAATTACTGTCTCTAATACTGTCTAATACTGTTCTAATACTTCTAATACCTTTTTTTTTTTTTTTTCCCACCCAGCTGGGAGTAATTCACTTTTTCCTTCCTGTTCTGTACACAGTAGTCAGAAGTACTACCATTGAACTTGGCAATTTTATGTTAGAGTAAAAGTGGCATAATAAATAGGAAAATCTTCCCAAAATAATACTGTTCTTGAGCCAATCCAATGAAAGCACTGTTGGGTCCCTAAAAGAAATACCATATATAATACCACAGATTACCATATATCCCACAGCTTGGATATTTTCTAATGAATGAATTTCTGTGAAATCGTATGTTATCATAGTACTGAAATGACCCTGTAGAAGTGGCCTTGAGAAACCCTTAATAAAAGAAGAGTGATAGACTGGCTTTACAGCAACCAACAAAAGAAAAAAATATTCTTAGTATGTGACAGCTATTCTCCTCGCTACTGGGCTAAGATAACTTTCATCAAATTACTCTACTTGCCCCTCTTTTCAGTTTGATACAAAGTATGGCTGTCGGTTCCTTTTGTTTCTTTTTGCCATGTGGAGGGATAATGAACTGTGTTTTCTTGATCTTCTTTCTGTCTAATATCTCAAACCCTTAGCCTATCTGCAAATCATTCTCCTCCAGTGTTCCAAGGAAAGAATGAAATCTGCTTGCTGCCAAGATCTGTTTGAATGGAAAAACAACGGAAATTGTTTTCAAAATGGTTCCAAAAATGATCACTTGTGTGAATATGGCAATAGCCAGCCTAGAAATACTTGCCTACAGGTAAGAATGACACCATGGCATCCACAACACTGGGAATTTGATGACTGACATGACCTCTCAGCAGTTCATAGATCACAATAGAAAAACACTAACATAGCTGAGAAAACAAAACTACAGAGTTCTATATATCAGATTGAAACAAGGCATTTCTTCTACGTGTGATGTGTTGTGGTTTGTTTACAGAATAATTATTCTGATCTCATAAACTACATCTGACTGTCACTTATTAATATCAGATCATCTTACATTCCATGACGATTGCTTTTGAGTTATTGTCTTGTTCTATGCCGAATGCCATTTAGTTTAATGAGACAGTATCACCTTATTAGAATGCACCTAGGAAAGTGTCACTGTGGACAGGGTGCTTCTAAAATGGTTGAGACAAATTAATATTGTCAAACCCAAGAGAGAGATTATAAATTCTCCTTTAAGCTGCCTTTGTGTCTTTCAAGGACAATTTACCCCCTGCAGATTCAGCTGATGCTTTAAGTACTTCACTCTGTCATTCTGTTAAGTGTTTTAAAATGCTTTCTAAACTCAGATTTTTTTTTTTTCTATTTGTTTATATATAAATGTCGTGGTTTAACCCAACCGGCAGCTAAACACCACGCAGCCGTTCGCTCACCCTCCCCCCTCCCTCTCTGGGACGGGGGAGAGAAATGGAAAGTGAAGCCCGTGAGTTGAGATAAAGACAGTTTAATAAGACAGGGAAAAAAAATAACAAAATAATAATAACAATAATAATAATGATGATACAATGGTGATAATACGAAAGTAATAATAGTATGTACAAACAAGTGATGCACAATGCAATTGCTCACCACCCGCTGACCGATGCCCAGCCTAACCCCGAGCAGTCCGGCCCCCTCCCCCCGGCTAGCCACCCCTATATATTGTTTAGCATGACGTCAGATGGTATGGAATACCCCTTTGGCTAGTTTGGGTCACCTGTCCTGGGTCTGTCCCCTCCCAGCTCTTACTGCACCCCCCAGCCTGCCCGTTGGCAGGACAGAGCAAAGGCTGAGATGTCCTTGGCTTAGTATAAGCACTGCTCTGCAACAATTAAAGCATCGGGGTGTTATCAGCACTCTTCTCATTCTAAGCCAAAACACAGCATTCCACCAGCTACTAGGAAGAAAATTAATTCTGTGCTAACTGAAACCAGGACATCTATCCACCCCTTATTCCATACCATTTATGTCATGCTCAGGTTACACTCTTTTCCATACATTCTAATTAGTCACCTATAGTAATCATGGTAGTGATAACATACAGTATAATATACTATTTAACATGGTGCAATTCAGTTTATGGGCTATTCTCACCCAGTATTAAATCTCCTTGAGGTACACACCGGACCTCTCCGTTCTTTTGCATCACCCACCAAGTATATCCAGGTCCCTGAGCGAAAACAATTCCACGAATAGGTTTGCCTTTTCCTGAGGCAGGAGTAGCCCAGACTGTTTTACCCAGCATATTTTTTACATGCACTACAGGAACTTTATCCCCATCTACAGTACGTAACAGGTTTGATTGGGCAGGTCCAGCTCGGTTGGTAGATCCCCTAGTATTGACTAACCAGGTGGCCTTTGCCAAATGCGTATCCCAGTTTTTGAACGTCCCAGCACCCATTGCTTTCAAGGTAGTCTTTAACAGGCCATTGTATCGTTCAACTTTCCCGGAGGCTGGTGCATGATAGGGGATGTGATACACCCATTCAATACCATGTTCTTTGGCCCAAGTGTCTATAAGGTTGTTTCGGAAGTGAGTCCCATTGTCTGATTCTATTCTTTCTGGGGTGCCATGTCGCCATAGGACTTGCTTTTCAAGGCCCAGGATGGTGTTCCGGGCGGTAGCATGAGGCACAGGATATGTTTCCAGCCATCCGGTGGTTGCTTCCACCATTGTAAGTACGTGGCGCTTGCCATTGCGAGTTTGAGGGAGTGTGATGTAATCAATCTGCCAGGCCTCTCCATATTTATATTTCAGCCATCGTCCTCCATACCAAAGAGGCTTTGACCGTTTGGCTTGCTTGATTGCAGCACATGTTTCACAGTCATGAATAACCTGTGCTATAGCGTCCATGGTCAGGTCCACCCCTCGATCACGAGCCCATCTGTATGTTGCATCTCTACCTTGATGGCCTGAGGTGTCATGGGCCCATCGGGCTATAAATAATTCACCTTTATGCTGCCAATCCAGGTCCACCTGAGCTACTTCAATCTTAGCAGCCTGATCCACCTGCTGGTTGTTTTGATGTTCTTCAGTAGCCCGATTCTTGGGCACATGAGCATCTACGTGGCGTACTTTCACAGCCAGGTTCTCTACCCGAGCAGCAATATCTTGCCACAATGCAGCAGCCCAGATAGGTTTGCCCCTACGCTGCCAGTTGTTTTGCTTCCATTGCTGTAACCATCCCCACAGGGCATTTGCTACCATCCATGAATCGGTGTAGAGATAGAGAACTGGCCATTTTTCTCGTTCAGCAATGTCTAAAGCCAGCTGAATGGCTTTCACTTCTGCAAACTGACTCGATTCACCTTCTCCCTCAGCAGCTTCTGCAACTCGTCGCGTAGGACTCCATACAGCAGCCTTCCATCTCCGATGCTTCCCCACAATACGACAGGACCCATCAGTGAACAGGGCATATTTCTTTTCATTCTCTGGCAACTGGTTGTACAGTGGGGCTTCTTCAGCACGACCCACCTCCTCCTCTGATGATATCCCAAAGTATTTGCCTTCTGGCCAGTCCATGATCACTTCCAATATTCCTGGGCGACTGGGGTTTCCTATTCGAGCCCGCTGAGTAATCAGTGCAACCCACTTGCTCCATGTAGCATCAGTTGCATGATGCGTAGAGGGGACCCTTCCCTTGAACATCCAGCCTAGTACCGGTAATCGGGGTGCTAGGAGGAGCTGCGCTTCAGTACCGACCACCTCCGAAGCAGATCGAACTCCTTCATATGCTGCCAATATCTCCTTTTCAGTTGGAGTATAGCGGGCCTCAGATCCTCTGTATCCCCGACTCCAAAACCCCAGAGGCCGACCTCGAGTTTCCCCAGGTTCTTTCTGCCAGAGGCTCCAGGTGGGGCCGTTCTCCCCGGCTGCAGTGTAGAGCACATTCTTTACATCTGGTCCTGTTCGAACTGGCCCAAGGGCTACTGCATGGACTATTTCCTGCTTGATTTGTTCAAAGGCTTGTCGTTGTTCAGGGCCCCATTCAAACTCATTCTTCTTACGAGTTACTTGGTAGAGTGGGTTTACAATCAGACTGTAATTTGGGATGTGCATTCTCCAAAACCCCACAACACCTAGGAAAGTCTGTGTTTCTTTTTTGTTAGTTGGTGGAGACATAGCTGTTATTTTGTTGATCACATCCATTGGGATTTGACGACGTCCATCTTGCCATTTTATTCCTAAAAACTGGATCTCCCGTGCAGGTCCTTTGACTTTATTTTGTTTTATGGCAAAACCGGCTTTCAGAAGGATTTGGACTATTTTCTTCCCTTTCTCGAAAACTTCCTCTGCTGTGTCACCCCACACAATAATGTCATCGATGTACTGCAGGTGTTCAGGAGCTTCCCCCTGCTCTAGTGCAGACTGGATCAGCCCATGGCAAATGGTAGGGCTGTGTTTCCACCCCTGGGGCAGCCTATTCCAAGTATATTGGACTCCCCTCCAAGTGAAGGCAAATTGTGGCCTGCACTCTGCTGCTAGAGGGATGGAGAAAAATGCATTAGCGATATCAATTGTGGCGTACCACTTGGCTGCCTTCGATTCAAGTTCATACTGAAGTTCCAGCATGTCCGGCACTGCAGCACTCAGTGGTGGCGTGACTTCGTTCAGGCCGCGATAGTCCACTGTTAGTCTCCACTCGCCATTAGACTTTTGCACTGGCCATATGGGACTATTGAAAGGTGAATGAGTCTTGCTGATCACTCCTTGGCTCTCCAATTGACGAATTAGCTTATGGATGGGAATCAGGGAGTCTCGGTTGGTGCGATATTGCCGCCGGTGCACAGTTGTGGTAGCAATTGGCACTTGCTGTTCTTCGACCCTCAGCAACCCCACAACAGAGGGGTCCTCTGAGAGACCAGGCAAGGTAGATAATTGTTTAATGCCCTCTGTCTCTAAGGCAGCAATACCAAAAGCCCACCGGAACCCTTTTGGGTCCTTGCAGTATCCTCTTCTAAGATAGTCTATGCCAAGGATACATGGAGCATCCGGACCAGTCACAATGCGGTGCTTTTCCCACTCATTCCCAGTCAGACTCACTTCAGCCTCCAATACAGTCAACTGCTGAGATCCCCCTGTCACTCCACAAATATAGATGGGCTCTGGTCCTTTATAGCTCGATGGCATTATAGTACATTGTGCACCGGTGTCTACTAAAGCCTTATACTTCTGTGCGCGTGATGTGCCAGGCCATCGAATCCACACAGTCCAATAAACTCGATTGTCCCTTTCCTCCCCCTGGCTGGAGGCAGGGCCCCCCTAATCCTGGTCAGAATCTTCCTCGTTTCTGTGTTTGAAGGACTGTCTGCTGGAAGTTGGAGCAGCAAACTTTTCGGAGAATCCCTTTTTCCTGATTGTTTTCTTTTGCAACTCACGTACCCGTGCCTCTAGGGTCGCGGTAGATTTTCCATCCCACTTTCTCATGTCCTCTCCATGGTCTCGTAAGTAAAACCACAGGGTGGCACGGGGTGAGTACCCACCATATCGTCTTCCTTGTGTGGGTGAACGCCTACCCCTGACAGCTGAGACACTGCTTTGTACAGGTGCGAAGGAGAATAATCTCTCTTCAAGTTGGTGAACCTTTTCAGAAAGTTTCTCCCAAGTGTTCTCCTTTGGTCGGTGGGCACTGGTTGGTTCAGGTGGGGAGGACAATAGATTCTCTTCAAGTTGGTGAACCTTTTCAGAAAGTTTCTCCACAGCTGAGACGCAGGCCTGTAAGGAAGAGGAGAGACTTTCTTCGTACTGCCGGAGTTGTTTAGCCGCTTCACCCACTGTGGGTTCCTCATCCTCTTTCCAGGCCATTATTGCCAATGAGCTGGCATATGATGATGGTGCACTCCGTACAAACTTCCGCCACATGGGTCGTGTACACTTGACTTCATCTGGATCTGTGGATGTTTGTTTGAGGTCTGGATCCTCATAAATCACTTCCCGTACGGCTAATTCCCTCAGGTACTGGATTCCCTTCTCCATAGTGGTCCACTTGCCTGGTAGACATAAAATATCTTCCTTGAAGGGATACCTTTCCCTCACAGCTGAGAGGAGACGCCTCCAGAGGCTGGTGGGTCGTGCTCCATCTGCAATTGCTTTGTCAATGCCGGCGTCTCGAGCAAGGGATCCCAGCCGCTTGGCTTCCCTGCCGTCTAATTCCACACAATTGGCTCCAGAGTCCCAGCACCGGAGCAGCCAGGTGACAAGCTGCTCACCTATACAGCGACCAAAATCTTTTCGCACATCTCGTAGCTCGCGCTCGTTTAGGCTTCGGGTAGTTACTGTTGCTCTTTCGGCATCCTCATCTTCCTCCTCCTGAATCCTTGACGGCCCAGCGTCGTCATCATCTTCGTCATCTCTATACTTAGTTTTGGCAGAAGCCTTACCTGGATTGGCAGAAGACTCTCTGCGTTCTAAACGACTTGAATTTCTATACCATATTTTCACCTTCTCTACAGGGGCAGCTTGCACTGCTACTGCTCGTTTCTCTGACTTTGTTACAGGGTCTGCCACAGGGGTTGGAATGCCCTCTGCAGGGTCAACTTGCACTGCTACAGCTCGTTTCTCTGACACGGCCACAGGAGCTGGAGCGGCTACAGGAGCTGGAGCAGTTGCAGGAACCGGAGCTGTAGCGGCTACAGAAGCTGGAGTTGGAGCTGGAGCAGTTGCAGGAGCTGGGACTGGAGCAGCAGTAGGAGCTGGAGCTGGAGCAGTTGCAGGAGCTGGGACTGGAGCAGCAGTAGGAGCTGGAGCTGGAGCGGCTTCAGGAGCTGGAGCTGGAGCGGCTTCAGGAGCTGGGACTGGAGCAGTTGCAGGAACTGGGACTGGAGTAGCGGCCGGAGCTGGAACTGGAGCGACTGCAGGAACTGGGACTGGAGCAGCTGCAGGAGCTGGAGCTGGAGCAGCTTCAGGAGCTGGGACTGGAGCAGTTGCAGGAGCTGGAGCTGGAGCGGCTGCAGGAGCTGGGACTGGAGCGGCTGCAGGAGCTGGGACTGGAGCGGCTGCAGGAGCTGGGACTGGAGCGGCTGCAGGAGCTGGAGCTGGAGCAGCTTCAGGAGCTGGAGCTGGAGCGGCTGCAGGAGCTGGAGCTGGAGCGGCTGCAGGAGCTGGGACTGGAGCGGCTGCAGGAGCTGGGACTGGAGCGGCTGCAGAATCCACCGTAGGGGTCACAGTGGCCGTTGGATCTGTCACAGGGTTTGGAGTGGCCGCAGGGTCTGTCACTAAGTTGACAGCAGTATCAATGGCAGCTCGATAGGCATGAGCCAGGCCCCAGCACGTTACAATGATTTGTGTTACTTTGGAACTGCCAGAATCATTACACCTTTTTTTCAAGCATTCTGCCAGTTTTTGAGGATTTTGCCATTGTTCAGGGGTGAATTTCCAACACACTGGGGGTGCCAACTGCTCTAGATGCCTGCCCATATCCACCCATACTCCCTGCCACCCACAACTATACTGCCTCCGGGCAGATCTCCGGATGAGCTTCATAAGTAGTTGTTTAACTTTAAGCAGAATCTGAAGTGCATTCATGAGGCAGAACAACAAGACTATGGTATTCTGAGTATTCCAGAAATATTCAATATCTTGGAGAGCTATTGTGACAAGCTCAGGGGATAAGAGGGTGGTGAAGGAGGAAGGCAGAGTGACCCAGGAGGATACAGGGGTGGTGAAGGAGAAAGGGAGAGTAAGCAAGTAAGGAAAAATATCCTCCCCTTTCCCCTCCACAGATTGACTCTCTAATGGAGAAAAACAATAGGTATAATTGCTAATAGTTCCCAAGATGCTGTTTCCAAAGTACAGAGTCCACGATGTTACTGAGTATAAATACCAAGTTAGAGTCATGACCAGATATCTTATCGTCTCATAAGCCATTGCTATAACACTTAGTACCATAATGGTCTGAAACCAGGGCCCGGAGAGGAGAAACAACACTACAGAGAGCAAATACGGAAAATAATGTACTATAATACTCAATTTGGAAAACAGGCGCAGCAGAGTTGTGATTAAAGCAATCAGCATCGTGACAAGTGACTATTAAGCAGGTCTAATCCTTACACCAATTTTAGTTTAACACACTCTGATCAGATCTGCCGTTATCTCAACCTTTCGGGCCCCACGTTGGGCGCCAAAAAGACTGTCGTGGTTTAACCCAACCGGCAGCTAAACACCACGCAGCCGTTCGCTCACCCTTCCCCCTCCCTCTCTGGGACGGGGGAGAGAAATGGAAAGTGAAGCCCGTGAGTTGAGATAAAGACAGTTTAATAAGACAGGGAAAAAAAATAACAAAATAATAATAACAATAATAATAATGATGATACAATGGTGATAATACGAAAGTAATAATAGTATGTACAAACAAGTGATGCACAATGCAATTGCTCACCACCCGCTGACCGATGCCCAGCCTAACCCCGAGCAGTCCGGCCCCCTCCCCCCGGCTAGCCACCCCTATATATTGTTTAGCATGACGTCAGATGGTATGGAATACCCCTTTGGCTAGTTTGGGTCACCTGTCCTGGGTCTGTCCCCTCCCAGCTCTTACTGCACCCCCCAGCCTGCCCGTTGGCAGGACAGAGCAAAGGCTGAGATGTCCTTGGCTTAGTATAAGCACTGCTCTGCAACAATTAAAGCATCGGGGTGTTATCAGCACTCTTCTCATTCTAAGCCAAAACACAGCATTCCACCAGCTACTAGGAAGAAAATTAATTCTGTGCTAACTGAAACCAGGACAATAAAGGAAAAAACTTGCAATTGCAAGTTTTAAGGTATTGATATAGATAACAAATGCAGATGATAACAGCATTGTCAAAGGAACAAAAAGATTTTAAGCAACTATTGTGTATAATATTTACACTTAGCTGATACATCTAGAAAACATCATTTGAAACAGTCAACATTCAGGCTCATCTTCATTGCAAGCAGTTTTTATTTGAAAGTAAGAGACCTGTATTACTAAATATGTATTCCATTTCAGACAGATTTATTTTCAAATTCCACATTTCCACATACAAAACTCTAAAAGAATCCTCATCTCAAGTTCAGCACAGTTTTAAGCATTCTTGTAATATGAACTTAATTACAGATATAAACGACAACATCAAAATATTAATCTCTCCTCCTGAAAATAAATAAATAAATAAATAATCAGTTTCTTTACCTTACCCAGATCTAAACTTGAATGACCTCAAACATTTCCACAACCTTTAGTCATGTAGTTTCTCAAAGTGTGCACTCTTCAGAGTGTCCTAAAAATTAACAGGTCAACTTTCACACACCGAGGCTCACCCAGTAAACTAAGTAGGAAAAAGTTTTTCTTTTTTTCTCCCAGGTAAGCCTCTACTTTTTGTCTCCCTACCAAGCTTGCACCCAAGAGGGTCTCTTTGCTAGTAGATGGAGCATCATCTCAGTATACCTTCTAACTGCTTGGAAATAGAGTTTTCTTGCACATCATTTCTCACTCATAAAAAGGTGGCCTGTAAAAATGCAATTACTTAAAAACAAAAGAAGCCAAAAAATATCCAGACCATTAATGAAACTGTTGTATTTGTCTTCTGTATTTTTGGCCTCTAGTGCGAAATTTGGTTTTACAATTTTGAGAATTTGAAGTTGTAGTCTTCCACAGCTCAATTTTGCATCTGAATAAATAATTGAAGTAAAAAGGCTTGAAATGTTATACCCTTAAATATTTAAATATTTAAAGACTTACTTATTTAAAGTCTTTAAATACTTGAAGACTTACAATAAACATTTCAGGCCCAATATCTGGAACAATTTCAAAAAATCAAAACATTACATAAGAATATAACAATTCTGTAGAAATGTAACAGAGGAACAGATGCTGTTTTTTGTTCGTTTGTTTGTTTTTTCCAAAAAAAACCTTTCCCTCTCTTCATCTAACTTATGAAAAATTACATTTTTTTTTAAAGTTGAAACTCGTTACTTCAGATAATCTGACTGACTTATTTTAAAAAACATGTAGTGAGAAATTTCAAAATTTAGGAAGATATACAAATGTATGCTAGTTTGGGCCATTGTTGTATTTCAAAATACCAGTTGAAAAATTGAACAAAAGTTCTGAATTTTAATTGAATTATAACATGACAATATGTGACAACATTCTTTTTACTTTTTTTTTTTTTTCTCTCTGCAGATGCAGAAAGCATCTAGAGATGCAGAAGCTGACCAAAAGAAGAATGCTTTGAATTATAATACAACATTGAATAAAATGCATAGGGAAAGATCACAAGATCTAAGTATAGTGCAACTTCTGCTTTAAGTTGTATTATTTGCATGTCAAACAATATTGATTTATTGAGGTCATCTGTTCAATAACATTTATAGTTCCTATTCTTTATCATCCTCCCATTTTATTTATGGTTACATGTTTCTTTGATTTTTGACTTTCATCATTCTCTTCTTTGTTATTTGAGCCATGAAATAGTCCGTCTTAAAATACACAAGATTACCATTAAGATTGTTTCAAAATATTTTTTATTGGTGTTTACCTTTGCCTCAAATAAGACATTCAAGTAATTTTAGTGAGAGCCTAATCTGGAAGTGTAGCATATTGCTGCTATATGTTGTACAAAATTTATGTTGTGTTTCGTATTAGCAGTTGGGGAAAAATGGACTTGCAGATTTGTAGAAAAAGTAAAGGCAAGGGACAAGAATACTTTTAAAATATTTGTTCCATGTTGTTTTCTACATCCCCAGCTTACTATTTGCAATAAAATTTTCTATTCATTTCTATAACTTCATAATCATTGAGTTTTCTGATAAAAGTACCTATTGTATCTAATGTAATCCCATCTCATAAAAAACAGACTTTGTTATTTTACAGTAATAGATACATTTAGCCCAATCTTGTCAGGACATTTTTGAAGTCCAGAATGAATTAAGGAAAGGAAGAAAACATAATTAAAAAGCCTCCATCTTAAAACCATGACTCTTAAGGCTAATGAAGCAGACTTCTTTGGAGTCTTAGGCAATCTAAAAAAGGTAGCTTTTATATTGAAAGAAATTAGTTTATATATAAACATAAAAAATATGCCTTGCAGTATTTCTGACTACCCAAAGGAAACAGCCTATCATATGGGAAATAAAAGGGAGGTTTTGTAACACTTTATTTACAAGACACTTTATTTTTCTTTCTAAATGAAAGAACTCAACCATTTTATGAGTAGGAACCTGTCTGAAAAACAAACACACACACAAAAGATACACATTCGAACTACATCTGCTCCATCCTCTCTTTTTCTCAACTACTTATTCTGCACTAGTAAAGGTAGTTCTAAATGAATTTTACTTTCATACTGTTGAAAAATACATTAACATATCCTGTGTTAGAATAAAGTAGCTTTGTATTACTCAAAATCAAATAATAATGGATTCATGGACTCCACTTTTTTTTTCTTTTTTTTTTTTTTTCTTTTTTTTTTTCTATAAAATTCCAGAAATTTTCTACCTAGACTGTTATACCTCTATTACTTTCATCCTCTTTCTTGGAGAGGGTCAAGGGAAAGACAGTCTTGACAAGGACATTGACCTGAGAGTCAACAGAGTGGGCCATGAGTACCTGATCTTTCAATGGCTTTATGAACTTGGGTAAATCTTTTGTGACCAAGTTTGAAAAATGTGTTGTTTTAACTGATTAGCTGTGAAGAGAAGAAAAAAGGTATTAATAGCCCTGTGTTAAGTTCACAAAACTGAGCAGGCTGGCATAAAAAATGTTTATGATGATGATTAGAGGGGAACAGGCTTTCACTTCCCTATAGCTTAAGTATCAGCCTACCTTCAGGAGTCTAGGTGTAAACTCAAATTTGTAATTAATATCTAATATCATTTGTAATACCTAATGTTCAGAGAGAGCTGTGTTAAGTCTTACATCCTTCCAAGTAGATTGGAACCATAACCCCCAAAGAGCATTTTAATCATTACACTTCATCAGGAAGATGTTCTGAGAGATAAGTAACCCTCAACCTGTTTCCTTGACATTGTTCCACTTCGCATAAGAATTTAAGTATCTTCCAAAGAAATAAATTTTATACTTCGCATTAGAGCACTCATCCTGAAGAAAGAACCAGTGGACCAGTTCTTTCTTCCACTAATATTTTGCTTGTTTGTTTTGGAAAGGAAAGGGAAAACTAAATTTCCCTCCACATACGAGTGTGAATAGACCAGTTACATAATCAGTTTCACATGGTCTTTGGATGAGTCGATGTCTAATTACTCTGTAAATGGAATAACTTCAACAGAAAAAAAATAATTAAAAAATGGAACATTCAGTATGTGAGGTTTCTCAATCAAAAATCAAATCTGAGGCTCCTCAGATGGAGAATGGAAAAGAACAAGATTTTCTATATCCTAAAACAATCTGTTTACAGCTGAAAGACTTCCCAGACTATTATCAGTTTAATCTCTGCTCTCTATGTGACTGATCTGATAAGTGTTCTTGGAGAATGATTTACTTAGCCCTGAAGATAAGTGTTTTGTATGCCTGTTTTGCCCAGCTTCTCAGAGTAGAAAGGTCTAAAACAGGTTTGGACATGATCAGATGGTCTTCAAGTACCTAAGGAAATTTAGTTATGGAAATGTACATTCTGATGGATTTAAGGATTACCTTCATCCGTAGTGTGAGGTTTTGGGATACAATTAGAAATTTAAATGTACGGAGTCATAATACCTAACTTTGTTATCTACCACTTCTGTTTTGTGTACAATGCTTCCATCCTAAAATGTTCTTCTATAAAAAGGACAAAGTAAAATATCCCCAATTTTTATGCATTGTGTAACCAAATGTATTAAATCTCATAATATTTAATGATCAGATATGAGACAATGGAGGAAAATATGAGCCCTTATAGATAACTAACAAAACACACCTGCTACTATGATATTAAAGAATTTATTCAGCGACCTTACCAAATGTTTTATCTTTGCCAGAAAACAGACAAATAAACAAACCTGCAAAGATTACACTGTTAAAGCTATCTAGAGATGTCTCCTCATCTGCAGGACTCTACGAACATTAACTAATCTATAATCATCTATGGCATAATTGAGGTTGCAATCAGATTTTCCTTTTTCAATTGATTCAGTAGTTAATGATGTTAGGAAACCTGAATTTAGAATAACCATCCAATATCACAAAAAGCAAATTATAGTCTTTTGTTAAAATAAAATAAAATAAAATAAAATAAAATAAAATAAAATAAAATAAAATAAAATAAAATAAAATAAAATAAAATAAAATAAAATAAAATAAAATAAAATAAAATAAAATAAAATAAAATAAAATAAAATAAAATAAAGCATTTCTGTGTCAGTCAAGAGAGTACCAGCAATGAGAAGATAACACTAGAGACAGAACACAGAATCTTTGCTTCAAAATCAAAGTTAGGAATGGGATAGAGGAGGTGGCTGTCAGAGGGTGGAGGTGGGCATGTAAACTCTGCTCCAGGACGTTTCAGCCATGCCAGGAAGCTGTACCATTACTTGCCCAGTTTTGCCTGAGTCTAGGTTGATGGAAAATATCTTGACCAGATGAAGGATATTCATCTTAATTTCCCTCAGTGTTGATGTCTTGAACCACCTTGAATACTGACAATAGCTAATAAGCTATAGGTTGAAGCAAAATGAGCTTATTACCTGACACCTTGCCATCTTCATTAGAGAAGATTTATGCTAACTATAGAGAAAACATCACCAGATTTATAGACCTAAAGTAATAAATGTAAAGATGCTCTTTAGTCAGCAAAAGCATCCTTGTGGAGATTTATATCAGAAAGCCACTTCATCAGTCTCTGATTAATAATTTATTAAAAGCATGGACTCATTCCATTATTTCTTTCTAATATTTTCACCCTTTTTCTTTCTCCATCAAGAACATAATTCATTATAATATGCTATCAAGGGTGACTGCTGTAACCAAAGATGAACTTTAAAAAGAAATATGCAATTATTTTTATAAATGTATAAAAAAATTAATGCCCACAGACTTAAAAATGATTAAGTTGATAGTAATCAACTTAAAACAATATTTGACCATCCACTATTGCTTCCTGAAGACAAATATTGGGAATACATTTTCACAGGGCTGAATAATTTTATCACCAGCAATATCATCTCTAGCTATTGAAGCTGAACTGTTAATAGTTAACTCTTAAAAAGACAAAACTAAGGATAAGAAAGTTTTGTCTGAATATTGAGATAAACAGTGAAATCTATTATACTGTACTGTCATTTCTACAAGCACATCCTTTTCATATTTATTTCACTGTCCCACAAGTCATGCTGATTAAACTGATCAAGGCAGTTTATGGAGTTTGACTTTAAACACAGCTGATTGAGAAAGAAGACTGCATACATTTCAAGTTAACCTTTCTGTGATTGCTTCTATTTTCTTCTTTTTATACAACACCCGCTTACCTGGCATTCTAAAGTTCTGAATAAGAAATATGTCTGGCTGCTGATGAAATAATTCACTCTTATTTTTAAACTCCATTTGTGAAACATTCTTCCAGATATATAATATTGTCAGATGTAACGTGTGACTTTTACTATCTCCTTATAGAAAATATTTTGGCATAAGGAAGGGATTTCTCTACATTGTCTACACATTCTGTCTTTTCACTAATTATTTTTTAAAAATATATACTCGGGAATGAAGATGGTCAGATAACATGATGCTGCAGTACCAGTTGTTTGAATATATTTTTCCTGATGGTTTAGAACTGGTGACACAGTGTATTAGTGAGTATTTCAACATCCCATGCGTCAACTCTCCTGAACCCATGAAGAAGAAAAGATGTAAGAAAAAAAAAAAAAGTAAAAACAATAAATAAATTAATTGATCTGGGGATGTGAGCTTCACCTGTGGTGATTAGAGATGATTTCTTGGATTTGTTGCCTACACAACACAATACATATGTATTATATGCATACATAACCGAACTTATATGAAAAGCTGCACTAGATTTGTTCTATTCTTATTATGGTCAGCCTTCAGTCTGGTAGATGAGGAAGCAATCCAGCACAATCTTTAGTCATTATGAGAAATACCAATCTTGTCAGTTAATTACACACAGAGCTGTGTGTGACCAATAACAATTCTTACTCATGTCCGTTCTTGCTAGATATAAGCATATTATTTTGAGATGAACAGTCTTTATGATATGCCCAACATACTTTATTTCATACAATCATCATGAGGGAGATGAGCATGAATAGGACATAATTAATGCTGAACTTGCAGTAAGTAATTTCAGATATTTATACTTGAGAAATTTGTTTGGGGATCTGGGGTATTTTATTGTACTCCTTGATGAGTACTCCTTGATGATCTTTTGCCTTCTTTATTCTCTGGGTTAAAAATGCTTGGATGGAGATGTCAAGAAAAAATAAACAACTCAGCTTGCAGGCCTTTGAAGCTAGGTCTGATAGTGAAGTAATGTATGTATATACAATGCCCTTAAAAGGAGTTAGCTTACTTAGGAAATTGGCTTATCCCAAGGGATATATTCTGCTTGCTAATCCTCTTTCTCCTCCGTTCCTACCTTGTACACACAGAATTGATATGGTGGTGGAAGTTAGTACAGTTTTCCTCTCTCCAATGCTCTGGAGATTCAAGCATGGCATGCCAGTGTAGGGGCTTCTAAGATCTGTGTGGTATGTATCTGCATCATGCCAGAGAAACCAGTCCCTTATATACATTTATATTTTTGCTTGAAGTTCTCTCTGTTATTTTGTGTTCAACCATCTCTATTGTAGCAGTTTGGAGGTAATATAAACGTGATATAAACCTTAAATTGGGAGTGATAGATCACTATAAAATGTTTTCCAAAATCTAAGGAATGAAATGGTCTTCTGTAAAATCACCATTATTGAAACAATGGCTTTCAGTATATAAAGAAGCCCTTTTTAAGTGTTATAAAATATCAAACTTTCACATCTTGTCAAACTCCACAAAGTTGTTGGGGTTAGTTCAAAGCTCCATTTAGCTGCCATGTATTTTTCCCCTTTATTTCCTTTTCCATCATTTTTGATTACCAAGATTTGATGAACTGTTATCACAAAAACATAAGTAGTGGCCACTTGAATCAACTTGCTTTTCTGTCAAGAATGTCTCAGCAGTAGCTTTCATTCCTTTGAAAGATTTCTCTTCAAGTCAGATGGAAAGCATTATTTTATAAAGAAGTACCTTACTGCTTTATAGCTCAATTTTCCAGTGCTTCTGGAGAGAGACAGAAAGACTAAGGGAGTTGAAGGCACTTGGCACCCTCCAGGAGGCACTCCGCACAGCAGAGGATTGAATCATTAGATATGGTATTTTTCATAGCACACATAAAATAATGTTGGCTTTGAGCTCTGTTTTGTGAATCTGTACAATGTTCTACTTCCTGGTAATACTTTTACAAGTACTGTAGTTGCTATACTGTAATCAGAGATTGTTGGGTTGGTTTTTAACCTGCTTCTGTAAATATTATAGAAGACCTATTGCTGTGAAATGTAATGTTAAATATGGTTTCCTTAGGTAGTTTCACAGGGACAGGATTCATTCTTTTATCTGTTGAGGAGTCTTTTTTTTTGATACAGTGAGCACTGCTTAATTGCTTGTGTTTTCCAACACATCTCTAAAGCTTGTGACATTTTTATTATTAGAATGTGGATCAGAAGAATAAGTGGCAAAGGAGGGCATAAGTTCTATGCATTCAGGTGGGTTGCAAGTATCCTGGCGTATAGGTAAAATAACATAACATAATTAGGTGAAAGAAAAGAGGATGGCGAATGATGTGTGAATAGTTGGGAAAGTTATATCAAGACCAGCTGAGGTGGTAGGAATGGAAATTTTCTTTAATTTTGTTAATTTCTGTGATTCTGTGAAATTAATGAAACTAATGTTTCAATGTCTAGGAACAAAGACGAAAGAGATGTAAGGAGAGGAATTACAGAAACCATATTGAGAACATGACACATTCTTAGGTAGACTGCAATAAATAATGGCTGAAGATGAAAGTGAGAGTCCAGGCAGCAGTGGACCAGAGAGACCCAACCATACATGTAGGAGCAAGGAGAACCTGTAAAGGAAGTCAGACGTAGAGGGGCGAAAGCATGATGCAGGCAAGTAAACTCATAAAACAAAACAAAACAAAACAAAACTCACTTTCCCAGTAACAACTTACTTGCTGTTAGGTAACTCTTACATGTTTTGTCTAACTGTTAGGAATTCAGAGTCCATAAGCATCATAGTTTTGCTTGCAGTGTCCTTTACCTGCCAATTTATATTTCCTAGATATAGCTTATAGGCTGCTGGAAGTTTTATTTTCTGGAATGTAATGAAAATTTATAGTGTTGAAAATCTTAATTTTTAGTACTGTGATGCCACTGGGCAGGAAGGGATGAAGCATTGTCATAAGTGAGAACATGGTCAGGGAGATTTGAAACATGAAAGAGAAGGCACAGAAAATAATGCACTGAAATAAAAGAAGACAGTAGAAATAAAAACAAGAGAGCATAAAAGTAATTGAATAAACCATTGAATTTAATTATACTACCAAAATACTACTGAAAAGAATGCATGGATTTATATACTAAATAAGCTAGTTCATATTAAAAAATACATTAAAATTCTTCAATTAAAAATGTTAGATTTTTAAATTTTATTTTGTAATAAAATGTTGCAGTTTCAAACTGAGAGGTTTAAGAGGTCAGAGATTTATTTTGAAAAGTATTTTGGGAG
Organism: Aythya fuligula; assembly: GCF_009819795.1. Lineage (NCBI taxonomy): Eukaryota > Metazoa > Chordata > Aves > Anseriformes > Anatidae > Aythya > Aythya fuligula. Next base: position 29,987,120 of record NC_045559.1, on the reverse strand, counting down.
ATAAAATCTAGACATTTTTAATAGAATATTGAAAATACTAATTTTTATTCAAGAAACCCTTTAAAATAGATTGTGAAATGACTGTCTTTAAAACCAATGCAGCATTGTTTTAATTTCTTCAAAATCATCCTTTTAAAGTAACTTTATCTTAATAGAGTTTTGTTTCCATTTCATAGGTATCTTCTTTTCAAGCAAATTGTATTTGCATTATTTTGATTTTATTTTTTCCTTTTGCAGTGATTAAAACTGCTTTTATTCTTGACATCAGGGAAGCAAATTAGACAGGCACTCAAGATATTTACAAAAATAAGAAAGCTTATATTCATTTGGAATTATAAAAAAAAAAAAAAAAAAAAAAGTAAGATAGACAGGAATTTGGTCTTCTTGCTCCTTGTTTTCTTCTATTTTCCATTTCCAGGAGAAACATGTGAAGATACCACCTTGAGACATACTGGATGTTACTGAGAAATTGGGATATAGTCAAGAGTAAACAGTGGACTATTGAGAATAGTCACAGAGTAAATAGTGACTATTTGCAAGACCAGCTATTTTAGTATGTCAGGTACAAGGTTCTAGCCTGAGGTCAGAGAGTAAAGTAAATTGCTTGATCTTGCTTAGAGCAAGTGTTTGCAGATACACTTCTGGGTTTGTCTGGAATTCTTGAATATGTCATGTCATATGTGAATATGTCTAGGCAACATATTTTGTAGAAACCAGAAGACATCCAGTCAAAGAAGCTATGGTGCAGAATCTCTATTATTGTGCTCCTTACTTAGCTGCTGACTGACAAGCAGAGTTTTTTTTTCAAAAACTTGTTTGTTTGTTTGTTTGTTTTCATTATATCATTCATTGTTCTTATGGAGGTTTCAAAGTCTGAAAGCTGTAGAAATCTACTTCTTCTTCAGTAAATTCCATAAATAATTATTGAATCAGGTATAATTATATATCAAGAGAAATTTCCTAAGTTGGAAATAGCATAAAGGCCTTAAAATTTTTAGCATGCTACATATGTCATCATTTATTCATATTACATCAAGTTACAGCTGCAATGTACATTATACAATCGCACTAGGCCATTAGGGAGAACAAAAATAAACACAAAATACAATTGGATTTTGAGTAGCTTCATTTTAAGTGAGCAAAAATCAGAAAGGAAAGTTTCTATGCTTCATTCTCAGCTCTTATCTGGGTCTCTGTGAACACTACAGAAAAAACTTCTGAAGACAGTTCTGTCTTCTTTCACTCTACCTTTGCCTTCCTCTTTTTACTGTGATGTAACTCATGAGTGAAGAATTCAGAGTAAATAATTAAACAGAACACCATATTCAAATATATAACCATTTATTAAAACAAATGAGGTGATTCAGTTGGGTCAATTGGTGATTCAGTTGGGTCAATTTCTTCCAAAATTTAGATTTTTGACAATATAACAAAATATGTGAAACACTGAATTCTACTGGATTATGCTGCATTAGATCAATTAAGTCAATATAACACCTTAATAACATGACAGACCAAAGACAAATATTGACAAGCAATGCGCTTTCTTTGCTAATTGCATGAAGGGTTGAAAATTTGTATGATAAAAAACATTGCTTGTATTAACAAGAATTACAGATTAAATTAAATCTTACAGATGTATTTGAGCTGGGGAGAACAATAAAAATGAAATCTCTCAACGTATGATATCCCACAGGCACATATTCTCACTGTATCTGTTAATAGTTAAAATCCTGGCGACACAATTGTGAATATTATTTCTTCTTTTAGGAAGAAATTCTTTACCAAAAGGGTTGTTAGACATTGGAACAGGCTGCCCAGGGAAGTGGTGGAGTCACCATCCCTGGAAGTCTTTAAAAGACGTTTAGGTGTAGAGCTTAGGGATATGGTTTAGTGAGGACTGTTAGTGTTAGGTCAGAGGTTGGACTCGATGATCTTGAGGTCTCTTCCAACCTAGAAATTCTGTGATTCTGTGATTCATTAAAGCCAGTTCATGTGCTGGCTGGATCACAAATACCTCTTTCTGTATATCATCTGTTTCTTAAATAGTTAATTTTATCATAATAATTACTCCTTTTTGTTGTCCTTTATCTACAATTTCAGGAACTCCAGCTTCACGGATCTGCTCTCCTAGCTTTATACCAGAACACCAGAAGTTACAGGACTCTGCTACCTGTAGCAAAGAGAAGCAGGAATTTTCACAGCATTTTTTTGGTATATCAGAACTTCCTGATTTTCCCGAGTCACTTCACCTCTCAAAATTTGTAGCCTGAGGCTGAAAATTGATAAGAAACAGTTTTTTGTTGTTGTTGTTGTTTGTTTGTTTTGTTTTTCATTTCAGTTCCTGGCACTTTTACACATGACACTGAAGCATGCTTTTTAAAAATATTTGCAGTATTTCTTATTGCTGGAAATGAAGCGGAAAAAGGTCAGTCAAATATTCTAGAACTTTTAAAGTAAGGCACTATTTTATTTTTTCTTCAGGATTAGAAATGGTTCAATGTTTGATGATGTTTTATTTTTTATTTTTTACTATCTACTTATGAAATCACTACTTCTTAAAGGCTTTTAGCAACAATAACTGTTAATAAGGACTACTCTCTACCAAACAAAACAAGAATACCAACCGGTATCAGTTTGCACAAATTATTTGATCCAAGATATGCAGTCCTCTAATCTATGACAAGTTTTCTATGGAAGTTCAATTCTAAATCATAACTCACCACAAGGGAGAAATATTTAATCATAAAGAAAATATATATATATATATATTGCTGATAAACTTATGATTCAGTAGGATGAAAAAGAAATATTAATCTCAAATTAACCACATGATAAAACACCAGTGTTCACATCAACCTAATATGTGGACTAAAGTACCTACCTCTTCTTCTTTCAGTTCCATCCTCTTAAATGTTTGTTTTCTTATTCTTTTCAAATCAATAGACACAATAGATAAAAATATCAGAGACTGAAATTTTCAAATTTGGATTTGACATTTTCCACTGGGTGGAGTTTATTCCTTCTATTTACTGGTGTCATCCAGGTTTCAATCTCATGCTGAGCAGATGCTTTACTAATGCTTTGCACATTGGTTAATCAAATATTTATGCAGCACATGAATGAAATATACTTACATTTCACTGCGGATGATTGAGTAAGTTCTATACAATTTCCCCCGTGAATGGAGTCACTTCCAAACACTTTCAATTATTCATGTCCTAATTTGCAAATATTGCAAGGAATTCTTATCTGGCAATGCTGCTAGTCCCATAGCTGAGGAGAAGGAATGAAATAAATCCTTCCATGTATGGCAGATATATGATAATGAGTGATTCTGTTCTCTCAATATTATATACTCAGTGCCAGGTCCTGGCTAATCCAGAAATCAATGCTAATATATAATTTTTCTCTCCTATATTACAGCTGAAACATTCTGACACTTTGTGTGCTCTGGAATTTTGAAATGCATAGGTGGTTTAATCTTAAATAATATGGAAAAATCTTGTGAAAATAATATATCAAAAAACAACATATGCAAAATCTTTCCTCTGCCCTCAAAAATGTAGATTAGAAGCATTTTGAGGAATTTGAAATAGACAGATAAAAAAGCCAAGGGCCTGATTCTGCAGACTTCATATTTATGTAGTCCTTACTCATGCAAACTGTTTCATTTTAATTTTGCTGTAGTAGGCACTAATACATAATATACTTTATTACCTTTCAGTTGTATTTTTTGTTGTTGTTGTGACAAGCAGAATGCATGATTTTATTCTTAGGTAATACATTAAACATTAATTGGAATTCTATACATAATTAAGATAAATGTGTAGTTAACCAACACACAGTACTATGCCTATAAACCAAACAAAATTTAAAAAAGAAAAACATAAGTATTGCTTCTTAAATCTGAGCTGGCATCAAGCTGGGAGGAGCTGCAAGCACACTTTAGGAGATTATTAAAATACAAAATGATCTTGAGAAACTGGAGAAGTTATCAGGAAAAAAAAAAAAAAAATAAAAAATAAACAACATAGTTCACTAGGGAGAGAAACACTTGTTTTTCTGCATACCAGATTCTCTCACAAAACAAACAAACAAACAAAAAAAACCTGATCATATTAGTGTTAGACTGTGGTAAACAGGGGTATTGTCAACACGGCAAGCACTCTTTCTTTTTAAGAATTTACTGATAATGCTTCAGTTTGAATATTTTTCTCAAATGTTGGAGCTCTGTTGTAAGCAAGACACAGAGCATTGAGAGAATATTGAGAAGACAAGAAGCAACAGTGCTCTGTTATATACGACAGTCTGAAGAAATTGTAATTTAAGAAAGAGAGTTTGGTGTTTACAGTTCAAACTTTTTAAGGAACAGCTATGTATGAAAAGGGAATGTCCAGCTATAATACCAGGAAAATAAAGGTCTTCAGCTGTAATAAACTGAATAAAATGTGTGTATAAACTCACATTTATAGTAGACATCAGGAAAATTTTTTGGAACAGAATGTTACGAATGCGAGGAAATGTGGAAACAGGAGTTTTTAGGAACAGTTTTTATTAACTGCTGTCAGAAATGGCTTATGCAGAGCTCATCTCACCTTTGGCTAGGCAATAAATCTGATCTCCACAGAAATCCAGCTTCACAATCCAATAGTCTTACCTCAGTGAGAACCCTTTTTTTTTTTTTTTTTTTTTTTTTTTTTTTTTTTTTTAATTTCCTTCTCTTTTCCCTTCTCCAAATTGTATTTCTGCAGCTGGAGGCTTCCTATGCACAAAGATCAACAGAAAAACAGAAAACACGCTCCTGAGGCTTTGATTTTCAGAAAAAAAAACATGATGAATTATCAGCCCTGTGAAGTAGTTCATAATTCAACACTTTTTTTTTTTTTCAGCAAAAATATAGTCTTTTAGATAGCCTAAAGATGAAAAAAATAATACCTTAAAAGGGAGAATGGGAGAAAAAGAAGGCTTAATTAAATCTCAGCTTAAGCAACTTGCATTATCAATGCTACAAAATAGAAATTATTCAGAAAAATCTTGTGAAATAGTTTGATACAGTTATATATCATGACAATCTTTAGCAGTAATGGTGCTACAGTACAAAGAAGAAATTTATAATACAATAATTCATCTAGAGACTTAAAACATTTACAAATTATCACTTGTCCATGTGTTTCTTTGCAGAAAATACAATTATATTTATTGCATGAAAATTAAAAATACATGTTGCTATGCCTGAGAGCATCATCTTGTATTTCAAAAATTTATCATTATATACATTTTTATCATGTTGCACAGATGAAGGGAAAGAAACTAAGAAACTTGAAGTAGCTGCTCATAGGTTTCTTATTAACTATAATAATCACAATATTTTCTTACTGTCCTGAAGAGATGGGAAAATGTTTAAGTGGTTTTCTCATAACTGGAATATTTGCTGAAGAATATAACATACATTTCCAATGGAAACTCTCAGAAAAACAAACAAACAAAAAGCTAACTTACTTTTAATTATTTGTCAATCTTCAGATAGAAATAAAAATAGAAAACTGTGTAACAGTATAAAAAGGTCTGTGTGAAAACATAATTTAATATAAACTGGCCAAGCATGCATATTTACAATACATTAATTTCAGTGTGTCTCTTTTATGAAGATATTTCCTATAAAAACAAAAACAAAAGCACAACAACAACAATAACAACAAATAACACCTGTACTATAGGATTCTTGTCCTGTATATTCAGGTCCTTTCTCTCTTTACAATTTATTTTCTCAGCTGCTCTACATAAACAAAGCTAGTACTGTAACAAATAATCTGTAAAAACAACTGAGAAAAGTGAAATAGATGTTAACAAATGGTTCAAAAGTGAGAAAAGGTGTAAAAAATTCACTGGTGTAAAAAATTAAGCTTTCTGTTAAATTTGTTTATTTTATTCCAGTTGGGAATGCATGCACAAGTTTGCAACAGTCAGGATTAAATGAGTGAATATGGCTTCAGGATACACAAGGGACAATCAGTGCTGGAATGAAGGTTTACCGCCAACAGAGAAAACCGTTTCCTCCAATGAAATAGTGATCAAGGTGGTTTTAAAGAGAAGTAGAGGAAGCTGAGGCTGGGTAGGAAATCTGGTTGCTATACCACAATGTATTAAAACAGAATTGATGTGGGAAAGAAAGTAAAGACAAAATGACAAAAACGTAGTAAATATGTTGTGAAAAAATGTTTAAGAAATACAATGCAGACACAATATAGCAACAAACATTCTTGAATGCAGGTATAAAACATCTGTAGCAGTGAACACATACAATGTCCAAAGAGCCTTCAGATTATAATTAACAATTAGAATATTATTTTAATTAACATGTATTAAATTACCATACCATTAACTTTTTTTTTTTTTTAATAAAATTTCATAGAATTTAAAGACATCCCAGAGGATAGTAAGTGATGGGCTAAAGCTACATTAGCTTTAGCTACAGTTAGACTAGCTTTTTGCTAGAAAGTTTATATTCATTACACATACAAACATTATTATATAGAGAGGTTCATATTATGCATTTTTAATTTCTCTAGAAAATGTTCATTGTTTTCAAACATAGCTGGTTTTAGAACTCAGTAAAAAGAATAACATTTTGAATAACATTCATTACACTGTAAGTAAAAATTTGCTTATTTTGATTGGGATTACTTTGTATTCAGAAAAGTCACCCCTCAAAAAAAAAAAAAATGTTGTTGTTGTTTTGTTGTTGTTTTTTGTTTGTTTTGGTTTGTTTTTTCTAAGCTTTTGAGACCGTTACCTTTTTTTTTTTTTTTTTTTTGGGGGGGGCAATTATTTAATGCAAAACTGCAAAACTGTCATCTCTAAAAGATATAAAAAAAATTATATTCTCACATGACCAAAGGTGAATTCAAGCTGATTCTAATGGGGTGTAAAAATTCACTATCACTGAGAAAAAATGACTACATTCAGCTCAGCTTATCAGAATTATTTTTAAAAGATATTTTGACAAGAGTAGAAATTATAAATTTATTTAAGAATACAACTTTTTGCTTTTCATCTTACATCTTCATTTTAGATCTGTGTTCCCCATTAAGATGGTTTTGTAGCTATGGAGGAGAAACTGATGAAAAAGGTATAAACATAAAATCAGAATGCCAAACCTTAAGATTTAAGAAATGCTTTTTTTTTTTTTTTTTTTTATAAGCTCCATTTCATTTCATTTCATTTCATTTCATTTCATTTCATTTCATTTCATTTATTTCATTTCATCAAGTCAGGAGAGGACACATAGAGACAACTGGGGCTTCATGGATATTTTCTAACTTTTCAGTCTCTCTCTTGATGGTCTTTTTTTTTTAAGCCTTGTCTCCTTGCAAGCAAGAACCCACAAGTTTAGAAAATTGTTTTCTGAATTCATATTTAACTCTACTTTTTCAAGAAAAAAAATCAATGCACTCTTTTGGAAGTCTAGTGCCCAAATTAGCAGAACCAATGATTTAAAATCTCACACTGGGCCAAATTCTACTATCTTTTCTCATATTAGTTCCTTGATTAGTAAGCAATGAACTGAAATCAATGAACTTTTTGCACAATTCTCATTATCAGTAAACACAGAAAAATCTGACCAACAACTTTTTTTTTTTCTTTGTCAAACAAAAGTAGATAGAAATATGTATGGCAAAGTGGTAAACAAAATGATAGAATATGCTGTTATCGAATGTCTTTTTATACTTTTGTCTTTGATAAATGCAAAGGTTCTCAACCAGTATTTGAATTCTTATTATAATTTAAAGTTTATTTATTTATTTATTTTCAACTAATCCTTTTAGTCTACGTAAAGTAATCCACATCTAGGATCTTGACATTCAGAAAAAAATCTGTCAATAGGAGTTAAAAACTAAAACAAAATAAAAAAAAATAAAAAAAAAAAAAAAAAGCACAGTGCTATAACTTTTGCTGAATATTTATTCTGTACTCTCCTTTTTTTTTTTTTTTTTTTTTTTACACAAAAATCAGTGCAACAGTTTTACAAGGACCTGAGTGCCCAAGAGTCTCACATGTTCTCTTGCTTTCATTTTAATTCTTTCAATTTCTTGTTGTTGTTTTGTTTGTTTGTTTGTTTGTTTCCATTTTTTTTTTTTTTAAGGCAACTATTCTTTACAAAATGTGCTGTGAAATATTGGCTCAAATGATGTTCAGCATCTCTTCTTATTCTCTGTAAAGAAGGGTTTTTCTCCAACTCAAAATGTGTTCTATTCTCTTGCTTTCACTTTTCTCATGTCTGTTCATGGTGTCTTTTTCTCTGTTTTCTTATTGAACATAATACTGTTAAAAACCTCATAGATTCACTGCTTTCCCAAGTACTTCCCCATGCTTATGATTGAATTCTTTATATACTTACTCTACAAATTATTTTAGCAGATGTTTAGTGTTCCTCTAAAAGGTAAAGTCGAAGCCTTATTTCCCTACCAAATCCTTCATCTTCATCTTCAATTCAGTTAGTACTTAATACAGAGCTGTAATGTTCTCAGACAAAAGGAGATCTTTTTTGAAAGTTAGAGCTAAATCAGGCAAATTAATTCTGAATTGCAAGACACTGGGTGGTACTATATATTTTCTTACATGTTCTCACAGACAATTTCAACTTAATTGTTTATGAAATGGCATAAGTCCAGAAAGAAGTCAGGTATGAAAATTAAGCATACAACAATACAGGCAATTTCCAAGAGCTTTTGTTCTCCTCTCCACTCCACCATCCCTCACCTCCTGCCCAAGCATTTAAGAATTCAATAGCTAAGGATATCTTGCTGTGGTATAAAAATTTGCTGAGTCAAATATTTTAGTTTCTAGAAATTCCAAATAAAAGAAGCAATGTTCTGTAGAAGTCTCTCTAAATCAGTCATTCTTGAGAAATCTCTGCTTATTTTGAAAGATTAAGATGAGGAGAGACTAGGTAAAAGAATTTATGTTAGAGTCAACAGGGCTAGAATCTTGTGGAGTTTTGAAGTACCATAGAATACAGAGCTCCAAGGTGATAATCTTACAGAGTAAGCACTTAAAAAGCAACATAGCTAACCACCGGGTTGCTGAAAAAATGATATGAATATTTCCTGTTCCTACTTCATGTTCTGTGAAGTGTAAGTCTTTAGCGACTTTTTTTTGACCAATGTCAATACATGATTCATGACTGGTGGGAGGCAAACATTGATACTAGTATATTTTATACCCTGTGTTCAAAGAGAATGATGCTTTTTGGCATTTTTATCTTCACCTTTTTTCCTGGAAATAAATAATCCTTTGCTGTCTGAATTCTTTACCCTAATCTACACACCCCAGGAGGCCACAGACTCTATATACTGATGTCTTACAGTGCACAATTAAAAGATCTGAGTTATGTTTATTCAACTTGTGATGATGCAAAAGCAGTTTACTGTGTAGGCCCTAGGTGCATTCTGATTTTTGTTTTGACTATTGGGCCTAATCATTTAAATCTGGGAAATATATTCAAGCATCCATATCATTTCAGGAACCAACCCAACCACATCATCACAAGGCTAATGGATTTTATTTCTACATATTGATTGAAGTGTAGCTTTATCCCAAGCTGAAGGACTCACACATTCTCTTAAAACCAAATTTGTTAGCTGACAAGTTTTCTGGGTGCAGTTGCTCATTGTTACTGGCCCCAGCATGCTGTTTGGATTGCTTATGTCACTATTCCACTGCATTTAAAAAATCCCTGCCATTAGGCGAGATATTATATTTGAACCTCTTAATATCATATGACTCATTTTTAAGGGATTAGGGAGAGATTGCACAAAGTATTCTGCTGCTGAAATAAAGGAGGAGGTGGTGATGAGAGATGGGATGTACATGGATCAACAGCCTTTTCAACCAGTTAGCTGAAACTGGTAAACAAGGTAGTTTCACAGCCTCAGCTCTTTCAGGTGCACAGCACGACAAGTCTTCTTGCACTAAGTCTACTAGTCATTCAAAACAGATGAGCAGTACTTGTGAAAACCACAGGCACTTTTACAGGAACAGAGTCCAAATGATTAATGGTAAATTAATGCATGAGGACCGACTTGAATTCATGAGGCATAGAATAATTTCAGACTATAATGAAGGGTTTTGTTTGAATTCAAATTGCCAGTGATACAGAGGCCTGCATGTTTGCAAAAATTGTCAACATGAAAAGTACTTTAAAAAAATGGAAAGAAAAATGAAATAAATGTTGAGCTTTTTATGATTTTTTTGGTAAATTTGTGGAAAATGTTGTCTCTTCTGCCTCTAAAAGCAACAAGGAGGTGTTATGCAATTTCTTCTGGTTAGTTTTTATCAGTGTATGTATGTAATTTGGGGTGTTTCCCTCTTTTCTTTCGCTGTTGTAGCTTTGTAGGTTTTCTTACAAAATGTGTGCCATTCCTTGCAGCATCCACAATCTTTCTACATATTTTGCCTATACTCAACCAACAGTATACATATGTTAGTTCTGAGTTGCACTACTAATTTAGAAACTGACACCATCTTTCAATGCATTTAAATGAAAAATAATTTTGGATTACACAACTACAGATATTATTACAAATTTTCAGTTCGATTAGTTTCATATCAATGTAGATAATGTCACATTTAGACCTAAATTACTGAAGGCTTTTCATGACTTTCCTGCAGGTAGTGCACATAAATTAAAACCACCTTCTAAAAAAGGTTGTTCTCAGTTTGCACAGTAACCTAGGCACAATCGTTTCTGTCAGCATGGCTAGTAACAACATGTGCCATCTATGTCCTGGCTTCAATCTAGGGGCAAGACTGAGCAGTGCAGCAGTCCAACTGCCTAACTTCCCATCAAACCTGTTCTTCAGTGAATATGTTTCCATGGAGATTAAATCTGAGCATCAGGGCTAGCAGTTTTTTTCCAAAAGGAACAACATTTACATAAGAAAAGGACCAGGATCCTGGTGTGTGCAGCCCAGCAGGTAAGAGCAAGCTTTGTAACACTGCACATATCTATGAATAGCCATTCATCATTGCAGTATTTCTATGGAATAATACAGTCTTTGCCTGATTTTTCACTGTGTCCACCTCTACAAAGTTTTGATTTCTTTCTGGAAAATGTCAGTGACAATAGTTACAGTGATATATGCAATGAAAACAAACTACTCTGTGATGCAGAGAATACTTTTGTAATTGCATTGTTCTGATCTTGCATGTCTCCACAGATCTTCCTGCAGCAATTTCTCACAACTTTGAAATTTTTCCAGCAGTCTGAGCCAAAGTTATGAACTTAGGCCTTATCTAGTTGGGCTTTGCACCCTCAGTTACAAACATCTGGACCCCCATGGAGGGGGAAAGGTTACAGAAAGAAGTTACAGTAAACTTCTAGTCTCTTACATAACAAAACAAGATCTATGAATTTAGACTCAAAACTCACTATAAATGACTCCGTCTTGGTGAAATAATAAATTGGAAGCAAGACGAATAATTTTAAGGTATGCCTGTCTTTTTCAGATTTCTTTCTTCCTGGTGAGAGTCCTGGCCCATTAGCATTAATAAACTAACTTTGGTCTTTGGAAAAGCTTCTTAGTTATTTAATGTATTTTATAATGAAGGGTTGAAGTTGTTTGGAATATCCGTTAGAATGGATATCCAAGAAAATAAAATTTACTCTTTAGTACTGAGGAAGGAAATCCAGCCTCCTACAGTGGTAGAGTTCTCCTATGTAGCTACCCATATAAAAGCAAATATTGCTCATGATTCTTGTTTGATTCTCCAATGAAATGACCTGACAGTTTTCTGGAAGAAGATTAAAATCCAAGTCACTGACCCCTGCTGTCTACCTGTCCCTCTAACAGAGGTTGCAGGGAGTTCTGAACCTCCTTTGTGCCAGTTCCTTTCATCCTGGTTCACAATTGCATTAAATACCTTTCCCAGAAGGGGAAAGGTGAAGCTGGGCCCTACCAGAGAGACCGGGTATGGTGAGAGTTCCACTGGTTGGATTTAAATTGCCTCTGAAAATCTGTCAGTGGCTCGGTTTAAATTCTTTATCCCATACCCCTCCAACCTCTTTGCCTTGGAGAATTAATGTGATAGGCCTTTGAAAGCAATTCATTAATGATTGAGAAGTCTCTGTAGGCCAGAAGCTGAAAGGATGAATTTTTCATATGTATAGTGAAGAAGTGCAGGTAAATAATACACATTTTTAGAGACTACTGTATATTTACCATTAGGTTTTATTCACATTGAAAATGAAACGCTTTTCTTCTAAGTACATAAATAATTCTAGTAGGGAAAAATTAGTTGTTATTCCTTCTGAACTTTGAGGTATGGTTTTTCCTTTTGTCTGAAAAACATTCTTCAACTCTGCACAATATTTTTCAAACATCAGAAGCTTTTTATTAACCAAAACCAGTGAGTGTTTGAATGGGGAAGGTTAGGGGAGAGATGTAATCTGTAGTCTAGCACAGCTCTCATTCTTTGAAGCTAGCAAAGCATTCCTACTCTGTGTGTGTGCGTGTGCACACAGGCATGTGCATAAATCACTTGCTCAGGTGAAAAGCTTACATTAGCAGCAAGTGCAAACTCACGTAGCCAGGAAAATCAGAGGCTGACACAAAATGGCAAATATACTGCAGCATTAAAGGTCACTTAGAAAATTTCTGACAATTTGGAACATTAGAAGGTCAAAAATCAACAGCACATTGTCCTGTTTGGTTAGACGGTGCTACTACACTCTCTCTATGGACTCTTATTATCTAAAATAATTGCATGCTCTTTTGAAATCAGACAGCCATTCAAAGACCGTATTTCCCATTATAGTAAGAAATGAATCAAGTGTAGTGAACAGCTTATTTTATTCCAACAGTCCTTTTAACATGCAAATAGTAGAGTCAATGAGCATGCTTCTGTTTATGCCATTAAAGATAATGTAGGAATAACTGACGATCCTTTGCAAAGTTGATGAAATTCACATAAAATGTATAATACATTTAGAGTAAAACAGCCTGTAAAGCTGAAGCTAACATATCTTCTTTCTATGACTGAAAAAAATACTTATTTATATTTTTCTATTTACTGGAATGGGTGTCCTGGAATACAAAATACAGGGATATTGTATTACTGCAACTAGGAGCACAATTAAATCTCATCCACATTAATCATAAAAGCCATTTACATTTGCTTAGTGTGATAACAGGTAAGTGTTAACAAGGATGGGCTGTTGGCAGAAGCAAAGTTGTTCAAGAGACTTTTGTCTGAATGGATATTCAGCTTCATTGTGACTGTTAATATTCTGCTTGTCATGCCTTTGTAGTCCATTGCGTAAAAACATTTAAAGTCATTTACAGAAAAATATGAGACTATAGACAGCATGAAAGGCCAGCTTTTCCTGCCTTGTGATAGTACAAGGTTATGGTGGTTTGAAGAGATAATGTCTTTAGGTAGAAATTATATTGGTTTCCAGACAATACTGTGGACATGCAGAAATAAGAATAGAATGACTACAGGTAATTCTGTCAAAGGCTTAAATATAAATGAGCCATTGAAAAAAAAAAAAAAAAAAAAAAAAAGAGAAGTGGGCATGGGGGCATAGGAACTTTTCATCTGAGTTTGTCATGGGCAATTCAGAAGGTGGAGCAATGAGGGATATTAGACAGTTTAGCAGCAGTGCACCTAAAGGTAGCCTGTTGTGAACATGTGAACAAAAGATCTCATTAAGAAGAATTTGTTTATTTATTTAATATTATTCCTGATCTTTCTTCCCTGAGATTAAAATAGTAACAGAATCACTGCTGACTACTGATATATCAAGCTCCTTGTCCTATCATTTATGGATTTCAGCCACCCAAATTATGTTTATTTTTCTAATTGTTTTGTTTTGAAAAGCCTGAAGATTATATTTTATGAGAAAAGGCACTGAAGCACAGACAGGCTGGGAAACGTCTTGTGGATCTTAGCAGAGAGAGAAAAAGATATAGAATTTCTTCTCCCAGCTCACCCCATTACGTTATGAACAAAAGAATGCTTACACAAAACTTACAGAGAGCACATTCATTTTCACTCCAAATTTCAAAAGATACTCTTGACAACTCCTTAAAGTAAGGATTTCTGGGAACCTATTTTCTCATGCTTCTGATACTAGCCCATCCTGATTTCACAACACACAGACTGTGCACCTTACAGAGACCTCTATAAATGCATCCTGCTGTTTCCACAAAGAAAATGTGCGAGCCATGTTCAAAAGGATGTCATTGTTAAAGGACAAAGAAGTCATGATGTTGGCCAAACTTTAAAACAGGTTTTGTCAGTATCATGACAACATCATAGAGTATATGGAATTATATTAGTGGGGATTATTGAGAACCTTACCATGAGCTTCACTGGATTTCTTAACATTTGAGAAATATGTGCATCTGGACTGAAGTTGCAAAAGGTGTTTTTTGAAAAAAGGGACATGAATGCTACTTCATACATTATAAAGCAGAATGTATTGAATATGTGTGAATTTGTGAACACTTTTGCTTCATAAGGGGTATCATAATAGAACATTAGTGAGCTCTGAATGGGATTATGGAGACATTTTACAGTAACCTACAAGTATAGTAACAGCAGCAATTTAGTTATTATGAATTACATTGGATTCATATATATATACATTATTTTTTTAAGAGATAAGGAGGAAGTATTTAACCTATTTTTTATAAACAGGAATGTTTAGAAACAGAAGCATATTCTTAAACTATGAAACCTATGAGACCTTCAAAGACATTGTTTAACTCTGATACAGTCAGTGGGAGTTAGAAAATCTGTGCCTGGTACTACCTCATTTTACTTTAGAGTTATCCAGATTAAAGATTAGGAAATATATATAATTTTTTAAACTATTAATATAATTTTGGTTATTGACATTGACTTCTTAAAAATGGAATCTAGGCTTACAAAAAAATGAAATGTAAGGAACAAACATTTGCAACCCTAGTAGAACAGATATGTTAACTGATTTTTGTGTAATATTCTACTCCTAATCTACAGCCATGACATCCTAAAAATTATCTGCTGGAATGGAAATGCCAGTGATCTGTCTCTTATTCCAAACTTCTCAGCATTTCATTTTATCTTAGGAAAAAACAAAACAAAACAAAACAAAACAAAACAAAACAAAACAAAACAAAACAAAACAAAAAAAAAAAGGAAGGCTGTCACTGGTCTAACATGACAGATGATATAGTAGTAGGAAGTTGTCTCAGATTTAGGTCATTGTTATAGACAGGATTTGAATATAATAAACAGGCTCCTGATTTCATGAAAAGAGATTTTGTTCTTTCAGAATAAGCCAGAGTTCTCATCTGTTTTAGTTTGTGATCTGTTCTTTCTGAGGAGAATTAATTAAAATGTTGAAATAAATAAATACTGGGTCATGTCTTTTTTTGGTTTCTCTTTTTTGACATTTGAATGACTAACTTCTCTGTTGCTACAGACTCAAAATAAACCCCAAACCTTTCATTTTCTGAAGAGAAAGTTTATGCAGAAAACTAATTCTAACCTTCTATTCCAATTCCAGTGACAGTAGTCCCTTCTCTGTAAAAGCAGAACTGTCTGCCAGTAAATTTCTCAGATGTCAAGAGTCAAAGTATGAATATTAGTGAATGTAGGTTTTCTGTAGATAAGAGAGATCTGAATAATTTTGTGACCTTTCAATTAAGTCATGCATAATAAGTTTGTTTGCTCTTATCTTCAGTTTCATTTTTTTCTGCTTCTGTGTGTAAGCCAAAAACTTGGAATTTATCTAGCCATGGAAAAGATAATAGAAATATTAATGTAAAAATTGGTTTTATACTACTTTATAGAACTACCAATTACTTAAACATATGGCTGTGGCATATATATACAAGCAGACTCTTACCTCCTAGAATCTACTAGGCATATTTAGTGGCATTTGCTCTTTGCTGCTAATGGTACAAGTCTTGCTGTGTTCTTTTGTTGAAAGCAATGATAGACTTGTTCCCTGATAAAAGATATACTTAAAATATGTACAGTAAAAAAAAAAAAAAAAAAAAAATCCCTTAGGTAGTATTCTCTAATGTTCTGTAATATTAATATTTCCCATAAATAAAGACTACAATAAATTGGACACTGGGGTAGGATACATTGTACTCAACTGTAGAGGTCTACAATGCAGTTTTATAACCAAGCTGAGCTGCTTTCATGATTGGTGGAGAGGAGTGAACATTTTTGAAGCAGGATTCATGAGATGTCTTTTCAACATCTACCTTAGGGTGAGAGTCATTGTGCTCTGAAAGTGGCTATTTCTCTCTAACGATGAAGAGAGCGTAGGATGACTCTTTCAATATATATGAATAGAAGAGACGGGTGCCTGCATTTGTCAGATTAATCCCATACACATTTGTATACACATGCATCCATTTGTTGAAATACTTTGGCTAAGGTCAGTGTGCACAGTGCTTTCCCGAGTGTAGGGCCACCTATAGGTGGATGTATTTTAATACCAAGGAACTATCTACCCCTAAAAGTATTTTATTGCCTGACTGCATGGATGTCAAGCAGTAACACAGTGTAGCTGGATCATGTTTACACTGCTTAACCCTGGTCCTCCACCTAAATTTCTTGCTAGGCAATGGCTGTAGCAGCAGTCCATATCATTTGGCTGGCAGATTAATTTTTATGTACAATTCAAATAAATGAATGGTAGTAATAAAATTATCAGGACATATGGAATAACCATGTGACATTGCCACAAAGGCAGCTGATCACACAAGATGACTCTGCTGGCAATGATGTGCCCCTCAGCTAAAAAGGATAGTTTGTGTCCTGGATGAAAGTCCCCCACACCTAGTTCCTCTCTGAATGCCATCTCAGGCTGGAGCCTTAATGTTGACTTGCATCCACAAAATATGCATGTAAGCAAAATATTTAGAATGAAATACATACTCAGGTCTGCCTTCCAAATAATGTTTCTAATCTATGTTGGTTAGAGATAAAATATGTGAGAAGACTCTCTGAATTTTCATCTTCTTAACTGCTGTTATCTTCTTAGAGACTTCTTAGAGCCTTTAGAAACTATTTCTTCTTAATATACTTAAATAGCTTTAAGACAGATTCATTTTTTCTTTAAATACTCACATATTGACTGTATGAGAACAAACCTCTAATTTAGCTCAGATCACTGTAATAAAAGTAATATTTTTTTTCTATGCAAAATGTGCAATCCTTTATTCACCTTAGTTGTTTTTCAGTTATTGGTATTTTAGAATTCTAAAATGTGTGTTACTATTTTACAATTATAACTTTATGCATTTGTAGGGTAGGAAGGTTCTACAGAGAAATCTGGGTAGGCTGGACTGATAGGCTGAGGGCAACTGCATGAAGTTCAACAAGGCCAAGTGCCGAGTCCTGCCCTTGGGACACAACAACCCCATGCAACGCTACAGGCTAGGGGAACAGTAGCTGGAAAGCTGCCCAACAGAAAGGTACCTGGGAGTATTGGCTGAATATGAGCCAGCAGTGTGCTCAGGTGGCCAAGAAGACCAACAGCATCCTGCTTTGTAATAGAAATACTGTGGCCAGCAGGACTAGGGAAGTGATTCTCCCACTGTACTCGGCTCTGGTGGTCACAGCTGGAATGCTGTGTTCAATTTTGGGTCCCTCACTACAAGAACGACATCAATGTGCTGGAACATGTCCAAAGAAGGGCAACAAAGCTGCTGAAGGGTCTAAAGAACAAGTATTTTGAGGAGTGGCTGAGAGAGCAGGGGCTGGCTAGCCTGGAGTAAAGGAGACATTATTACTGAGAAAACCTGCAATAAAAGTCCAGAATACATGCACTTTACATGCACATGCACTTTACTTGTCACATTACTCATCAGTGTAACATACAGTGCTTAGATGGCAGAGAAATAGTTATTCAAGCAGCACCATATCATGGAAGCTCAATGAATGATGCTGACTGCTCATTGCACAGAGATTCACTAGTGTTTACCTTTTGTTTTAAGTGCTATAATTTAAAACAGATATATGTAGGCTACTAAATATAGGCTAATTTTCTCCAATTAAAAGATTTTTTGCTGTTACAAACATACAAAATTCCTGTTGTTTCCAGTGGGAGTCGGACAAACTTTCAGTGTTTGGTCTTTTTGCTCATTTTAGAAAACAGAAAAAATCACAGAAATGTTTTCACAATGCTAGCAATTTAAAGGTACTTTCTTTTAATAACAGGGTTTTTCTAAATCTATATTAACATCTTTACCTCTAAATTACTCTCTTCCAAACAGTATGCATTCTGAATACCCATCTTCCCACTGTGCAAATTTACTCACAGAGGGTCTGTTATCTCAACAAGATTAGTCACATCTTTCACATTCCCTCTATGTTTTTAGCTAGCTTTTCTTATTTATTTATTTATTTACTTATTGTCCATTCCCCTCCCCAAGTCATTCATTTGGGTCTATAACACTTTTTTTATAACACTTTTTTTTTTTTTTTTTTTTTTTTTCTCCCAGGAGTATCAGGTCCTGGCAGACTCAGCACTCTACACAAAGAAGTGCCAAGTCTTCCTTGAGCAGGGTCAGGGGAAAGTGTTTAAATACTCTATTAATTTAAATTAATTAAATATCTATTTTGTCATATAAAGATGCACAACAAAGTACTCCAGTATAACTGACTTAAATAAAACTGAGAGGTTGTTGGGCACAAAACCATCAACCAAATTGTGTTCAGGCATCTTTCCTTCCGTGTTAGTGGGAAGATGCCTAAGACTGCCTGATCTTGCTTTGGCTTTTAAGTATTTAATTTTACTATTATGTTTCATTCCATAATACTAGAGGAAAAAAAAAATCTAACTTTTAAAATGTTTTTATTTAACTTATCACTAGACACACTTGTCACAGATGCACTAAGCTCAGACATTCACCCAAGGATTTTTGATTTAGAAGGTAGGTCTGAAAAAATAGTAAAAGACAGAAGAGCACTAATCAGGTGCCATACAGACCTCCTGTTTGTTCTGAAAGTTTTTTTTTTTCTTTTTTTTTTTGTTTGTTTTTTTTTTTTTTTTTATGAAGCAAATGTGCAGAACATTGAGATCAACAGTGAAATTTCAAGTATCTTTTATACACATGGATCAGAGGGTCCATAACCACATCACCCCGGAGTTCCAAATGAACTACAAAAATCCAGCAAAAAGTAGTTTCAGTGTCTGCCCCTCAGATGATAACTCACTGAAGAAGAAACCTTTTTTTAATATGTAGAGAAGAGAAGGACAGGACAGGACAGGACAGGACAGGACAGGAAAGGAAAGGAAAGGAAAGGAAAGGAAAGGAAAGGAAAGGAAAGGAAAGGAAAGGAAAGGAAAGGAAAGGAAAGGAAAGGAAAGGAAAGGAAAGGAAAGGAAAGGAAAGGAAAGGAAAGGAAAGGAAAGGAAAGGAAAGGAAAGGAAAGGAAAGGAAAGGAAAGGAGTCTAGTGTTTTTTTCCCGGAGGTGCACGTCCATTATGATCCCAGTAAGAAAGGCAATCAAACTCTAAGTATCCGTTAAAATGCTCCAGTGTTGCATAAAAATGAAAATCCCTTTAGGCAGTTTGTCAGTATTGCTACAGAATAAAAATCTCTTTCAGATGCCAAATGAGAGACTAGCTCAGCATTTCAGGAAATCAAATGAAATATTTGAATTACATGTACATACTGAAACATGGAACCTATCAGACGTACTCAACCAAGTGAGCTGTATCAGCCTTTCCTTCTTCCACTTACAGAATCTAGTCTCATGGCTCCCCAGGATCACCAAATTTGGAAGATAGAGACTGTGGATTCAAGACCACAAAATAGTACGTCTTCTAGGGAGCAGAGAAAGAGAGATGGAAGTCACAATCTCTTTCCTTCCTAGAACAAGCTGAGAAAAGAAAACACATTAACTTCTTGGTTGTTTCTTGTTAAGGTCTTCCATTCCATCCTAAAGGTATACTCCTGTGTTTATCCAGACTTTTTGATGTATTAAATGATCTGTGACAGGTTCTTCTATGTAATTTGAGAGCAATTCCACTTTTTGTCTTCTTGCCAGTGTAAATTCATTCAAAATGTAAGCTTTTCACATTTTACATACAACCATGAAAGGGTATTTGTGTACAGTATTATTTCTTATTAGGAAGTGCCTCTATTTCCCATTCTGTCTTGCATTACATTTAGCAGCTGAGGAGCCAGTGAGCTGAATATTCAGCCTGGTGATTATACTCCAGGTGTATGCAGTTTTCAATCCCAGACAAAAAAAATGTTTCTCACCAGAATTCCCGAGACTCCTTTGACATTGTGAAAACATTGATTAGATATTTCAAACATTTGAAGATACTAAATAAATATACATGAGGAAGAGGGTGTGAAGTGGGTGGGTTGTAAATGAAGAAAAATACATTGTTTTTCATGGTAGTGTGCAAAAGAATAGCCTCCTTTAACTCTAAATTATCTGTCTTGTCTGTCAGACTGTTTCCTGCCTATGTTCAACAATATTTCTAAATCCAGTGGTGCCAAAAGAAAAGTATACCCTTAATTTCTTATTAGAGAAGCTTTTCTAGACGTTTTTGCGTACTAGCCTTCTTATACACCATGAACCACAACACTGTGAGGAAAACCTAAAGCTCTGAAGAAACACAACAGATTGTAACTCTAGGAGCAAAGAACTTTCCCTTGTCCACTCTCTGTGTGTAGTTTGAGGAAATATTCCTTGTATTCCTGATGCACCCATGTCCAATCAGTCTGCCAGTGAGGTTGGCTGCTATAATGAGTTTTATGCAGAAAATAACCCAGGGAAGTTAAGTTAAGTTAACCTGCCCCCTCTCCCCTCCCCCCCACATCAAAACAAAACAAAACACACACACACAAAAAAAAAAAAAAAAAAAAAAAAAAAAAAAACACACACAAAACAAACAAACAACAAAAAACACCCACAGATCTCTCAATGACAATTTTAGTTACCATCTTTGAGAGTTTTGTTGTAAAAGCTCCTTGTTTGTATCCCTATTACAGAATAGATACATGAGCTAACTGCAAACAGAGTTTCCCCATTGACCTGAAAGATGTTGGGAATTTCATACCACAAATTCTTTCCTTATCCATTTGTGTACAATCAGACAATATCTGATAGAACTAGATTAAAATTAGTTTTTATTTTCAGTTTTTCCACACTCAGTCCTTCAACATCTTGTTTATTCAGCCATAGATTCTCAAGTGACATGAATTCAGCATGAACAGTGGTTCCCAAGATGTAGTGAGAAAGTAAAATCCTTCAGGGATTTTCTGATAAAACAGTGTAACGTTATGAAAATTAAAGACAAGGAAAAAAAATGGAGAAAGGCAAGGACAAAAAAAGAAGACGAAGGAAATGTAAGGCATGAATGAAAGAGAGCATTGAGATGTAGCACAGAAGAGCTGCAGACAGGCGAAGATTAAGTGAACTACATACAGAAAGCAGAGGACATCTGGTCATTACGGGATTATAGAAAAGCAATTGTACAAAAAGAGCACCAGAAGCTGAAAATAAGGATGATGTTCTGAATCACTTGAGATCTATAAGGCTATAAGTATGCAGGAGAACAGAATATACGTATTTTATATTGTACACGTTTATATTATACACATATATTATGCACACATATATACATATATATGTATATACATATATTTTTGTGCGTGGGCGGACTGGAAAAAGTGACATATCTTCTTACAGCATGGTTATAGAAATGATGCAGTTGTAATGGAGACACACATGAACAAACTCAAAACAGGTTAACTGAGTACTACTGATAGCAATCTGTCAAGCACAGCATATGTAGATTTATCTTTGCCTTCTGGAAGCTATGTGTGCAAAATGTTTATGAAAAGACCTTGGGTAGAAAAAAACTTGTATTTTTTAGAATCAGTTTTCTGGTTTTAAAACATGATTAAGCATCTGCAAAGTAAATAAACCTCCTCTGATCAACAGTCCTGTCCACAGATTTCCCTTAGTCTGGATCTTGGGGTAATAAATTTTTGAGTTTGAATAAACTTTGCTCACTTTTGCCTGATGGCTTTATTAAACAAATATAAGGAATGGAGTTTATTTTCTGTTAAGAGATACTATACCTAGCCAGATGACCAGTCCCAAA
Source organism: Aythya fuligula (assembly GCF_009819795.1). Taxonomy (NCBI): domain Eukaryota; kingdom Metazoa; phylum Chordata; class Aves; order Anseriformes; family Anatidae; genus Aythya; species Aythya fuligula. The sequence goes on along the minus strand of NC_045559.1, from coordinate 29,964,976 downwards.
ACGGAGACTACTGAGGACCAAAAAAATAATAAAAAAAATAATTCATTGTAAACCTCTTTGAAGGCACACGTTGAGAAACTTGGAAGGTCTACCCAAGAAGATGAAGATTTGCATGCCAGTTTGCATGCCAAACTGGACAGCTGTGGTTCAGGAGTAGAGGATTGCAGAGCTTGTTGGTGGGAGTCTGTCAGGCACCTTTGTAGGACTTCATTCCTCCATCCCACCCAACCCTCTGCAGCTTTCCTTTAGTGCTGCACACCTGCATGATGTCTGCAGTGCAAAAATGTGGTTGTTGAGACAGCCTCTCCAAGAACATCTCTTAAAAAGAAATGACTGCACATTACACTTAACAGGGAAATTAAAAATCCTCTCAAGCAGGATCCAATTTATTTAGAAAAGCCTCTACAGGAAGTCTCTCCCCAGGGATGTAGTTCTGGTAGAAAATTATGCACTGTGCATGTACATGATAAAGCATTTGTTCAGAGATGTTTCATATTCAAAGATGTCATGAGAGCTCTGGTCAACACTGTCATATCATTGCACTGTAAAGGAATTGTAAAAGGGAGCAAAAAAGAAGTGTAATTCTGGAAATACAAACAATTAATTTTATTTATTTTTTTTTTTTTTCGAAAAGTCATTCAGATATAACAGTGTTTGAAATCAAAACAAACAAATAAACAAACAAACAAAAAAACCCAACTCCTTATACAAACATTGATACACACTTTGTTGAAAAGCAATGATTGTAAAGAAAAACAAAAACAACCAGCCAAAAGCAAACCAATTTGATCTAGTCACATAAGCTATTGCAGACTGTTGATTTTGTCTGTCCTTATTGTAGTTCCCAATGTTTTTCTGTCCCACTGAGATGGCCATTATATGGGTATACTTCAGAGAGAAGTGATAAAAGAGATTTTTTGTTTGAGAAATAAAGCTTTGTTGTTTTTATGTACTGCATTACTAGGTAAGAGTATAAATAGAAAGCAAAACAAATGTATCCTACGTACAACCAGACTGAAAAATACAGCAGCAGGACTGAGTCTAGACCAATATGCTATACTATCTGCAAGGGAAAACAAAAACACTGAAGAGATCAGGCTAAATTTATACAAAAACCTTTAAAAGCTACAGTATACTGAAGTGTACTGAAGTCTCCACTTACTGCTTCTCCTTTATATTTTTGCTATCTGAAATTCACCTGAAATCATTTTAAGGATTGCGTTACAGCCTGCTTTCTGTGAATAAAGCACACTGTTTTCTTGCCTCCAGTGCACATAATATTCTCTTATCTGAAGGCTCCATTTGTATCAAGAGTGTGAAAACACCATGTAAAGACCAAAGCTCATTTGCTTGTAATCACTCATGGAAATCTTTCTCTAGCTGAAATTGTATTTTGATATTTTCAATATTTATATCTTATTGCAATGCATGTATAAGATATGAATTCCTCTTTGCACTACACTTGTTCACACAGAACCTTCCATTTCCAAAGGCATCTCATCAACAAGGACCTTCCTTACAATATTGTAGGGTAAAATCAAATATCTATACAATGTCTCTCTTAAATAAGTAAATTAAGGAAAAAAAAAAAAAGAAAAAAAAAAAAAAAAAAGGATTAAAGCAGCTGAAAAGATTAGTGATGCTAGCAACTCAGGTGCTCTTGAGCTCTTTATTTGAAGCAATTTCACCAGTGAGACATTTTCTTCTGGTAACAAACTGCTTACAAACTAAACATGATTTTTAAAAACGTGTATTTATTTTCAAATTCAAAATATAGATGTTGACAGAATATTTGTGCTATAGATGAAGCGCCTGCTTAATAACTGTAATCAAACAACAACAGATGCATTGTTGTCCGTGGTTCTGAATATTCATGCACATGTGGCATCAGATACATTTTCTAAACCCTTCTTCCCTCTTTTTGTTTCTTGCACCAAAAAAACAAAACAAAACAAAACAAAAAATGTTGCCACCGGTAGTTATAAGCGCAGTTATGTTTCTGCACCTGTTTCAGGGCTATTGTTTGGTCATTTGATTTGACTACTGAAGAGTCTGGTGATGCCTAACACTGAAATCAAAATGAGAATGATCCCAGATGCGATTTAATAAGCAGAAGAAGTCTGGTAGCTGAAGCTGTTCTCACTGTTGTGATAATTGATATTTTTGTCTGTTTGAATCACTGAATGCCAAAATAAATTCTACCTTTTGGCTACTTAGGGGCATAGACTACAAAGATAGTTGGCAGTGGATTTAGGAGCATCCAATGGAAGCTGTCACATGAAAAAAAATATATTATTTTGGTTTGAAATACCAGTAAAATGTAACGACATGGAAAAAATGGTATACTTTCCTGTATTACATTATTTCTACTTCTTGCAGGTGAGAGAAAAGAAAAACAAAAGCAAGTCTAGGATGGGGAAAAAATGATTTTGGTTGCTCATCTGCTGTAGCAAAGAGAAAAATAAATATCTTTGTTTTCAAATTTATAGGAACAAGTTTTGCTTGCAATTATACCAGGAACTTCTTAAAGACAGGCCTTCTTTTTGTTTAGCACTGCACACCAATGGGACTGAGACAGCTGGAGTCCAGGAGGCTGAAATTTGTGTGTTGATTCAGCTGATCAGAATAAGCAGAAAACAAGAAAGAAACAGGTATATTACAAAGTATAAAAAAGTGTAAACAGCTGGGGCTCAGCAGCCAGCATAATTTAGACTATGGCCTGTAGCAGTTTTCACCAAGGATGTAAGCCCTTTTCAAATACACCGAGCGAAAATATATGTCCCCAGAACCTTTGTTGATCAAAGTAATGTCTTCAAAGGCCTCACAGGCACTTCAGTAAAAGGATGCCACATTCTACTTGAAATGGCCACAAGTAGCAAAAAAATAAAATAAAATAAAAAAGAAAAAACATCAACAAAAGCAAACAACAAAAAACATTTGAAATTGGAGCTGCTTGAGAAATCATGAAAAGATAGTGTCAATAAAAGTGTTAATAAAATTCATAATATATTTTCCCCTTATAATTTTTTTTTTTTTTTTTTTTTTTTAATGATGCCATACAGTCTTTTTTTTTTTTTGGGGGGGGTGGGAGAGGGGTTGGAAGAAGGTGCTGTTGTTTGTTTCTTTGTTAGGTTTTTGTTCTGCTCTGTATTTTGCTTGCTGGAATTCTTAAAAATACAGTAAAATAAAACAAGAGTATTGCTCATAAATTTGTCACTCCTGGACTCACCAAGCAAACATACCAGTAAAAGTTTGGCTCTGTGAGGACAAAAAATGTTGGCATTCCATAAAAGCTGGAGCCCTGATTAGCTCCCCTTGCACATTCAGGCCTGTCAAGAAGTTGTGGCACCTTACATCTTATAGCTGAGTAGAAACCAGGGATTTTTTTCTGTCATAAACAGCAGTACTTTGTATCAACTGAATGCCTGTAAGGTGTCCTTATCAGACTAGAACTAACAGTAGGGCATGTTATGAAATCTGAATTTTCCCCCCTGGCTTTTAAAAGACCTGGATACAAACAACAATTTCTGAAAGATAACGCACAACAACAGTTAAGTGCTGGCATGGATCCTGTAAATAAAAAAGAGCTTGTACGTTACTGTTTCGTTGGATCAAAGACCTCATGAACAGTAGGATTCTAGACAGTGACTTATAAAAACATAGTCATTTGAGCATTTATTGGATAATTTATACTGCAATTTTTAGAAGCTTGAAAAACATACATCTTGTCCATCTAAGAGTAAAAGAGGGGCAAGTGAAAAACAGTAGGTTGTGATTTTTCTGAAGGCCTTGAAAATTTTCTAATTGATGCTCGAGGTCTGGAAAAGGTTATTACTAACTCAGTGTAGAGGTGAAGAATCAGCAGTACCAGAATAGTTCTGTTAATTTTACCTAACTTTCATGGGACAGAGATGTTAAATATGATGAGGAAAGCCTTGATCTGCATTAAAGATAAGAGAAAACAGAATTTGTTGTAAACAAAGTTAACTATCTTCATGTAACATAAAATTTTATTCAGGAAGCACAGAAAAGACGTATCCTGCAACAGAATGTGAGTTTGTGTGTTATTTACACAGGTGCCTGTGTAACCCTCATCTAGGTTAGAAAAAGAATGACAAATATTTGATTAGTGACAAAATTAAAATCCTAATTATCAACAATCATTTAAAACAAAAATTACCATACCAATATAGCTCATTGCTGTTCAAGAGTTAATTCATCTGATTGTCTTCTTGGCTGTTATGCGATCAGATGCATTGCAATTTATATGATAAATTAAATATTCATTCAAATGAATTATACTTCTGACATTTTTCTGCACTACTAGTAATTATTACTGTGACATTGAAACTGTGTATGTGGGCAGTATGATCCTCAAAACTCATAATTTAAGTTAGTAAGTAGGTTCTTCACCTTTGATCCCCATCAAAACCAAAATTTTTAGTCTTTTGCTGCTATAGTTTATAAAACTAAACAGATAAATGACCTCAGGAAAGAAGATAAAAATAAGAATAAAAATATTAGTGTAGACTGGTAACTGGCATTTCTGGACAACATGCTTTCTTGTGTTTATGTTGAAAGACAGATGAAAGTGTGTTTGGACAACTTTCTCTTGTTTAAAACGTATTGATACAAGAACACTGATGTTCTTTTTTTTTTTTTTTTGTAAATAGTTCTAGTTAATATTAATAAATTCAAATGCTATTTATACATACATAGTAATTGAACTGGATTATGGAAAGAGTATAAATTCAGTGGGATTAAAAAACAGTGGAAATAACTTTTTTTTTTTTTTTTTCCACATGAAAAGCCAAAATAATGTGGGAATAGTAAATATTGGATGGAGCTTTGATTCCCTGATGAATACTGCAACATTTGAAGAGAATGACTGAGAGCTTTGTTTAAAAAAAATATATATATATATAAAAAAATAATAATATTAAATTGAGTCTGAAAATTTAAGAAGGAAAAATGAAAAATTCTAAATCTTTTTGAAAGCCACATATATAGCTGTGGTGGTTTTGCCCTGATGGGAAGCTGAACTTCACAAACAGCACTCTCACTCCAGCACCTCAAAGAAAAATGGGGTGAAAATACAATGGAAAGGGCTCAAGGGTTGAGATAAGAACAGGGAGATCAGTCAACAGTTATCATCATGGCCTAAACAGACTCAGCATAGGGAGATTAATATAATTTATTGCCTATCACTAACAGACTAGAACAGTCAGAAACTAAAAGCAAACTAAAAACACCTTTCCCTCATCCACCGTCTTCTACCTCCTCCTCCCAAGCAGCTTAAGGGAACAGGGAATGGGTGCAGCGGTAAGTCCCTAGTGCTTCATCTTCTCCGCTCCTTCATAGTCCCTGCCCCTGCTCCACCTGCTCCACGTGGGGTCCCTCCCATGGGATGCCGTCCTTCCCAAACTGAGCCTGTGGGGACTGCCCACAGGCAGCAGCTCTTCAAGAACTGCTCCTATATGGCTCCGTACCACAGGGTCCATACAGGGTCCATCTGTCAGGAGCAGACTGCTCCAGCATGGGTCCCCCATGGGTGGCAGCTCCCCCCAGACCCTTAGCTCCTGTGTGGGCTTCTCTCCATGGGCCATAGCCTCCTCCAGGCCACATCCACTTGCTCCACTGGGGGCTCTTCCATGGGCTGCAGGGGGAGAGCCTGCTCCACCAGGGGCCTCTCCACAGGCCACAGGGGAACTTCTGCTGGATGCCTGGAGCACCTCTTGCCCTCCTGCTGCCTTGGGGTCTGCAGGGCTGCTTCTCTCACATTTTCTCACTCCTCTCTCCCAGTTGCTGCTGTACAGCATTTTGTTTGTTTGTTTGTTTGTTTTCTCCATTTCCTAAATTCGTTCTTCCAGAGGCCCAACCTGAGTCACTCACTGGCTTGGCTTTGGCCAGCAGCGGGTCCCTTTTGGAGCCGTCTGGAGCTGGCTTTGATCTGACATGGGACAACTGCTGGGCTCTTTCACGGAGGAAAACCCTGCAGCCCCACACTATCAAGCCCTTGTCACGTAAGTGCAATGCACTACAATAAAAGAGTCACATACCTCAAAGTTATTTTAGAGGCTATATGTGGAGGGGATATCATCTGGTATATGAATGAATTCTTCGCATTGTCAACTGTGTTTAATACTTTAGAAATAAAAAAGACAGTCCTGGCCCCAAGGAGCTGACAGATAAATTCAAATTGAACAGCAGATACACACCTAGCTATGTGTGCCAAAATGTGATACATATAATGTATAAAAATGTCCCAAAATATAGTTTGAGATTAATGAGTGGTACCAGTGGCACTTATTGAGTCAAGTAATAAAAAATTAGATTTCTGTTTAGATCTTGCAAAATATGTTTGAACTATGTGAAAATTTCCTTAAACATTAGTTATTATAAATATTCACTGTATGTTTAAATGTGAATGAAAGTAAATGGTCATACAACACATATTTTAGTAAACTCATAGTAAAATAGCATAAATCAAGGACTTTGAATCACAGTGAAAGTAATGATACTTTTGGAGGCATTAGGCACAAACATAATACTTCATGAGAAGTATTATTAGAATTAAATTAGAAATCTCTTATTAGAATCAACAGAGGGTCATAGATAAATTGCATGATATTTAGGTTATGAGTCACAGATCAAAGGATTAAAATTTACTATGGACATATGCAGATGTACATATATCACCTATCTACATGTATATAATAAATTTATATGACACATACACATAAATAAATAAGTAAAGACAAATTTATCACCAAAGCAAAATGACTGCCAGTGACAAAACAAAACAAAACAAAACAAAAAAAACTATATAAACAGGAAGAAATGGTTGGCAAGTACTTACAAATTTGATCATAAAAAGGGCTTCATCTATTTCAAATGAGAAATTTGTAAATAATTAGTCAATTCTTATGAACTGATGAGTACTAAATTGCATGTATGTAAAATCTTCATTTAATATTGTTTAACCTGATCTTTTGCCTTTCAATGATTCCTCTCCAAACTTTTAACTTTTATTCATAAATTTTATTCATAAAACAGCAAACATATAATCTATCTAAAGGTCTTTTCTGTTCAAGTAACAGATCTCAGTAACAAGCTAAATTTTATCATCTTTTAAAATTTCTGATCTGATTCATAGATACTCATCTTCTTAACACATTTGTTCAATCTTACCCAAAGCATATTTGACTGTATTTAAAAGGGGAAATGTATTCATACTTGATATTCTCTAGTCAATGTAGTGTCTAAATATTCATTAAGAAAAAAATCACATAAGAAGGAAATGGCACCCTGAATAGAACTGACTGTAAGATCAGGTTTAAGATCTCTGCACATAACAGAAATTCTAAACAAATGAGCTCTATGAATACCAGAAAACACTGATGCAAGCCTAGAAACCATCCTGACTGGCAAGGGATATGTGTTTCATTTTCGATGTGTGACTGTTAATATAGATATTTAATGAAAATATTATTTAAATATTCAGATATAGAAATAAATTAATGGAAGCACCACCAAAAGCAACTTGCTTAATATTCACTAAATGAAATAGAATCATTTATCTTGAACATTATTTTATTCTTTAAAGAAGTTGCACACTTTGCACATTTTAGGACAATTTAATCATTACATCATTAGTATGAATACTCATTTTGTTGTTGTTTTTTTGTTGTTCTTGTTTCTTAAATGAGATGATAGAACTTGGGGGGAAGAAAAAACAATGTATGCCTAGGAAAGGAAAATATACTCTACACAAAAGATTGACTTATCTGTATTCAGACTCACCAGAACCTTGTATAAATGTTAACTTTTATAGTATTAAAAAACAACAACACTGTTTGTAGGTGTAATAGATAACTGAGCAGTCCTACTTTCTAATGAGTATTTTGTTGTGACCCAGAATAAAATAAAAGTGAGACCAGGTCATCACGAGCTTCCTTCCTAATTTGCCTAGATCACTTTTAGTCAGATGTTCATTTAGAGTAGTGCTTCAGCAATGTATCTTGACAGAGAAATAAAAGGAAAACTGGAAGTTTATAGCCAGTCATTAGAGATGAATATTTTAAAAGCTCTGTGCTGACTAAGCTCTTCTTAAAAGTGAGAAAGGATCGCATAACATATCTCTCTTCCAACATATTTTGAATCTTTGGTTATAAGATTTCATTTGATTTTAAACTTGGCAGCAAATTAACCTTATGTTTTCCACATTCCTCCTCCTCTTGGCAACAGGGGCATCCTCTAAGTTACTCTAAGTTACTGTTATAACTACTATAACAACTGGCTGAGGGGTGCCTGGTCTCTGTAGCTCCAGTCAGGGCCATTTCCAAGGCAGTGTTAGGCTGCTCTTTCTGTTCAACAGTGCCAGTTACCAGGGAAATCCGTGTTCTTTAAGGTTTTAAGCAAGAAGTTACAAGAAACTTGCATGTGCATTGCCCACATTCTTCATGAATATACTAAACTGAGAAAATACCCAGAACCAAGCCCAAGACATGCTCTCTGGAGCCTGTTTAAATATCCCTGCAGACTGAACAAGATATCTGAACAAGATATTTGACAAGCTCTTAAATCACTACAGTTATTTTCTATCTGTTTATACATTCAAAGGCCAGTGATGCCTCACCCAGCACCCCAATAATAATAATAATAATAATAATAATAATAATAATAATAATAAACAACTATGTCACTAATTCATAAAGACCAAGCCAATAATCTGTTGTAGGGATTTGTTTTAATGCCAGTGGAACAAATTTATCAAAATTAGCCTTTTAGCATCAACACCAACTGGAAAAAAATGTTTGTGACAAATACATCTGAAGTGCAGGAACATACTATGCAATTCCAAGTATGTTTTGCTGAACATATTAACCAGTAATATAATTTATTATTGACACATTTTGACTTTGCAGTCAGTAACCATATATTTTCAACACAAAAGAAGCCATTTGTATGACTAAAGATTTTCTGAAAAAAGAAATCCATAATTAAATTGAGATGATGAGACCATACTCATTGCGAAAGATTAATCATGCCCATTTAGTTGATAAAGCATTTATTTTTCTTTTCCAGTCTGTGCTGTTACTATGTATCCAGTTCCTCACAAAAATCCATTTCTGCTTTCTAGAATTATATAGCACCAGTGTTATTGTTAACCTGCCTTATAAAGAAGCATTATTTTCAAAATAGGAAGCCAGAATGGTAATGAAATGGTAACTACCACCCCAAAATGGCTACTTTACTACTATGACTAGGTATACAGAAAAATGACATTTATTAGTACCTTTCCTTCTGTTCTCTCATAGTCCTTTAAAAATACTGCACAATTTCATCAGTGTGACACCACTGAAGCACAGCCACCAGTACAGTGGAGCAGATATTTTGCTCCCACTTGACAGTTGTTGGTTATTATGACCTACTTTTTTTACATTTATTTTATTTTTTTTTCTGGAAAGCAGAAATTCACCTACCAGGAGATAGGCAGAGACCATCTGCAATGACAAATTTCACAGTTATTCCAGGCAGCATTGTTACCAAAATTCCAGAAATGAAAACCCAGTTGCTGTTATAACTTAAGCCAGTTGATGTAAAATGAAGCAATGTATTCAGTATATTTCCATGATATTACCAATGAACAGAGATTTGTGTTAAGATCATAAAGATCATAAATGCCTTTCTGAATTCAAGCCGAGTATGTTTGAACCATTTAGATTGTTTAGTCAAATAAGGCTAGGTTCTACTTCCTTGAGTAGTTAAATATACCTAAGCTCAGAAATCTGATTAGACAGATCTTTGTATTATACTGACATAGAGGAAACGAAATGGGAATGTGTGATCTACATACAGGATGTAAAGATTGTTTTATCCTTAGGTACTAACTGTCTTACACTGATGAAATACTTCTAATTTCTCCTGCAGTCAATGGAAAGAGACAGACATTCCACAAAACAAATATGAATTATTCTCTGAAGCACATCTCCCCCTCCTTTCCTTACCCTACTGATCGCAGAAATACCATGGCATGGCTATGTTCTTAACCTACTTTTTAGCTGATATATATGCCTATGATATAAATGTATGGAGAGTCAGACAGCTTAGCCTAGTGCTGTGCATAGACCTAAATGGGTCTACATTGGTCTGTCTACTTGGATGAATATCCCTTGACCCTGTGGATGAACTCCTGTCCTTTGGAAGTGATTGAGACTTCTTCCATTGCTTTATCTAGACTCATAATTTTATGCTTTTTCTATAAATACAGATGAGGAATAGATCCCTATGAAAATAACTTTTATTTAAAAATGTACTTTTCCTGCCACATATTGAATAAAGTCCAAGTTTGCTACTTTCTTATACAAGTTTACACATAAATACTCACCATCAGGTTGTAAGATTAAACAAACAACAACAACAAAAAAGTGTATTAGCTACTGAGTCCTTGACAATCGCACTAATTTTTGAGTTTCTATACGTTGAGACAGTACATTTCTTATATATGTATGTAAGAGAAAGTATTCTGAAGATATGATCTGAATAATACACAGCAAATTAAGAATTGATCTATATGTTTTCTAACATGTTTTGCATGAAATAAATCAATTAGAGCCAAACCATAATCCATTATAAATGCAGTAACTGAGCAGCTCAGATAATACATGACTGACCAAATCAATAAGAACAAGGCAAAAATCTAAGTCAGGTTGAAAGGTTCAGGAAAAAAAAAAAAAAAAAAAAAAAAAGTGGATTAAAGAATGATCAGGTTAACAAAAGTATGAAAGAAATGCATGATCTTTACCATACTTTTCAAAAAACAGATCTTATAATTCAGTAAGAATTTGGTTAAGAATGTGAAAAAATGTCAGTAGAAATAACCTTTTTTTTTAATTATTTTTATTATTATTTATTTTTAACTAATTGGGCCAACATTTTTAAGCTGCAGCTAAACCTCAGGCCTGGAATTCCACTGACTTCATACTCTCCTCCCAACCACAAAATCTACTCAGCAACTAGAAACCAACAGGAAAGAGGAAAAAACTATACAGAGACTGGATTAGGAATGAAATAGATTTACATTCACAGACAGAATTAACAAAAGAACCAAGGATTGCAACTAAAAATATTTTGTTCCTTTTATTCTATCCTTCCAGACTGAGCTTAGATATTTTCAGGATATCAGGCTTAAGCTTTTCTCGTTATCTCAAACTAGGCCTATTTACTACAGATAAAGATAAGAAGTCAGCAACACCAGTCACACAATATTTTGGCTTTCTGCTCTTCTACATCTGCTTTTATGTAGTTCTGTAGTTAAGAGTAGAGATGGAAGGTATGGCAAGGTTGATTCTTGCTTGGTAAGGAAGCAGCAAGTTTTAGGAAAAAATTCTAAGGACTGGCAAAGGACTTTTCACGTGATTTGAGTTGCATGATACTTAGGTTTATCTGGGTTGCTTGCATAGACAAAGAACACTAAATGATCATTTCTGCACCAGTACCTGATGTGCAGGAGGAAAGTAATCTTGAAGTTAGTCTATATTTTGTGTTTGCAGTTTCCTTTACTGACCAATGGAAACAAATCTGACTTGTATTCTAACTCTTTACTTTGCCTGCCCTTAGAGTGGTCTTTAGATTTGTTCAAGAACACAACTACTTAAGATGATTTTATGAGAAAGAGATAAATTTTAGAAAGATAAACAAAGAGAAAACTATCAACTTATCTCAAAAAGCTATTCAATTTATGTTGCTTAGAATGTCTGCTAGTGAAAGATAATGGAGGTGAAGTTAAATAATATTGCCTTTTGTGAAGGAATATTATATCAAATATTAAGTTTCAGTATCCCAAATGTCTATGAATGCAATTAATAGTAATACAAACAACAACAATAATAAAATATAAACCAACCTAAATCAGGTCCACAGTCGACATAAATTGAGAAAAGTCTATTAATTGCAGTAAAGCAAATTACATTCTATGTCAATTTTAGTAGGAATATTTACAAGTCTTAGCATTCATAGCAGTGTCTGCCTTTTATGGTAAAGGTCTGGGAGATTTTTTCTAGATAGAATGAGTCTCCCTGATAGCAGCAGTATTCCTGAAAAACTGACGAAGAATATAAAATGAGCAAATTTATGAGGTGATACATATGCTGACTTTAGAGCTTGAGAGGTGCAGAAAGAGGACATTTATATCATGCTTTATGTAATACCTGAAAGAGAAATCTCATTTATACATGTGAACAGTGTGTGGATCCCAAAGGATTTTATTAACATTAACCATCAAAGTCTGTTTATATAATAATAGAAGGAAGCACTGTTAGGGATTCCATAAACATGGGAAATAAGATATGGTTGACAAGAGGTACAACTAGCAAGCTAAAGCAAATTTCAGTTCCCAAGGACACATTAAATCAAGGTCATCAGATCTAAGAATATTCCTTAATCATCCATTAACTTTCACATTATTCTTTTTCCCTATAATAGGAAAGTACTGAGCTGACTAATTGTGCATGTAAGGTGAGTAATAGCACTAAGAGATATTCCAAATGCTTTCTGGAGGCATAATTTAAAGAGGAACAAATTCCCACTTAAAATACTTAGAAGGAATTGATCCTAGTCTGACTACAACAGTAGTGATTGCAGGTTTGAATCTTCAACGAATATAGAAAATATGGAGATAAACCATAAGTTGATGTTAATAATGCAAGTATAGATCTAATACTACTAATGTCCCCCAAATTCTGGGGGGCAAAATTCCTCTTTCAGACCAAGTTTCCTTTTAATATTACTAACAGTAACACCTGAAAGATATAAGAAACTACAAACCAAAAAACGTAGTAGATTATTTGATACAGTGCAGGAAGTGACACCAATCACTCTAATAAAATATTACGTTCTATCTTAAACAAGTCACATCTTCACTAGAACTACTGAAAGGAATCTAGTCCAGGACTTTGCTTCTCTGATATGTCAGAAATTTTTCCAACATGGTAAAGCTGTTTGTTCCTGGCCAGCATATTCTGATTTTATTGAGAAGCTTAGTTCTCCTCTCTGACTTGTTTCATAAACAATTTTCATCCAAGCTTTATTTTTATGCCTATTTCATTAATGAAAATATTAAAGACCTGTTGCTGGACTAGTATTTCCTATTATTCTTCCTCTAGTCTGATAGTTTTTCTTTCTCTCTGCATGTCTTTGACTATGTCTCATGTGCCATTCTAACTAATCACTTCTCACAGTGAACAAGATTGCTTGTTATTTTGAAATCCAGAAAAAAATATTCTGCATTTATTTTTCCTCAAAATTCTATCATATTAGCAAATAAAACTGCGAGACTAGTCTAGCATGATATAACACCACTAATACCTTGTTGCATTATATTTTTGTTTACCCACATCTTTATTTAGGCTTTCCTTTAAAATATTAAGTCTTTATTGGTGAAAAATGGGTCAGTTTGATAATTACTTGGATCATTTCTCTTTTTGTTTCTTAGTGGTACTGTGCTAAATATCATTCAATGGACAGTAGAAAAAGGAAAATATTTATGGCAAACTTTCAGGTTGAATGAGTTCAGAGACTGTGTTTATCCAGTATCTAGATAGAATATAGGAGTATAGTAAGTACCTGGAGTTTTAATTACACCTTGATTTGAGTAGTCTAATAATTGCTATCATGTTCAGTGCTACCCCATACTCAACATCCTTTCTTTAAATAGAGACAAAAGATTAACTCAATATTAGTCATGTTTAGATTATCTTCTCATGATGCTGTATTTATTATACAACCAAGGGGTATAATATTCTTTCCTTCTTCTCTTTACTTGTACGGGTGAAGAACCTGAGGTTTAATTTTCTCAAATGCTTTACCACAGATTTACAGTGAAAATTTCTGACTTTTTTCCCATGCTTCCTGATGTATATGTTTATTTTTTTTTTCACTGTCCTTTATTACATGCTTTACCTCCTACAGCTTTTGCAAGACATCTCTCTCTTTTTTTTTTTTTTTTTTTCTCTCAAGGTATCTATAGCCTCCTCTTCTTTCTGTGGCCTTATGCATTTTCTTTAGTGTTATACAAATATCTTTGGCACACTAGCAAAAAAAGTCAGAAAACAAGTCTCCAATTGAGCTCATAAGTCCACACTTTATTTTCTCAGTTTTAGTATTAAAAACATGAGTGGTGCACCTAGGTCTTCATGCCTATCAGCATATCTCAAATACCTAACAATTTATCCTACCTTCCCTTCCCTTCTCTTCCTTTTCCTCACCCTTCCCACGTATCTTGCAAAAACAAATAAATAAAAATAGATAAAAATTGTCAAACTATTATAGTGGGAGTATTCTGAATACCAAAGCAAAATTTAGTTAGGATTCAAATCTATGTCTTAAACTGAAGGTTGTAATAGGGAAAAGGCAATCTGAAACTCTACTTTAAATCTGAGATTTTAAGTCACTGCATTTCATAAACGGCTACTTTATTGCAAGTAAGTTAATTTAATCAATTAATCATGTCTAAACATACCCAAGTTAGTAAAACACTTTTGATAGAGTTATGATCTATTTAAATAGCATCATCTAAATTTCATTAATTTTTTAACCCTCATTAATTTCTAATTTTCAGGTTTTGGATGCTTTTTCACACTGCTGACATTTTGGAATTGTACTTGTCATCACATACTTCCTACACTGGCACACGATATGAAACCAAATATATCCTTGTTCTCATGTTGTGCAATATAGAATCAGAAGACTGAAAGATTAAAAAAGTCTGTGTCTTCCATTTCATCTGATTTTCTGCTTAGTTGTGGATAATTTTTCAGGGTAATGTATTGTAATTTTTGCATACTGTTTTCCATATTTATTTTACAGACAAACATCTTCATATTCAAATGTTTTTAAATGTATACAATAGAAAAACACGGAGAGAATGAGCCAGAGGATTAAGTATTAAAATGTATTTTCCTGAAAACTGGAGTGTAAGTATAAACAAATATTTTAACATCTCCAAAACTCCCAGCTTCTTAAATAGTCTGATTCTTTAGGAAATTAACAAATCTGTAGCAGAGACAGTATATTGGAAGAAAGAAATGAAAGAAATAAAAGAGAAATATGGAATGGACAACAGGCTGTTCACATGTGATTCATTTAGCAATTCTCTATGCTCACTGTAGTATGGCTGATAAGTGTGGAATTGTTATGTATTTCCTCTGGTTCTTCTGACAGTCATGTTTGCCTTTTAAATAGTTTTAATTTTAGCAGTCATGCATTTTCTTATCTATATAATGCCTGTTTTGTTTGTTTGTTTGTTTGTTTGTTTCTTGTCTTTTCAGAATTTGTGATATAAAATAACATATTACGTTCAAGATTTTCTTTATGAGCAAAGATGAAGCACACCTTATATATAGGTAAAGCCAAGACTTTATATGTAATACAAGTGACATCTTAATATCTGAAGATTATTAGTTCAGATCTAGTTATTAATAAGACATTGTAATAAGAATGCAATTAGAATTGTTTTACCTACAATTTTACCTACCTAAATTGTTTTCTATCCCTTTGCATGGTGCTATGCTCACCTTTTCCATGCTCTCCTGGGTCCTAAATTTTCATACTTTACGTCAATGGCTGTGATGACAGGGGTATCAGTCAGCACTTGGCAGACCTCACCAGGACAAATATGATGTTGATGGTTTCTTCTTTCTCATTCTAAGACCCACTTGTGGTCATGTATTTGTATTTGTTAGTACCCTTTTCAACCTTTGCTCTTGCTTCACTGGTCTGCAGCTCCAGGTAACATCCTAGTTTGCTGTAGATGGTGACTTTTACTTACATTAGATATTATTTCATTCTTCTATTTGTTACCCCCCCCCCCCCAAAACAAAACAAAACAAAACAAAAAACAAAAAAAAAAAAATTTTGTGCAGCTCCAGGTCTGCATTTATCTAACTGACCACTGGTGAGCTGTCTGTAGCTGTGGAGGCTGCAGTGCAAAGGTTGGACCCTATCACTTACCACCCTGTGCCTGCACTCCTCTTCACTGCATTGTGTGTCTCTGCTTCTCAAGGCTTCTGCCACCCTTCCAGGACTGTACTACACTGTCATTGTGTTAGAGTCATAAATACTTCATTCTGTCATTATGTATATAAAACTATATTGTGAGTTGTACCACACAAAGTTACACAAAATGAAAACAAATTATTGACAGACACCTGGCCAACTAGATGGCCGTCACAACTAAGCCAAATTTCAAAGAGGTCAAGAAAATTTCAGAAAGAGCAGGCCTGACAATCCTCAGTCCTGAATGCCTACCTAACTTCCAAACAGAGCTTATAACCTGTTATTAATAATGTCAGTACTTTGAGGCTACATAGTTCCACTGCTTTTTGGTAAAATCTTCATTAATGGTACTTAAAATCTTGTTTTGACATCGTCAGAAAGCTGTCTACTGAACCTAAGTATAGGCACTTTCCCGTTCCATTTAATCATGAAACCATTTAAATCAACATGAAATCATATTAGATACAAATGCAAGGGTGCTGGCACATTCTAGCTGCAGTATACAAAAATAATTCTGATTGCATCGACAGCAGCAATTCCCATGCACTTTAGTGGATAGAAATGAAATATTAAAAATGAATTTTTAACCCAGACATATGTATCTACTTATTTGGCATATTATCTTTAACTTTTTCCACTTTACTTCCTCAATCTGATAAGTAGCTGGTCATCAAAACGTATCTGGTACCACACATACCTGCAAGGTTCCAAAGAGGACCTTGCTCACTCTCCAGTGAGCTCTCCCTGACCTGTATTTGTGTTTCTTGGCTTTTCAGCCACACTACCTCTCCAAAATATTCCAATTCATGGATGAAGATGATAGTTTGCATTTGCTGCAGATGGGTTGGGACCTATCTAGGTCCACTGGTGGAAAGATTGTTTTCCAATACTAAGAGTAATCTCTATTCACCTTTCTAAGGTAAAAATCAGTTTTCAGATTCCTGTTGCCTTTTTTTTTTTTTTTTCCCACAAAAGCATTTCAAATATCTTTAACTGTAATTTAAAATATTCTGCCATAAGCATATGTGTTAACTGAATTAAATATTGCATAAAAAATCTCATATAATCAAACCAACATTCAGGTGCCAGTAGTGGAAGCAGAAATGTAAGCAATAAGCATGTGGATTTTCATCTCTTAAGTGCCAAATGTTCCCTCCCTTCCTATGTCTTTTGTTTATCTTCTATTTGGTGCTTCATGTTCAGTTTGGTTGTATTGGAATGCAGCCTATTGTTCAAGGCTTCAAGGCTTCACAAGAGGACTTTGCAAAATGTTATGGGAGCTAGGAGCATCTGGCTGGTTTGGCTGAAACTCCCTAACAAGCTTAGTTACTGTAGGAGCTAAAATAAAACATGAAGCTGAAGTAAAAGATAATGCTAATGAGAAATCTTCTTGGCATTAGCAAAACAAAAATACAGCCAATTTCATACCTTGCAAGTTTACTAAGCAAAATGATAAAATATCTCAGCAAATAAGAAACAGTTATTGGATATATTACCAAAGCCACTGAGAACTACCAACCAAAAATACGCATGCTTTAAATGTAAGAATTTGTCTGCAATAGTGAAAAGCTATAACTGTTTTTCCCTTTCTTTGTATAAAATATTTTATTTTTCTGTCTCATAAGTATTTTTAACCCTAAATTTATATTTTCAGATTTTATCTTTTTCAGTGAGTAGGCTGAATAAATAGCCATGGTTGCTAGGTATTGGTAGGTACCTCCATTTCAACTCAAAAATGAACTTTTTGCTGCACTGTAGTGATCTCTGTGTATGTTTATTCACCAGTATTATCACCAGTGATCTCTGTGTATGTTAACGCATTGGTTTTATAAGCCTGAATGTGGGAAGGCATGTAAGGGTGCCTGAAATTTATAATATTGTAAAACTCTAAGCAAAATGTATCTCTTCTGAGAAGACTCCTGCTTTTTTGTGTCCTTTCTGCTGTGACCTGAAATTCAGTCCTGTCTATTTACCTTTGAGGTTTGCAAATATGGAATTAGTCTGTGAAGTAGACCTGTGAGACACTGTCCTATTTCTTAACGGAGGAATAAATAAAACTCATACAGTAATTGGTGTGAAGATACTACCCAGCCTACAAATTCAAATGAGTCACAGTACCTAATAAAAAGGTTAAGTTTCTTTTTCTAACTTTCTTGTAACAAAAAATGACTTGTGATGAAATATCTTGCTAATTTTATTGTCAGGCTTAAGAACTTCAAGATGAGATTTAAAAAAAGTATATCAGTGTCACTTGAGATCAGATCTGAATTCACATTAGTTCTGTAACCTGTAGGCACTAAGAACATCATAAACATTTATCCAGTGGGACAATATAAGTGTGCAAAAAAGGAAGAAAACTGCTAGTACTCTAAAGATCCCAATTTTTACCTTAAACCATTAATTTTATTATTATTAATGGTAGATTTAAATACGGATGTTATCTTATCTATATTCTTGATCTCAGTCACTATGTATAACAACACATGTCACTGTTCATTTAAATGGTTCGAGGTGTTTCACTTCTTTGATAAAGTTGCAAAGATAAAAATTGAAAGTTCCTTCCTCTTAAAGTGTGTGAACCATGGAGCCTTACCCAGATTGGGTGCTGTGCAGCCTCTGAGACACAGCAAGACAAGGGACATGGGCATGGGTATCAGAGAGAAGGGAGCAGAATCATTCTTCAAGAAATGCAAGAACTGACAGTCCTGAGCTAGTTTATATTTTATTATTTATTTTAATATATTTCATATATATGTTTAATTACTTATTTTCATATATTTTAGTATTTATCACAGTGTTTAAAACACTTTCATATGTTTTCTTATTTGTTTCTTTTCTAAATGAAAATAAAAAAGCTAGACTTGCTGTAACCACTTTTAAGAAAGTTTTTTACTGCCTTGTCACCCTTCTCAGAGCCACTTCTATTGCACAAACATATGTCTGATGAAAACTTGGTACACAATTACAATGTAAGCAAGGCAGTGCAGCTGATTTCTAATAGCACTATAATACTTCATTTTTAATACAACCTTTTTTCCTAACAGCCTCACATTGAGCAGAAGTGAGATTTCTGCAGTTTTCCCAGATCCATTTTTAAAAGCGACAGATTTCTAAGGCATAGAAAGCCTCAGTTTCTAAGGCCCTTTATTTTTTCTCCTGTAGTGGGACATACTTAGAATTCATTCATACTAAATCTCATTGTTATCATGTGTAGATCTCTAAAATTCCCCTGTTTGTCTCTGGTTCCAGACTAATCCAAGCCACGTTCATCTCCCTGCAGGTGTCTCTGCTTCTCTAATCACCTCCTTTTTAAGATTTTTTAATAAATATACAAAAAAGTCCCTTACTGAAGAATATACTAACATACTTCTGGCAAATTTTTGCCTTGATGAAAATCAAACATTAACCCAAGTTTTTGTTTTCTGCCTTCTAGGCAATTTTGCTCTCTGATTTTTGGTATGTTACAGGTATTCAGAGAGATTGCAGTACATTAGAAGGCTAGAAAACTTTTCTGGTATTCTGGACTTTATTGTAAGAGATTTCAAGAAAAATTTTCCCAATAGGTCTGTGAGCAGGCTATATTTTGTCACAGGTATTTAGATGTGGCACTATCGGTGAGCCTCAGTGAGGCCTGGTTTGTCTGGCTTCTCAGGGAGCAGACACCAGCTCCATAATCAGCCACCTTCCACCAGAATGCAGATAAGGACCACTGATGTAGGTCACACACAAAAGGCACTTAATCACCGCTCTTCCTTGGAAATGCAGTTTAGCTCTCAGCAGTGACATTATGGGCACTTAAAACCACCTCTGAAAAGAAATGTCAAACACTTTAATTAGTATTTTCTTCAGCCAGGCTATCACCTCCTTAGTCAGACCTCTGCTCTTTTCCAGCTTTCCTCAGATATTGCATGTCTCTTTTAAGGAAGTTAAGTTGTAATTCGATTAGAACACAGCAACTTTAACCCAAACTTAACAGCAAAGGCCCTTTTCTGTAACTAAAAATTGTAAAAGGTGGGAATGAATATTCAATTAGTGGCTCCTTTGGCAGCTAAGAACCATGAAAGGCCCCTAACAATGTCAAGTAGTAAGCACCAAAAGTTGCTTTAAACACAGACATCTTGCCAAATGATTTTAACTTCAGATTATAATTTCACAGAACAGTTGCTGTGAGAAGGAATAATACGAGTTTAGTCTAGTCAGAACTTTAACTGGTGTACAATTTATAGCCATAGCCCTTCCTACAGAGTGAGCCAAGAAAAAGGGAAACTCAGAAGTGAGGAGTGCTTTATGCAGTCTTTTCTGAGTGCTTTGTACATCTAAGAATAAGTTGTCTGATCTCACCAGCAACCAGACACTGAAATTGAACAGCCTGAATAGAATCACATGCCATTGAAGAATTCCTGTTGTCACGTATAACAGTGAAATGAAACGACAGTTTTCCTGGTGCTTTTTAAAGTAAAGGAACCTGTTCCTTTATTGTCTGTTGGAAGGATCCTGTAGTCATACAGAATATATTTACATTGTCATGTATTCTGCAGCCAATTCTGCATTTCTACTTAGTCCCTCACCCTCCACCCTGCCATCAACACCCTCTACATGCTTGGCCACATTTGGATTTTGCACCAGTGCTTATCAGCTGTCTTCTTGAGTGTGGAAACTTGCATGCAGTGGAGAAATGAATAACACTCCAGTTCTGCACCTACGTGGATAATAAGTATGTGTAGTATAACCTGTATAAAGGTTGGTAATATGGATATAACACTGCCAGACCCAGCTCTATTTTACTTCCCTGGAATCTTTCAAAGCTGTCTAGCAAACCAGGCACTTTATTCAACAGTTATCTCATGCTAAGTCCTGGTAGTCTACTGTGAAAGGCCATGGCTGGTGATCTGTGAAACAGCCTTTGCATTCTCTGGTTAAATCCACATCCATCATATCAGTTATTTTAGAAGCTCATATATAGCTGCCTATATAGCCAATCTGAGATAGCTCATGTTGTTTTGAACATTTGCAAAGAACATCCAAATTATTATTTAGTATTTGGGAAATTTTCTGTGCATTTACTGTATAGAAAACATAAAGAGTCATTCTAGCAGTGGACTTGCATTGATTCAAATGAAAAGAAAAAAATAAAAAAAAGGTAGATGTTTTATTGCAGGCTTAATATCAGAAATTACCTTTGTCATACTTCAGCGTGCTGCTAGAATCTCTCAAAATTTCATGCTAAGGGTAAGCAAGGCCCCCTAGAGCCCAGACTACACGGTCACTGATCTCCTAGATCGTGCACATTGACTGTCTCCCTATCGGCTTTGGAGTCACCACTGAGACTTTCTGTCCAGATGCCATCTACAGCATCACCAAATGTCTATAGACTACCAAATGTCTTGCTGGAAGCAGTAAAGAAGAAAACAGAGTGGTCAAAGGTGGTAATATATGTCTTTTAAACACATAAGCCTCTTTAAAACTTACTTTGATTGGTGGATGATCTCTGGCAGGATTCAAGGGTCACGAGAACACAATGCCAAGGTGTAAACAGCATACACCAGAACCACATCTTATCTTGTCCCTCCTTTCAATATAGTTCACCAACCCATCTTCACCAGCTGCCAAACTTCCAACCAGAACACGGAAATGTGCACTTAGTTTAATAAACAGCATTTGTCCAGCCTGGATTTTTTTTTGTACAACACAATTTCAAAGCTTAGGTCACTACTGGAACCATCATAATATTGTAGTACATGACATAATCTTGCTGCACAATAATTTCCATGTGACTTAGAAATCCATAACCTTCCACAGTTGATTCATAATCCTCACTGTTCTGCTATAGTGCTGTTAGCAGGTGGTTCAGCAGTAGCTTCTGCATGTGCTCTGAATTCACATGTGGTATGGACTTTTATGTACAATAGTTTAGGGAGGACTGCATTCATCGTGCTTATGTGGTCCAATCCTGGAAAAAAAAAGAAAAGCCTGCTCTTCTTCCTCACAGGAGGAATCCCCTCTGCTGATTCTTATCTTCCTATCCTCAGCCTTCTTAAGCCATAAGTTCACAAAGGCTCATGGCAGCACTGTAGCCACCTATTTTGAGAAAATTCACTTAGTTTTTCTCAGGACATTCTAACAAGTTCTTTGGGTCATAAATCATGCTTGTAATTTGACAGTGGTCACTCTAACTATAGATAAAACAGGAAAAAATGTACTCCCAGCCAGGCACAGAATGATGAGACAAAACATGATTGCTTCTTCATGCAAGGCAGGCTTCAGATACTCACCAAGACACAGAATAATAACATGATGCAGTCTTGCATTTGATCTCTGGCAATAAACTTCTTTGCTTCTCAGACAAACCAGTTCTTTTCTTCTCCTAGGTGCCTTGGTACAGCTCCAGCTCTTGCTCTTGCTTTTCCCTTCACAGCTCCCAGCAGCATGTTCCTTCTTTCAAAATCAACATTATATTTCTGCCAACAAAGATACTGGATGCTATAATTTACCATTACCTTTCCCTATAAGAAGGAAAAATTACCTTGGGAGGACAACTCTGGGACCCAGAGGAGAAGTGGAAGAGTGAGGCTTGAGTATATAATTTTTCCTCTGTTATAGGGAGTGAGTTGAAATAATTGGATAATTTGGTTTAGGAGTGTTATTATCATTGAAACTAGATTAATAATTAACTGACCAGAACATCAAGACTAACAGTAAATTCTTGGCTTCATATGTAAGGTGTATCTCTATAGACCACCTGAATCGGATGCGATATTTTCTCTGGACCCCACTCTTGTAGACTGACTGTTGGAATACGGATATAACAACTGGTGAAGAATACAGGTAGCCTAGTCTGTGATTTGCAGTGATGCAACTAGATCCTTGCCATCTGCAGATTACCCCAAGTATATCTACACTGTTTAAGACACAGTATATTCTGAAACATCTTCATCATACCCTTGGCAAGATCCTTTTAGGACATCCCACACTTCATTTATATCCATTGAACTACTTCATTACCTAACACCAAAACCCTCATTAAATTGTTACATTCTTTACTCAGACTGAACTTACTGTAGCAGCAATTGAGACAAAGTGAGTGCTGCAAGTCTGAAAGCAAAGAAGGCAGACTAGACACACTCTGTATCATCAGAAGCGCATATATTGTTTTCGCATTCAGCTTTGAAAACACTGATTTGCAGTAATCCAGCTAAACGCATTCTCCTAGCCCCCAAATAAAGGACAATAAACAATTGCTTTCAAAGGAATTCAAGTTTCAAAACTGAGAAGAGAAAGAGACTGCATCATCTACTAATGATTGTTACAGATTTTACTTCACTCAGACAATTGTCTGATGGATGTCATTATACAGCTCTTACAATTCTAAAGGGATTGCAACAGAGGGCTATTTCTTAGAATAGCAGTTTATTGTGGAGAAAAGGTCCTGAAAATGGAGACAAAAGGGAGCCTTTTAATCAGAGCACTAATGTGGGCTGTCTGTGATGAAGCTCTTATCATTCTGCCACAAGCAGTGTACGGCACTCAAAGACAGATTCTGTGCAGTGGTAATAGAGGCTTTTAAATCATTATTTGCACTTTAAACATAGGGAGATATTTGATTGATTCACAAAACATTACTCAGAAAGGAAAATAACTGGGAAGATGAATTATGACCTTTTTTCCGACTCCCCCCCCCCCCCCCCAACATAGTAGCCAGTAGCACAGTAGCCTGTGGTTAATTCTTACTAAAAGTAAATCCAGTAGTTCAGACCCAGTTAATTTAAGTTCTGTCTGCAAGAAGCCTCGGTGACAATTTCATTATTCCAACGATGTGGATATATCTCTATAATGGAAAATAATAGCATAAAAAGAAAGTGACTGATCTGGTAGGTGGGCAAATCACATAATAGGCTTTGAATGTCAGGATGAAAAAAAATGCAGATAAGCAGGGGTCATTTCAAGGTAAGCATAACAGTCAAGTGATACTCAAAGGTATCAAATGAAAGATACTCAAAGATACAAATGAAAGATACTCAAAAATGAAAATTACTCAAAGGAAGAAATACTTGGCAGCTCTGCCTGGTTCATAGGGCTAGAACGTTTTAACTGAGACATTCTGAATTAGATTCATTAAGAAAGAAACTAGGGTAACTTTAATGTAGAATGAAATAACTTGCAGCTAGTAAAACAAGATGACATAAAATTGCATTTTGCCATATCAAGTACTTTTCAGATGGAGAATAATCTTCAAGGTTTCACACTATGGAAGCCCAAGCAGCTGGAGTTCACATAACTTCACTGAAATTTCAGTGACCTTCACTGAAAGTTGTGTTACAGAGAATAAGTTTTTAAGCTGCTGCTTCAATTTTTTTAGGTTCCAAGCTAGTGTGCTGCACACAGAAATTGGATGATGTTGTTTAGTTAGTTTGTTTTAATTTCAGTTGAATAGAACAGAAATGCAATGTTTGTGATTACTTGAAGAATTCTGCTTTTATTTTTCTGATAGGTCTTTAAATATTTTTTGTACAGCTTTGAATAATATGGAATAATACAGAATACAGCTGAATTCCACCGGTGATATTGGTAATTCTGTGCAAAACTGAAACAGAGTCCAATATTTTGCATGTACTAATATGCCAGTCAGGACTGTTCTTTCATATGTGTGGAAGTGCACAGGGGCAAAAAAAGTACCATCTAATGCAACAGTGTGTAAATAAAGTTAATTATCCACACAAAACATCCCAAGGAACATAGACATAGAGAGTAAAAAGAAAGCAATTTGATAAGCTTTTTTATCTTGCACTAAAAAATTATTACTCCATAATTTAATTTATTCTAAAAATAAAGAAATATGAAAACATTCAGTTACATAACTGCAAGCTTTCTGATTACTTTCAGACAGACTGTATCACTGTGATTTTTGTCTTTGCCAAAAATATTGAAAAAAATATATATAAGAGAAAATTTTGGAATCTAAGTGAAATATTGAAATGAAATATGAAATATTTTCAAAATGGTTATATTTCTGTAAAGAACAATAAAAATCATTGTTTTATATGAAATTGCAAAATAATCAGTTTCTAATGCTGGTATCTTAAAATTTTATTTTACTTTTTTTTTTTTTTTTTTTTTCAAATAGTCAATACACAAACACATCAAAGTTATTGGAAGTATTCAGAAAAACAAAGCTTGTTGTATACCATTAATTTCCTCTGTATTCACCGTCAGAACAATGAAAAGGAAACCATTTGAAAACATTTGCCACAATATACGAAATATTCAGATGTTTATACAGAATGTTTCCATTTTTCCTAAACTTGTGTTTTATATTCAATAATCAGAGAAAATCATTTTTTGTTATAATGTGAACAGAAGCAATCTCTGTGCGTGTCTAGATTCTCCTTTTTCTTTTTTTTGGGGGGGGATTTTCAAGGAGGTAGAAGAGCCTGGGAAATGTTGCCTTTTAACCATGAGGAATAACGAAATCTTTATTTGGTGCATAAGGTAAAGACTGAACACAGGTTGAACGCTCTTACTAATGGTTGCTCATCATTCTGAAAGATGAGTACCTATCTTCCAAGTGCCCTACTTGGAAGTTGCCCTGTACTTCTGTCTTCAGTTCCTACCCCAGATGATTTCTTCATCTTGTCTGACAAACGTCCAAAACACACCATTTCCCTTTCACTTCTGTAGCTCATTATTTGGCCCGTTTGCTTACTTTCCATATTCACCTATATTGGCTGTCTTTTCTAAGCACTGCACTCTGCCAGGACTGTGATCAGATTTACCAGCACCCAGCAGCTCTCCTGTCCCATCTCTCCCCACTACCCTGCCACCAACAGGAGGTAAATCTCACTTTGTTTCCCAGCCCTTCTTGTCTTCATACCTTGTTCCCTCTATCACTTGAAATCTCCCCCCCCCACTTCATCTTCAGCTTTTTTTTTTTTTTTTTCCCCTATATTCTCAATAGGTGGATTCCTAGTCCCTTAAGTCATTCTTTCTTTTTTTCTTTTATTTATTTATTTATTTATTTATAATTTTTATTATTCCCTTCTCACTCTAATTCTACTCTTTTAGTACCTAAGTGTCTAGGCAGTTTCTAGTAATTAAGCTGTTTTTCTTTTAATTCACTGCACTCTCCCCGTTTAGTAAAACCTTTCCTTGGCACCTTTGCTGTTCTCTCCATAAATATTTTGTATCAAATAACACCAAGCTTTTTCTAGTCATGCTTACATTTCTCTGGTCTTTATGAATGACTGAAAAAAAAAAAAAAAATTAAATTCCCTTCACACACATTCTTATCCATCTTATAAACCTTAACCTGGCTCCAAAAATGTTTTGAGATATCGGAGCCTTCAGTAAACAGCTCATGTAGTTATCTGACTGATTTACTGATTTTCTGGACTACTACATGGGAAGAGCAGGTCTTTTACTTCCAGTGCATAACTCAACATGTCTCCATACAGGTGCATTATATTTGTTGAAGTTATGTAATAATAATAAAATCAACTTTGTTCTGAGACAATACATGAAAAATTACTGTTAGTGATATATTTTTTTTTCTTTGTATGAAGAATTAGTGGTGTGTAAATGCAAGGAGATATAATGAACTATTTTATCATTTTTAGACTTTGATTAAATAAAGAGGGAAAAAAGGTAATTATGTGAAAAGATACATTTGAGATGGTGGTGGTGAGGATAAAACTAGGAAGTAATGGGATAGCATTAATTCAATTAACAATTAACTCAAACCAAAACAATCCTTAAGAAATATATATTTTTTTACTCTTTGCAAGCAGGTATTGAAAGCTTGTATTCAACAAGTAGTGTTTGTTTTGTACTGGGACAGGATATTACTTAATTAACACAGCAATGTGTGATTGATATGAACTGCAGACATCCCCACTTTCCAAAATAAATATAATAATCATTAATTGGCAAATGTACACTACATAATAGTAACTACTTCACAAATATAGAATAAGGGTAGCATTTTCAAACATAAATTCATTTTCATAAATGCAGGTTTAGTAATTTTAAAGTATAAGCAAGGTTTTCCAAAAGCTTCAGCTTTTTATGTGGACTTTCGTCTCCTTAGCTATCTCACCTGAGATAAGTTGTTTAAACCTAGACTGGACAAAGTCACTGTAAACACAGTGATGAAAACTAGCAGGATAAATGTGTATGTTTCTCAACATGTGTAAGAATGTATATATGCCTCTATTCAGATATGTATGACCTGTTATAAGTATTTCCATTCACACACATATATATATATGTCATATTTATAATTCCTATGCTATATCTAAAACTCTTCAAATAGATGAAGTCCCATATTTATTTATTTGTGTGGGATGTCATCATATAATACAATTTAATACAACCCTTCTGGTAGACAGAAAATTATCAAAACTATATGACTTCTGTTTTTTTTAGACATAGTCAGAATCCTTATTACAGAATGTTTCAGAAGAGCTAAATAAAAAATAAAGATAGGAAAATAGCCTGGGATGCATTAAAGAAAAAAAAAAATAATTAAAAGATCTGCAAAGAAGGGAGAATATTTATTATCCTAAATTGTGTTGCTCTTTGTAATGTGTTCCCATTATTTTCATCATCTAGGTCTTAAAATGTATTTTTTCCTTTTTTTTTTTTTTTTTTTTTTTTAAATTGTCATTTATACTGTCTGCAACAGAAGTTTGTTTGTTAGATGCTTACCACATTTTAAATTTCATCCACATGCTCTTGCATATATGTGTCAGATGATTCTGCCATTGGGACTTGTTTAGCTCCATTAAAAAAAAAATAAAAATCAATCAATCAATTAGCTGAGCCATATAATTCAGGGTAACTTTTCTGTCATATCCTCTGACTTGGTGGATCTGGTTTTCAAATGCCTTCTAGCTTGTTGTATGACATCTTGAATGGACTTTTATTCTCTTGTCTCTCAATAAGTATCAACTCAATTTATACCTAATGAGTATGCATACTGGAATTTATACTTTTACCACATCTGGCAGTGTGCTGGACAGCTATCCCATCAATTTTCTTGAGAAACAGACAAATTAAAAAACTTTGGATTGGGGAAACCTCAAGTTGTCATGTGGTTTGAAAGCCTTTACTGTAGTTTTATCATTAGTGTTTCTTCTTTGAAAGAAACTTAAAATAGTTGTTATCTTAAACAATCTTTTCTTCCTCCACACTACTACTTCCTAACATTCTGATGCTCAACCATCTGGATGTGCCATGTTCATCTGTCTTATGTGGTCTAAGCTTATATTTACTGGCATTACTTAAGTCTCCATCACACTTTTCTGGATCTTCTAACATTTAGCTTACAATATTATCTTAAACCATTTGCCTGTATTGCTATCATAGTCAAATCCCCCTGCCTGGTCTTGCTTCTTCACTAACTCCATTTTAGCTAAGGAGTTGGCAGAAGCCTTTCTTCGTCTTCAATTTTTATTGTACTGCCTAGATGTACCTTCATTCATCCTAACTTTTCAGAAACAATAGTTTACAGATTTGATTGTGTAATGACAAGCTTTCATTGCCTTTATTTACAGTGATTATTGTGATTATTACAAACAGCAACCCATGTTCTATGTCTGTTCCCTAGCACTGAACTTAGAAAAAAATCCAAAATGAGACTAACAGAAGCAAATCAAATACAAATTTTGTGTGTTCCTACTCTTCTCTAGCTCCTGAAGGTCCTTTTCTATTTTCTGACTTTGTCTCTTTGTGTTTCTATTTTTATCCTGTATGGACAGAATGCAGTACCAACAAATTATCATGAAGTACACACATGCTTGGTGAGACACTCTGGTGAGGCTGCACCCTAAGTACTGTGTTGAGTTTTGGGCTTCTCACTACAAGAAGGACATTGAGGTGCTGGAATATGTCCAAAGAAGGGCAACAAATCTGGTGGAGGGTCTAGAGAACAAGTCTTTTGAGGAGCAGCTGAGGAAACTGAGATTGTTTAGCCTAGAGAAAAGGAGGCTCGGAGTGACCTTATTGCTCTCTACAACTACACCAAAGGAGGTTGTAGTGGGGCGGGTGTCAGTCACATCTCCCAAACAACAAGCAATAGGACATTGCTTGTCCTGTTAAGGAAAAGCTCCTATTAAGTGGTTGAGTCACCATCCCTGGAGGCCTTCAAAAGATGTTCAGATGTGGTTCTTAGGGACATGGTTTAGTAGTGGACTTGGCAGTGCTAGGTTAAAGGGTGGACTTAGAGGTCTTAGATGGTCTTAGTGGTCTTTTCCAAGCTAAATGATTCTATGATTCTGTGATGTTCCTTGGGCTTTTTTGAGGGGGATGGGAGGAAAAAACAGAGAAGGACAGATAGCATTAAGATTTTTTTTAGGGAATTTAATATTTTGAATTGATATCCTGAGATAGTCAGTCAGTATGGCAGGGCTGTTAAAAACTTGAAAGCACATATCGTCCTCTATATATTCTTCCAGCTATGATGACATCATAAATTTTGTTATCTGTTTATTGTGGCTTATATTTAGTGACTCTATATCTAACATTCAGTGAAACTAATGATTGTATTTTATGTAGTGATATTCCCTGCTGAAATGCTCTCCTAATAAAAGGCATGCTGGGTAATAGTTTAACTTTTCTTTGTAGATAATAAAAAGGGCATTTCAGGACAACAACAAAATATTTTCCTATTAACTCTTTTGTCTTTGTTGTACATCTACTTTTCAATCCTGTGTAATGAAATGAAATAAAAAAGAAATTATTATTTTGAAGTTGGGCTTCAGCTTACTATGTTTCTATGTTACTCTGAGTTTCATGAAGAAGGTTGTCATTCATGTTCCCACCTCCTGCTTTACAAACTGATATGACAATCCTTTTACATAACTTACCTACGAAGATTTTATGTTTACTGAACTGTAACAGAGAACTTAACATAGGCATGAAACTACGATGTCTGGACAGAAACAACTGTTTTAGCTGTCTCCAAAGAGTAAAGGCTATTTTCTGCAAATTTGAGAGCTCCTAAGGTGGGTTGGTACTGAATTGAGTCATGCAGAGGCTACCTGAGACCTCTCTAGCAAGGGGAAATTTTCATCTGTCCTGTGTCTGAGACTAAAAAGCCCCAACAAGCCTAGAGATATGTTCGACTGTCCCACTACATCTTTGACTAGGGAAAGTGAAACTGTATTCACCCCAGGAAGAAGAAAGGTAAATGTTTTAGCCATAGTTGTCTTGAACAGAAGGGATAGCTTGTTTATTTGCCCATATTAGAAACCAAGGGACAAAAAAGGGGGGATTCAATCTGAAATCAAGACATGTAAGTAAAAATGTCAACATGTAAACTAGGTGTCTGAACTTCCATTATAGTCAAAAGCTATTACATATAGACTATGTAGAGCATGATTCAGGTAGATAACATAGGTATCTGGTACCATTTGATATACTCTGGGGTTTCCTGTCTGGTATCTATCTCATCTGTGTTCAAGCAGCACACAAAGATATGGAGAAAAGCACAGTTAATATAATCTAGCTCTAATGTTATTCTCAAGTTACATGGAACAAGATAATAGAAAGTCCTAAAAAGGAAAAATAGAGAATAAGAGATCACGATCCTCTCATTGTTTGAAAATGATAGGATCTTTCTACCCTTTTTAACCCCTTTGGTTCAGATTAGACCCACTTCTGCAATTCCCCAAAAGAAATTCTGGACAGATTGATTCAAATATAATACAAAAAAAAAAAAAAAAAAGTATCAGCTTTTATACTATTTAAAATACTATTTAATACTATTTATACTATTTAAAAAACTATATTTTCTGCAGTAAAATACAAAGTCAATATCAAAAAATACAAGAGTAAGAGGCAATTGCTGACATAGTGTTATATATGGCGTAGTAATTTGTGTCCAGAAAATGGTTAATATTAAAAAAGAAGGGGGAGATTTGGGAATGTGGCCACCGGGGTTTGAAAGCCCCTTGGTTGAGGTAACATTAGAGTCTTAACGACGAGGCCATCAGGAATATAAAAGAGTTTAGAGGGAACAAAGTAGGGTGATTCAGGAGACTCCATGCAGTCTCCGGTTTCTTGTTCTCCAGATGGGTTGCTTGTTCTCCAGCCATTAAGGCATGGAAGTTTCTGGGTGTTTGCTGTTGTTGTTACATTCAAAGTTGTTTGACCAATGAAAAGTTGTTTTGAAAAGAACTGCTGTGGAGAGAAGGGTATAAGAGGGGAAACTGCCCTCAAGATAAAAGAGGCAACATGATGAAGTTACATCAATAAAGAAGCAGGAAAAAGAAGTGAAGAGGAACAGGCTGGCAGAATGGAGACCAGGATGGGAACAGGCACTTTGATTGCCTCATGAAGATAGGTTCGGCCAAACTCAGCGAACTGCTCAGAGAAGCTCATACTGAAAGTCACTGGAAACAGGTGCACTGGAGCTGGAGAGAAGCTCGAGCTGAGAGAAGCGGACCCGTGCACACAACTGCCTCTCACTGGTAAGCAGTTGCGCGTTATGGGGAATCATACACCCTTAGAAACAAAGACTGTCCTGGTAACCTTACAGCTTATTCTCCTTCTTAACAATCGGACAGTTTATGAGCCTGAAATATGGGACCAAACTGAGGTTTGGTGGGACTCTGCAACTAAAAACGACAAGGTTGCAGTGGGATTGCTCGGCACCTAGCGAGCAGTCTCTGAGGCCTTAAAGAGCCATGTGGAGCCACAATCACAAACGTGTGGCTTGCCAGATAGTGAGGGAGCTGCGGGCTCCTTTACTGATCCGACTGCTACGCCACTGCCATCGGCCCCTCTGCTGCTACAGCTATCGAAAGCTTTTGCTGTTCTGCCCCCTGCTGACCTGGACATGCCTCTTGACCCAGGCCTCATTGGCCTTGAAAAGGATATGCTTTTACTTTGATCCGGGAAGAACGGGATACATAAGGCCTGAAGACTGAGTTGCTTGACAGCTTAAAGTGAGATATATTGTTCAAACGGAATGGAAAATGGAGACTTGCTTGTAATCAAGAAAAGGAATGGTAAATGGAGACTGTTAAGTCATGGAACTTAAAGGATTGTTTGTTACCTTTCCTGATTGTACGTATGTATAGGCATACTTGTGTTTAGTATGTAAAAGCGATGTTCTATATATTTAGAATGTTTGATGTTTGTGTGTGCGTGTTGGTGGAGCGTAGACTCCCCGCACACCCAGCGCTGTTTACTTGCCTTTTATACCTTTTAGAAATATTTGTTTTATAAATATTACAAAATTCAGATTGAGTTGAGACCTCATTTATAACACAGAGGATGTCACAGATTGCTGAGTTGCACTGTGAATCCACTAACCACTGACTAGCATGAACTTCCTTCAAGATATCTTCAGTTCAAAGACCATTGATTGTTTGGAATATAGGCTGAATGGAGCCTATATTGAATGGAGCCTGACTCTTCCTTTGCTCTTGTAGAATGCATATCTTTAAATCATAAAATGTTATTCCATTATCAGTGGTTCCTATCAACATGCTTAGCATTACTCACATATACAAATAAACCCAGAAATTCAGCTTTT
This sequence comes from Aythya fuligula, assembly GCF_009819795.1. Classification (NCBI taxonomy): domain Eukaryota; kingdom Metazoa; phylum Chordata; class Aves; order Anseriformes; family Anatidae; genus Aythya; species Aythya fuligula. Next base: position 29,932,386 of record NC_045559.1, on the reverse strand, counting down.
GTTATTTTCATTCTAGAGTTGTATTTGATTTACTTAGAAAACAAACAAATGCAACAGGTACGTAAGAAAATGATAGAACCCCAGCTGGACTTTAGTCCCAAGGGCTTGGTCTGATGTCTGAATATATTTTGCTCCACTACAAACAAGAACTACTGTGCTAATCCCCCCGGAATGCAGCATTTATTACTTACCTGGCAGGTGTGAAGTGTTGCATGCTAAAGGGATTATCTCCCCCTCCTTCTCTCCACCTCCTGTTTTGTTTTGGCAAAGCAGAAGAGGAGAGGGAGGAGATAATCCTCTTCAAATGGAGCATTTATTACTTTAGTTGGGAGCATGAAGCCCTGCTTTCCAAGAAGAGTGACATGAGAGTCTCCTTATACAAGTATTAAACCCCATTGTAAACAAACTAAATATTAGTATCAATCTGATGGCTGCTTTCTTGAGAAAGTTCAAGACTTTTTACCATTCTTTACAACAGTTAGAATTCCCCATATTCAAACCACATTCTTCTTTTTTGATTATTGGTATAGAGATTTTTGGCCAACAGATACAATCAGTGTGGGAATAGAAATGTTGTTTTTGCAGAGTTACATTGTTTAGAAGGAGGGAATGTGGTACTGAGATATGCTTACAGTGATAAGAAAGTTTAGCAGGCGACCTTGTAAAATGCAGACAATCAGACTCCTTAGGACAATTAGGTGAAAATCACGGTGTCAAGTCAAGTCAGATAAGTGAAGAAACATTACCACTTCAAGCAGTAAAAATGTCAAAAGAAATTTGAAATTTAACAGGCCGGCAACTGAAGGCCATGCATTGTTTGTGAAGCATCAGATAGATTGTGAATCTGGATTACCCACTCAGTGGGGAAACAGGGGAGGGTCCTGCCATCAAAAGGTATATAAACTGTGTTTTGGAACTAGTAGATGCGCTCTCTCCTGCTTGTGGGGCGCCCGCCATTGCAATCGCGAATAAATTACTACTTCACTGAGATCCTCGCCTGAGCCTAAGTTATTGGCTACGGAGTGTTTCTCACAATTTGGGGGCTCGTCCGGGATCCAGTCACCTACTGGGGAGCCCCACCGCCGCAGCAGCAGGAAGGCATGCCCCGCTGATTTCAGCGGTCCTGTGCATCGACGGTGGCGGTTCTGCGGAAAGCTGACAGAGGGCCCGAGACTGGTTAAAGAGGCAGGATCCGTGAAGTAGTGGGGAAAGGAAGAAGGTAGGCACTCCGGGTTTTTAAGAATCGATCCGGTAACTCTGTGCACAGACCAAGGTAAGAAATATTAAGTATTGCCTTGGGGGTCGGGTGATCTGGTGTATGGTAAGCCCTTGCACGGGGAAGTGCTGGCACTACACCAGGGGAATCTGGTGTACGGTAATCCTTGCACGGGGAAGTGCTTGGAAGTACACCAGGGAATCTGGTAAACTCAGGTGTGCGGTAACGCTGGCACAGGGAAGTGCTTGGCGGTACACCCCCATCTTTCAGTACGTTGGTGTGTGGTACACTGCAGAAGGGAAATTTCTGTAGCACATACTGGCGAGGGTTAGGAAAGATGGGAAGTACGAGTTCCAGGGAATCTGGTAAACTCATAGGTGTGCGGTAACGCTTGCACGGGGAAGTGCTTTGCGGTACACCCCCATTTTTCAGTACGTTGGTGTGTGGTACACTGCAGAAGGGAAATTTCTGTAGCACATACTGGCGAGGGTTAGGAAAAATGGGAAAATATGAGTTCCAGGGGACAGGGAGATATCCCTGGGGGAGTGCCTACTAATAGTTCTTCCTGAAAAATGATAAGAAATTGGAAACATAATCCCAAAATTAGAGGGATTGTAAAAGAAAAGTAATTAAAAAAAAAAAAAAAAAAAAAAAAGGGTTAAACATTGTGTATCAGTCTGGACAAAAGAATCAATTAAGGAAACAGCAGTATTTTGGCCAAAATACGGGTCTGATGAAAATTCAGGCTTTAAATTTATGTGTAAACAATAAGATTCCTTTTTCAGAGAAGGAGTCAAGTTATGCTCCCTATAATCTTAATATTGAACTGGTGGCAGCAGCAGTCACTCCAGGAAGGGAGACAGGGACTGTAATTAACACTGTCCCTAAAGAAGGATCGTACTCTAGGCTCTGGCAAGAATTAGAACAAGGTAGAAGATATGTTGAGAATTTTGCCTTCCCTGATACTAACAGTACTAACACTAACTGTGTATCCTCTTAGGTGAACTACCCCCTCCTCCTTACCAGCAGAGAGGTTAGGACTTTTAAGAAGGAGAGGAATTCTTTATTCGAGGACCCCAACAGCCTAGTTGAACAATTAGACCAGTTCCTACGACCTTATTTATACTCTTGGGGGAGGGAATTATGTCTATAAGTATGTTGTTTACAGGGAAAGAAATGTGAATGATCAGGAGGAGAGCTGCTATACAAGAATGGGAAAGAGCTCATCCTCCAGGACCAGGGGTAATACCGGCAGGGCAGAAATACCCACTTGCCAATCCTGGCTGGAATAATAATAGTGTGCAACACAGAAATTATATGAGAGACTTAGTGTCAGAATGAGAAAGTACTTGGGGATGAGACCTGAGGACCCAGTATCCCAAGGGCTCTTGAAAGTTCATTGTGTGATTAAAGTCTTGCAAAATACGCAGAAAATGCTTCAGAAGGTGGGGGAATGTAGTGAACAGTCACTGGGGGACCCTCCTGCGGGAGGCCCTGGAGGTGTGTGTCTGGAGGGGAGATAAGAAGGAAAAAAAAAAAAAAAAAAAAAAAAAGATCGAAACTAATGGTATTGACAGTGCAGCGGGTAGTGAGGCAGAGGGTTGGAGAAAGATGAAGAAAATCTTCACGGGGAGTCAGGGCCAGGATGGAAAGGAGAGGAAGAGAGATGAAGGAATGGCAGGCAAAGAGGGCTGCCTGTATTGTGGCCCGAGTCCTAGCAGAGACAGGCTTTGATAAGATGTTTTAAGTGTGGCCAGGCTGGCCACTTCAAATAGGAATATCTGGAGTGGAAGAAGGAGGAAAGAAGGAAAATGGGATGAAATATGCTATATTGATATGTTGTTTCAGTATCTTGGAGGGAAAAGGTACGGAATTAAGTTGGACTCTGACTGAGCCTTTGGTGCTGGTATTAGAAAAGTGCGGGCTGGAGAAAGATAAAGGAAGTGTTAAAAGTCTTGCCGAAGGTGTTAAAGGTGTGGCATGTAATATTTAACAGAGCTGTTTGAAATTGATGAGCAGGGAAAGGTGATGTAGGCGTTATCTAAGTAACAGTCTAGAAGTTTTGGTATATTTGCATATTTGCTGTGGTGTTTGGTCAGTTTCCCAAGCATCGGGGAGGGGGGAACAGCCTGCTCCACCAGGGGCCTCTCCAGCGGCCGCAGGGGGGTTTCGGCTCCAGCGCCTGGAGCGCCTCCTCCCCCTCCTTCTGCACTGACTTTGGTGTCTGCGGGGGGATTTCTCGCTCTCTCAACTGCTGTTGAGAAGCAGGTTTTTGTTTGTTTCTTTGTTTGTTTGTTTTCGTGGATGTGCTCTCACAGAGGCACGGACTGTATTGCTCATGGCTTGGCTCTGGGCAGCAGTGGGCCCCTTAAGGCCAGATGAAATTGTCCCTTATCTGCCACGGGGAGGCTTCCGGTTTTTTTTTTCTCATGGGGGCTGCCACTGCAGTTTCCCACCCCCCTACTCACAGCCCCCGAACCTTGCCATCAAACCCAATACACTGGGGAACAGCTAGGTCATTACTGACCTGTAAAGTATCAGGGATTAAATTAACTAATGAAACCCTAAAAAGTGGGGCTGGGATAACAGTGCCACTTTGGGGGGGATACCAAGCTGAGACTAGGGGATAAAATGATCACTGGGTAATTATTGTATGTACCCAAGGCAAGGACTAATCTGTTGGGAAGGGATTTGATGATTAAATTGGGCATTCAAATAGTAAATTGTTAGACTGGAATAACAGTGTTATTAATGGAGTGCTCTCTGGCCCTGAGAGCAAACATACATGTATATTCACCTCTGACTGGAAAGACCCTTAAATGGGGGCGGAAGCAACAATATAGGTGGACAATTTTACCTCAGGGGTTTACAGGGCCACCTATCTATTTGGGTCAGTTTAAATAACAAAAGATTTTGGAGCAATTACAACCTCCCAAGGAGGTATTAATGTTAACAAATATGTGGATCGTTTTCTATTGTCAGGACAGGAGAAAAGAGTTGTGAAGAAAGCTACTAACAAGCTATTCAACTTTCTGGGAAAGCAGGGCTTGGGAGTATTAATAAATAAATAAATAAATAAATTACAATATGGAGAAAGAGAAGTCAGGTATTTAAGGCATCTAATGTCTGAAGGAAAACAGAATAAATGCAGAGAGGATTCAGGGAATTGTTGAAAATTAAGAAAGAACTAAAAAGTTTTAAAAGAAAGATTTTTTTTAAGGAATCAGGAGCCATGAAGTCTGAAGGAAAATCGATACTCCCTGATGGGAGAGAAATGCTGAATAAAGTGATAATGAGGCAAATATTAACTGTTTTACATCAGAAGAGTCATTAGGAGGTGCAAGCAATGTGTGATGTTGTGCTAAGAAAGTATGTCTGTGTAGGAATATACACTTTAGGGAAGCACATATGTAGAGGATGTACCATATGTCAAAAGGTAAATAAAAAGGTGTTCTGTAACCCATCTAGAGGGGGACGGGAGCCAGGGGTTTGACCTTTCCAAAGTATACAGGTAAACTTTACTGAGTTACTTGTTTGTCCTAATTGACCACGTGACTAGATGGGTGTAAGCTTTCCTGCAAGGGTTAAAGCAGGCCTTAGAGATTGAGTGGGATTTTCACAGCCCCTGGCACCCCTCCTCTTCTGGGAAGGTGGAGCGAATGAATCAGACATTAAAGAAGCAATTAACTAAACTAGTGTTAGAAACCCAACTTCCTTTGGTAAAATGCTTACTCCTACAGGTTTAAACAGCACCAAGAAAGGATATAGGAATTTCACCATATGAGATGCTGTTCAGATTGCCCTATCTGGGCAGAAGGGATGAGATACCGCAATTCAAAATAAGAGAGTTTCCTTAAGAACTGTATTCTGGGGTTGTCTTCTTCTTTGTCATCTCTCAGGACCTGTGGGTTGTTGGCTCAAACCCCACCTTTGGAATTCCCCATTCACCACCATCATCCAGGAAACTGGGTCCTGATTCGGACCTGGAAAGAGTCAACTCCGGCCTGAATGGGAAGGACAATTACTGACCACTGAAACAGCCGTAAGAACTGCGGAAAAAGGTTGGACTCACTATACTTGAGTGAAGGCATCTGTCGACACTAGTACCTGGGAAGCTGTTCCTACAAAAGACTTGTTGGAAGTTGAAATTGAAGAGAAAAATCTCGTAGTGGACTCTGAGCAGGATAAGAGCTTACAATTGTAAACTAACCTTTTATTTTCACAGGTAACTAACGAGTGTGACTTGTGATTGAGAGAAAGGACAGACCTATAGCGAACTGCAGTGCTCCCAAAGGGGGGGTTGTTATAGTAGTAGTGTACATCTTATTTTTGTATCGATAATTATTTGGAAACCTAAGGTTTAAAAATAATGACAGGGAAAAATTGATTACTAATTTTGTTTTTAGTGATTCTAGGCCTCAGAGAAGGCCTTGGTCAATTGGTAACGTGGACAAGGCATGACCAGATAATAGCAAAAACGGGATACCCCATCAAAATATGGGTGACTGTGACAGAGGGTTATGTACCACAAGCCGTCACGTTTGATGCTTGTGAGGTGTTAGCTTGTGGAGATTTAAATGCCCAATGACAATTGAGCAGAAAGAACAAATAACTGGCAGAGACACAACAGCCAGATTGAGAATAGCTGTATGGAAACAATCCTCTATTGCCAACAGAGAAAGGGAAAAACTCAAGGAGAAAACAGGAGAGTAAACAGGAGGCCCTCTGAAATGTGGCAGTTCAAACATTTGAGATTCAAACAGGGTATGGGGACGTGAATGCCTGGATAGAATGGGTCAAATATACTGTCCAGAGTCTCAATCGTAGCTACTGCTATGCTTGTGCCTCGGGATGACCGATTGCCCAGATAGTGCCCTTCCCATGGGGGTGGACCAAAGACTCCCAAGGGATGCGATGTATGATTGCATTGTACCAAGAAAAGACTGCCTGGGGAAATGAGGCCTGTAAGTCTCTCTTTGCTGTTTCTTGCATGATAACAATATCACAGTTCCCCCTGCATTCTCTACAGCTATAGGTAACCATACAGCTTGCCTCTCACGGCAGGGTGTGAGTGCTACCTGGCATCTGGGAGAATTTGCCTTGTGCTACCAAGGACTTGATGGGAAACTGCTCAAGACTAGAGATCCCCAGGGCAGATCTCTGGTGGTACAGTGGAGGGAAGATCTTACGGTCCACCCTACCATCTAATTGGGAAGGCACTTGTGCACTTGTTCAATCAGCTATACCCTTCACCCTGGCATTTGAAAGAGAAACATCACAAATACCCAGAAGAAGTAAAGGAGGCTTAGGAATATCATTTGATGATAGAGTATACATAGATTCTATTGGGGTACCTAGAGGAATTCGGGATGAATATAAAGCCAGAAATTAAATTGCTGCAGGGTTTGAGCTACTGTTCTGGTGGGTAACAATCAATAAAAATGTGGATTGGATTAATTATTTCTATTATAATCAGCAGAGATTCATCAATTATACTAAGGATGCGATGAGAGGAATCGCTGAACAACTAGATGCCATCAGCAAAATGGCTTGGGAAAACAGGATAGCATTAGATATGATGCTTGTGGAGAAGGGTGGTGTATGCGTGATGCTGGGCAACCATTGTACTTTTATCGCTAACAATACTGCCCCGGATGGCACAGTAACAAGAGCATTGCAAGGGCTTACCACCCTTGCCAATGAATTGGCAGAAAATTCGGGAGCAGACACTTCCATCACAGGATGGTTGAAATCTTGGTTTGGTAAATGGAAAGGGATGGTAATGTCCATATTTACATCCTTGATTATAGTAGCAGGAGTTTTGACAGCTATTGGCTGTTGCGTTATCCCCTGTGTAAGGGGACTTGTCCAGCAGTTAATTGAAACCACATTATTGAAACAAATGACCATAGATCCACCACCATACTCAGATAAAATGATATTAGAGGAAACGGAGAGCAAAGAAAGTGAAGAAGAGGAAGATATTTACCAAATTACACTTAAAATAAATAAATAAATAAAAATAAAAAGAGTTTTTGCAAAAATCAACAGTTTATAAAAAAAAAAGAAAAGGGGGGAATTGTGGGAATAGAAATGTTGTTTTTGCAGAGTTACATTGTTTAGAAGGAGGGAATGTGGTACTGAGATATGCTTACAGTGATAAGAAAGTTTAGCAGGCGACCTTGTAAAATGCAGACAATCAGACTCCTTAGGACAATTAGGTGAAAATCACGGTGTCAAGTCAAGTCAGATAAGTGAAGAAACATTACCACTTCAAGCAGTAAAAATGTCAAAAGAAATTTGAAATTTAACAGGCCGGCAACTGAAGGCCATGCATTGTTTGTGAAGCATCAGATAGATTGTGAATCTGGATTACCCACTCAGTGGGGAAACAGGGGAGGGTCCTGCCATCAAAAGGTATATAAACTGTGTTTTGGAACTAGTAGATGCGCTCTCTCCTGCTTGTGGGGCGCCCGCCATTGCAATCGCGAATAAATTACTACTTCACTGAGATCCTCGCCTGAGCCTAAGTTATTGGCTACGGAGTGTTTCTCACATCAGTTACAGTGATTGTAAAGCAAAAGCTATTATTATTTTATTTTGCACTTCCTTGCCTTTTTTTTTTCTTTTTATTTTGGACAAAAGCCTCCCAAATAAATAAATAAATAAATAAATAAATAATCTTTTTAAATGTTGTTAGGGGTTTGTGTTGGATGGATTTGCTCATTTCAAAAGCATAAATTCTTTGTTTCACAGACTACTGCCTTTGTGAGCAGTTCAGCCATGCAGCTGCTTGCTACAGATATGCTGGAGGAGCTTCTCTTGTTGGAGGTGAGTGCCTCCTTCTTTCAGTTAAAATCAGCTGAGTCAGTGCTGAGCCATAGCAATCTGAGGCATCCTAAATAAACTTGACTCCTGCATCCAGTCTGGACCTTGCCATGTAGTCTCTGCCTCCCTGCTACAAGCACTAGTTATGCTCATTCTGACACAGTTTGGCTTGAAAAAATTACAAATATAGAAAAAGTGTCACACAGGCTTGAGTACCACCACAACGTACAGAGAACACCCATGTGGCTATAGGGTAAGAGAGGGAAAAGGCACCACAGGGGTTTTAATTTAGCTTGGTTAATGTTGTTGTGGAGCTGCAGTGTGAATGAAAACACTCTTCTGTTTAACTTAGGCCATTTTGCTGTAGTGGGTTACTGAGCAAACAGAAGAGTCTCAAGTCAACAAATTAGGAATTCATGTATTTCCTGCAGGAACAGGGTACTAAAGTAGTGAAGGAAAGTGTTAGTTGATGTAGGCAAGGGGTAGTGGGAGAGAAAGCCTGCCTACTTTCTTGGAGCAGACAGAACAACAATTATGATCACACCAAAGGCTGTGATTTGCAATTATAGTATTTTTTATCTAGACATGTGGAATATAGTGAAAAGTGATTGGTACAAGTAGGAAAGAAATGATTCTAATAAAAATTGTTCCTCGGAGCAAATAAGTTGATAATTCTGTGGAATCTACATTGGGGATATATCTCTGGCTTTTTCTTTGTAGCTTCATGCAATTTCATTGAGTCCTAAAATTTCCTATAAGACATTCAGGGTATCTGTATTGCCAGAAGAATTCTTCAAGGAAAAAAGGTACCATTATGCAAGTTCTCATGCAAATTGATCTGCAGGAGCAGGTTTGCCAATTAGGAAAACTGTGCAGACTCTGATATACCCTTTACCTAGGCTTCCTTACAGAAAGCTTTAAGGACAAAGTCCCAACATGTCTACTCCTATTTTTAACTGTCATTCAGATGTAGAAAATGCAAAGGGCACAGCATGTGTTTCCAAAGTAAGAAGAAACAAAGAAAAAGAAAATTGCCATGCAGACATTTCCTTGTACATATGCCAGCTGGCAATGTAGATGTTTGGTTACACTGACATTGATTAAATCACTCCCTTGTGCAGAACCTCTGATATTTTGTACTTTCCACCTTTCTCTTAACTGTGTGAAAACTTTTGCGTGTGATTTGTTTCTGTTATCCTTTCTTTTGAGTGATTTTCTAATTCATTTGCAGCACTACCAGCTTTTCAGGATTCATGTAGAGGTTCAGTAACTATGCTTGCCTTTATTTTCAGCCATTGACAGCATGCTATAGAAGAGGAGAATTGAGGATAAATGACGTGCTTAGTATTAAAGTGCCTAAAACACCCACTTTGTTCCAAGAATGCTGTTGCTCTCTCTCAGTGCAGCTTTTTCAACCAATTCTGAGGGAAAAAAATACCTTCCAAGCTAAATTAATGTTTGCACCTATTTGTTTTACACAATAGAATAATGTTGTCAGGGAAAATATTTTTCCAAAGTGTACTTTGAAGAATCAGAACATTCAAGAAGCTAGCACTGTTAATGCAGAAATAGGTTAGAATATATGTAAACACATTGACAATGGCAATACACATCTGGATTTTCTGTGTAGGGCATTACCCTCTATGTTTTGCTGAATCACAAAATCTCTTTAAATGACAAGGTGATTCAATGAGGAGAGGATAGTGTTTGAGATCTGTTCTTTTTTAAATAAAAAGGGCTACATATTGTACATACTGTGTGACTAAATACCTAGGGCTCTTTATGCTTTCAGTAGTTATTTTGTGAAACCAGAAATTTCATTAGTATATTATTTGCTATTATTTGCTATTTTTTCACTTACTGTTCTCCTGCTAATAAATTTGTCAGGCAGTAAAGGAACAGAAATACTGTAAGATCATTTGAACTGAACAGCCAATGTAAACAATCTGTCATCTCTGTACAACACATACAGAACATTCAGAAAAAGCTTATGAATTCAAAGTATGTTCACAGCCAATCTGCTAGCCTCATAAATGTTTTTCAAATTAATGAAAAACTAGCATTTGTCAATTTTCTCTTTGATTAATATTATTGAGTCTATATTTGTTTCTTCCCCAACCTGTACATTTTATTCTTGCCTGTCAAGACAAAAGGAAATTGCGGTAAGATATGAAACATAACTAAAGACATGTGAAAGATCTTGTTATATAGCTGTATTTAAAAACAGAGTTGGTAGATAATTATGTATGCCTTTGCAAGTGGCACTTGTTGTCCCTATGGGCCAAAATGACTTTTATTTGGTGTACTAATAATTTAGTATGCCAAGAATCTTCTGAAAAGCAAAATGACTTACATGGGTGGTACACAGACTTTAGTGATGCCTAGACACAATATATATGTTTATATATATTAAATAGATAGCAACAAGACAAGTCTCCTCTGAGTATTCCATATGAGATACCAACCCAACTTTAGCACCCTTGATGCTATTACTCCTTCATTACAATCAGCTTATAATATAGTAGGATCCTGCATAGATTGTATGAGATTCTGGTAAACAAAAGTAATAGGCTGACTGTATGATGATAAATATGCTATAGGACACTGATGTGAAATAGGGGTGATGAAAATGCAAAAATTTGAAGAGTCATTTTTTTTCCCCCCTTTCTATCTTTTTTTTTTTTTTTCTGGCTTATTGTTACCTATTTACTTATTTTCAACTTATTGTTGAAAAAGAAAAATATGAAGGACAGAGACTGGAAAATAACCTTGATCTGTTACCAGAATGAAGATAGTTTCCTCCTGTTCAGTTTAAAAGACTAGCTTGTAATTTGTTTGTGTAGGTATACCGCAAACATCATTGTAACTGATTTTTTTTTCCACCAAAAATACATTAAAAAACAAATACCTGACATTATTTTTCAGATTTCTACATAAAAAATAAAAAAGTGTTTTAGGAGATCAATGTTTGGCTTAATTTCTCAGCACCTGACACATTTCACATACAAAATATTCAATCAATAATCATTCATCATGAATTATACTCTTTCTGTATAGTTGTTTTTTATTATTATTTCAGTACAGAAGAAGTTCTTTCTGTGTTTCATGGCAGAGGATTTTATTCTGTTTCTAATACATTTATGTATGATGAAAGCTAGCTAAAGGAAAAGCAAATCCTTAGTCATTCTGGTGCCACAGCAGCACCAGCAATGAAAATGAACAGGCTACAGCTGGATTGCTGCAGTGGAAAGTAGTTGAATAGAACTAGACTGGACACTTTATGGAGGCTGGAGATTTCAAATATCCATCCATAAAAGTATCACAGTACAAAATGCACCTAGAGAGATGTAAAATAACAATAACAATAATAACAAAAGTATCTGTTCATGCTCTTACAGATCCATTGGTCAATATGGTTTCTTTACCTCTTTCAGTGTATGAAAACACAGTAATTCTTAGTACAGCCATACTCAGCAATCCATCACATTCATGAAAAGTGTGACAGTTAGTAATTCAACAGCAGCAAAGCAATTTTTTTCCCATAAGAATCAATGTAATATGGGGGGTAAGAGGGTGGGTTTTTTTGTTTTTGTTTTTGTTTTTGTTTTTTTTTATTTTGTAGAGAGAAATATGAGAAATACACCCAATCTAAATGCACAAGAGGAATTTATGTGTTTTAAAGAGGGGAGCGGAGGGGTAGGAACACTGTCATCAGGACTGTCAAACACAGGAGATGTAAGCCTTTTGGCATCTGGCTCTTTGAGACGAGACCACTGTTAAAAGGATCTCAGCTGTTTTGTCTGTAGAAGTCCATGTAAATTTTGTAGCTTAGGCATTTTTGTGGCATCTCTCTGTGTTGTCATCATCTTCCTCAGATAAATCAAGGTTAATCAAATCAACTAGGGTAAAGGAGAGAAAAATGGGGTGAGGATGTTTATCAGAGCTGAGTATTTAAATATTAGCAATGGAACTCAAACATGAAATTGCAAGGGAATGACTATATCAGCTCAACATTCTTAGGTTCGAGGGTTTGGGGTGTGGGGGGAGGAGGGGAGAAGATGGGATTCACATCAGAATACTGAAGGAATTAACAACTGTTGTAGCTGGACCTCTTTCAACAGTTTACCAAAGGTAATAGGAATCTGCAGAGGTTCCTGCTGACTGGAAACTAGCCAATGTTATACCCACCTACAAAAAAGGCATGGGAGAATGCCCCCAGTAATATGCTTAACTTCTGTTTAGCCATGAAGTGGTCAGGCAGTTGAACTAGATGATCTTTGATGATCCCTTCCAACTGAACTACTCTACTATGATGTCAAGAAAAGCAACATATTGCTAAATTGAATTATGTTGCGATCTGAAACTGGTAAAGACAACTGACTGAATTTGACTTAGAATATATCTTGGGAAGAAGTGGCAGATTTTTATACCAAATGCTAAAGAAAGTAACAGCATTTTTTTTTCCCCCTAGCTCTGGAGTAATAGACTTGTGTGCCAGGAGAACTGCATGCAAAATGTGAAGTATATCAAATGTTTCTTATTAAACAAATTGTAGTGTAAGGAGGATGTCCTTCAAACATTTTCAGAAGCAGGATTCATGAAATATCCCTTGGCATTCCTTTATAACAAAGCCTATTTCCAAAATGAGAAGAAGGGAACATCCAATATGAAGAATGATCCAGAGTGTTCCAATTAAAGAGCTAAAAAACTGAAATAAAAGCAGGATGTTCAACTGTATATACCTTTTGACATTTACATATCAATATTTGACAGATTCATTGTGGCCTACCTCACTTGTTCCCAAAGACTCACTCTTACATCCATGCAAAAGAAACAGCAGGAATAGGAGGCATTTTCCTACAGCACCTGGCATGGCCTGCTATTTTTACTTGTTGTCCAGTGCTATAATCCTTGAGAGTGGTTCTGACCCTGACAGTTATTTTTTTCTACTAACAACATTGTCCTAGTTTACATCAGAATGACTCTATAAGCACAGACAGGGAAGTGTTTCTAGGAACACTAAATTCACAGAAATCACAATGAAGAAAATATTATAATTACAATACTTTTGATGTATACAGAAAATGGAATCCTTATAATGGCTCCAGAGTTCCCTTTTTTCTTGGTCAGTTCTACCAAAGTGAGAAGTACTAGGATTAGTACTGTTAGATTCCCAAACCAAGATTTACCTGAGGTTTTCTAGAGGAGGAGGAACACAACTACCTGCTATCTGGGTTATATTTTCCTTCTGCTTAGCTTGTTGATCTAATCCTGAGTACAAAGTCTTTTGAGAAAAGAAAGTACTATGTATTTTGGCTAATATAATGTTATTTACTCTGAGACATACCTCTGGATGTAGTATTTTAATTTTGTAACTGAAAACCGAACACGGCCCATGTGTACAAATAATGGTGCCAGTGACTTCACCATTTCACCGCTAATTTCAGACAGCTAGATCAACTCCTTTTTCAGGAAAGCCACAACCGGTGAAAGCTTGCATAAAAATGAACTCTACTGGACAGACATTTTCTGTCCTTTCTCCAATCCCTAGTATATAAACTTCCAGGCTGCTGGCAAGAAAGTGTATACAAAAGTCTTCCTAGGAACACATTAGGTCAGAGAACGTATGGGACAGAGAGAACAAGAGAAATCTGAGAGTTCTGCAGATGCTGATTCACAGTCATACAGATACATCCATATGCATATCCAGAAGGTTCACACAGTTCAGAGAAGGGGTACACTGTGTGCATAATTTTTCTGTGCAAGGAAGAGTTGTAAGAACTAGATACAGAGTGTGGACTCAGACTAGGTGAGTCATAAGCCTCTCACAGAGCCATGGTCCACAAACAGCACTGGTTAGCCATTATTCCAGATGAGACTACCATTTCATGTGCCTTATGTAAGGACTACTTCATCAAGAAATTCATTCAGTTTGCCAGGAGATGTATGTAGAGCTCCATCTGTTCAGACAGCAGTTGCTCTCAAGTCTGCTTAGAGGTCCCTATTACATAGTATTCGTATACAAGATTTTTTTAGAGTCTTGGAGAAGCGACAGAGATAATACTTCATTGACTATTCTGTGTGTCTACAAATTTTTTTTTGAATGCTATTTTAATTGTGTTTAATTTTGCCTCTCCACACACTGTCTAGCCAGGAAGATAAAACAGTTCTTTGTTATGCAGAAATAAGGAATCTCTTACGCCTGCCTTACCTTTAAGCTGATCATACCTGTTTCAAAAAAGGAACATAAGGACTGAGGATTTAGGCTTTGATGATGACATTTACCTAAACAGCCATACCTGCCTGAGAGGAATCCACAATCAGTATGTGAATTTATAACCTCAAAACTGAAGTGCAAAGTGAACAGCCTTTTTTTTTTTTTTTTTTTAGTTTTAGATCCTTCTTTTACATTCATTCTGATATCACTGATTTAAGTCAATAACAGTGTCCAGTACAGCACAGAGAAAATACTTCCTACCTGAAGTTTAGTCATAGAATCATAGAATCATTTCAGTTGGAAAAGACCTTCAAGTATATATAGTCCAACCATCAACCTAGCACTACCAAGTCTACAACTAAACCATGTCCCTAAGTGTCACATTCATGCATTTATTAAATACCACCAGGTATTTAAGAAATACCTCCACCACTCCACCACTCCTTTGGAAGGCCCATTCCAGTGCCTAACCACCCTTTCTATGAAGATGTTTCTGATATACAATTTAAACCTCCCCTGGTGCAACTTGAGGCCTTTTCCTGACATCCTATCATTAGTTGCATGAGAAAAGAGATGGATATCTGAGGCTGAGGTCTCCTCTCAGCCTCCTTTACTCCCGAGTAAATAAACCCAGTTCCCTCAGCCAGCTTCTGCCTTTTCTTTTTTTTTTTTTCTTTTCTTTTTTCTTTTTTCTTTCTTTTATTGTTTGTTTCTAGAGAATCCGTCTTTCTGTACCTCTGAATTTATCCATTTCTATTTATAAAATATTAAAATGTTTAAGCATTCTATGAAAACACTTGAATAAAGAACTGTAGAGAGGGAGTATTTATCTGACTATGTGAAATTAATATTTTAGATGTTTTCTTACCTATTATTTCCTTGTTTTTCCAAGATCAAGTTTCGATGTAAATCAAGTAATTCTGCAAAAGAAAGCAAGTGCCAAACTACATATCAGTCTAGAATAAAACAGAACTAAACCAGTAAGTTTTATAAATTTATGTAAAATAGCTGAAGATATATATTGCAATTTATAAAATAATATTTAATTAAAAATCATTTAATGATCCACATCTCAGGCTCTATAATAATAAATACATTTAGGTTTGCAATTTTTCTTGTAACAGTTTGTAGAGTTTCAAATAGTTGTCCAAAATGCTTTGGATTGAGACATTATCTAGGTTATAGTAAGAACTGGATTTTTCTGAACTTCTCAGGAAAAAAAAAAAAAGGCAACAAAAAAAAGAAAAAAAAAAAAAAGCTTAAAACTCCCAGATATTATCCCCCTTAAAAAAATAATAATAATTAAAATTGCATACAGAGAGATTTGGTAGGTATTGTTGAAGCAAACATAGGACTTCTAAGAGAAGAGAGGGTAAAAAATTAACTTTACTTTCAGAAAACTGTAGCAAAGGCAAAACCAGGTGTTCCTCAGTTTAGAAGATTCTGACCTTGGGCTGCTCTCCAATGAGAGGCCTCAGGTACTCTTAAGTAGTTGATAGTTTATCTTGCTGACCCACAAGCTGAAGAAATAGCAGAAGAGCAAACAAACTGAACAGCAAATGTTCTGTAATGATTATGTCTAAGTTTTCATTTACAAATAGCTGATTAAATAAATATGCAAATAGAAATGTTTGTTTTAATGAATTTGGTTGGAAATGACCATAAAAACTAGTAGAAGCTATTAAATGGCATCACTGAACATTATAAATGAATGAAGAGTACCTCTATCACATGAAGTTGCATTTGAGAACTTAACAATGACACTGAAAATCAGTATTACTGATCTTATCAAAAGTTTCATTAGAGCTTAGAATCAATATATCTTGTAAAAGTAATAATGTAAAACAGGGATTAAGTTCATTGTAATGTATCTGATATACACAAGATGAACCTCATGCTAAAAGTATCTATTTTTCCCTCTTGTCTATTAAGGGAGCCTCTGGAGATTTAATGAGCCTGATGCTGTAACATCTCAGTACTGTAGATGTTAAAGCAGGTGAGAAGAATGTTACCCTTACCGTATGATTGCATCCAAGGCATGGCATGGAACCCCAGAGAACAAGTGGGCTGATTTAATCATACGTCAGAAAAAAGAAAGTCACCTATAAAGAGCACTTCCCAGAAACAGAATCACAGAATCACAGAATTTCTAGGTTGGAAGAGACCTCAAGGTCATCGAGTCCAACCTCCAACCTAACGCTAACAGCCCTCCACTAAACCATATCCCTAAGCTCTACATCTAAACGTCTTTTGAAGACTTCCAGGGATGGTGACTCCACCACTTCCCTGGGCAGCCTGTTCCAATGCCTCACAACCCTTTCAGTGAAGAAGTTCTTCCTAACATCTAGCCTAAAACTCCCCTGGCTCAACTTAAACCCATTCCCCCTCGTCCTGTCACCAGGCACGTGGGAGAACAGACCAACCCCCACCTCGCTACAGCCTCCCTTGAGGTACCTATAAAGAGCGATAAGGTCGCCCCTGAGCCTCCTCTTCTCCAGGCTGAACAAGCCCAGCTCCCTCAGCCGCTCCTCGTAGGACTTGTTCTCCAGGCCCCTCACCAGCTTCGTCGCCCTTCTCTGCACCCGCTCAAGCACCTCGATGTCCTTCTTGTAGCGAGGGGCCCAAAACTGAACACAGTACTCGAGGTGCGGCCTCACCAGAGCTGAGTACAGGGGGACGATCACCTCCCTAGCCCTGCTGGTCACGCTGTTCCTGATACAAGCCAGGATGCCGTTGGCTTTCTTGGCCACCTGAGCACACTGCTGGCTCATATTCAGCCGACTGTCCACCATCACTCCCAGGTCCTTCTCTGCCTGGCAGCTTTCCAACCATTCCTCTCCCAGTCTGTAGCTCTGCTTGGGGTTATTGCGCCCCAGGTGCAGGACCCGGCACTTGGCCTTGTTGAACTTCATGCAGTTGACCTCAGCCCATCGGTGCAGCCTATCCAGCCTATCCAGAACATCTATATGTTCTTTCAAGTAGTGTTATTCAAATATTGCCCTGGTCTGACCCTTGACAATTTTTAAAAACTGACATATTTGTTGTAACTTAGAAGAAGCTTCCTTTTTTCCCTATCTTCACAGTATGGAGAAAAAAATCTACAGCTGAAGATTTGTAAAAGTTCTCATCCACAAGACTCACTTTATCAGTTTCTAAAAATTTCCCCCCAAAGAGTTATGATTTTCTGTTCTCTTACTTGAAGTAACTATTCTCAGAAATGTCTTTTAGATCCACAATAAAATACTGGATTTTTTTTTTCCTGAAAATAAAGATGCTGAATAAAATTTCAGCTAATGTAATACTCGATGGCACATTTTTAGCATGTTCAGTGAAGTCTTATAGCTGTAGGTCCATATGTGGTGACATAATACAAACTCATTAGGTACTTATTTAGAATATTCGCTTCTTGATTATGAGAGTATTAAAAATTCAGCATGCCAGTGGGTCTTCTGAAGTATAATTGATATTATTATTATATTTTTAATAACTGGAGACTTCTCAGATTTTCTTTAAAAGTTGTAGAGAATCCTGTCAATGTGGAATCTTCAGCTATATCTTCCGTCAAATTTCAGTTGAAACTATTTCTTAAACCAGTATGAAAAAGCTGTGTTGTTTCAAAACAAACCTTCAAAACTCCAGATGAAATTTGGGCCAGAAATGAGGCAATCTTAGGCAGCAAGGCAATTATAGGCAAGCTGTATTTTTACAGTATTATTACACTGCTTATAGAGACTACAAAAACTAATATTCTGTAGCTATTATTTTTCTGTTTTAGTTACAGTTTCTAACTATTTCCTACTGCAAAAAAAAACATAGGTGAGAACCACTAACGAGACAGCACAGAAAAGGCTCTAAACCTGCTTAGTCTCCATCTCCCTTTGGCCTCTGTTTTATTGGCAGAATAGGCCAGTGTTTCACTCCCTGAGTAAAAGCAAGTAATTCCATTAGCCACAGTCTCTGAAAATAAAATAAATAAATAAATAAATAAATAAATAAAGTCACATGAGGTGTAGTTAATACCCTCTTAAAAACTCATATAGCCTTATTATCAGAGGTATATGAGATATATTGTCAGATCCCAAAACAAATTAACACAACAAGGTAAAGGAAAGTCCCTAAATGATTTCACAGCAGCTGTTTTCTGGTACTTTTGAGGCCAAAAACCACCAACAACAACAACCATTGTCACTAATTTCAACTCTGGTTTGTATTGGTTCAGGTAACTGCTGAAATAAGTGAAAAGTCAAAGACTCCAAGAATAATCTGTTTTTTTCCCTAAATTATTATTAATCCTCTGTATAGTCAGATGACCTGACTTTTAGACATTATGTTCGAAAGAAAACTCTTGATAGTTTGTCACGTCTCTCTCCATATAGACTAACAAATACTTCTATGTTTTATTAGGAACTATGGATTGTTTTTCCTGGTATTCCCATTAAATGTTGCACTTTAAATAGCCCATGCTAAACAAAGGTGTTGTGGAAAATGTGATGTGTAATAGATTCTACACATAGTTGAAAATTAGCAAAATTAACGAATTTTTCTGGAATCCACTGATGGACTCTGCACACTTTTTAGATTTTTACTGAGTGGTAAATTTTCATACTGAGTCTAAATTATTCTTCAATTATCAGTGTCTCTGTATCTCTACACACTGCTGACTTTAACTCATTATTCCTCAGCTGGTTACCTAGTTGTTGTCTAATGCCATAGTGACTGCTGTGAATGTTTTTGTTCACCTCTGTATTCTTGTTCATTGGCAAAATAAATTAAATATTCATATTTTGTTCATCCTTCACATTTTAGATGGTTGCAGCTGCAATTTCTGTAGAGTAGCTTTGTCAATTTTCATACAGCTATAAGAATCTGACTGGCTAAATAAATTTCAACAGGAGTTACTCTCTGATCAGGGAATATGTTATGAAAATACTTGAAAATCTCCTTCTGAGGAAGCAGAATTCAAATATAACCTTCAAAGCTGGGGGAATAAAACAGTCAGGATCAGGAAAACAACAGGCTGAAGATGGAATTTATGAAAACTTAATGAGTATATATATCAAATGATAATGAATACACAAAATAAAGTCAGGGCTGATAATTGATCTAGCAGCTTTAGAACAGTGCTTCATAAATACAAAAATTTTATACATTTTAGAAAAGTTTCAGAAAAATGCAAAAAGAAGTACTTTAAAGCAGCTATATAGTTCACAGCCAGGATTCATACATAAATGTCTATTTGTGTTCAACTTTAATGGGTTTACACAGTGGGGAGCATTGATTAAGTTTATACAAGTTAACCCAGTCTGCATCTTGTGGTACAAACTCCAGGTTATAGACAGCTGTTATCATTTTTATGTGGTTGTGTTCAGTATACAGGGAAATCTACAAGTGTCATATTTACAGAGAGGTTAACTGTGTTATAAGCTTCATATCATTAAATTGGTATAAAAGAATGTCTAAAACACAGGGCAGAATGCTTACATGATGACGTAAAGGTGTGCAAGCACCTGTACTGCTGGATGCTTACCTTAAAGCATTCAGCTTTGGATTGTTTAAATCCAAACTCAAAAGCATTAATTGAACCAATGAAAGAGGTGTTAACACTCATAACTTTTAACTGATACTTTAGCATATAGAAAAATAATTAATAGTGCTCTTTGCACTTCAGAGGGAAGTACACAGTTCACATATGATTCATTTAGACTGTCTTTTGGCACATTAGTCAAAAGACTATATATTATGCCTTACTAGTAATGTAAAATGAAATATTTGCAAATTTTTGAACATTGTTATATTTAGTGTACAGCGATAATCAATTCATGTACTAATAGGATATTACTTGAATTATCTGGGATTCTGGTATTTTCCCTTAGTTATCCAGAATTTTGTTCAAATCCTACCATTTGTACAATTTCCAAAGCCAGGACTTACTCATTTGTTTAGTCTGTCACTAACACTGTTACAGATTCTGAATTGGCTCCAGTGAAATGATTCAGAGCATTTCTACACCTGGTATACCTTTAATCTTCCAAGCTAGGATTAAGATAGAGGTAAACCTTATGAACTATTCTTTAACAATTTTTGATAGCAAGAACAGCATAATGTTTCTGAAAGATGTTACAGATGGAAATTTTGCTCACTTTTTTTTTTTTTTTTTTTTTTTTTTTTTTTTTTTTGTGATCTATAGGCAAGTTAGATTTTGAATTCTAGTAGGTAATTTACAAAGGGTCCATTTGTCTCTCAGAGTAAGTGATACGTTTCTCTAATTCTGGTGGTACAACATGTTGTTGAAGTTCATTTGTTTAAATTCTGCTTTCATTCTTTGTAAATACTGTTACATTTCTCTAGTATACCTCTCAAATGTTCAAAATTGCTATTTGGTTACTAATAAAAATATAGTTAAAAGTCTAGGAAAACATTTTCTGCAATTTTACAATAAAATCGAATCACATTGCATTTGTTATTCAGTTATCTGAGGGATCTCTAAAGGTCTTCAGGGAAAATTATGTTTTCACAGGGTCTGTTGCTGAGTACTAAGTATAATAGAAATGTATTTGCAGTAATAGATATGCAAGTGAAAACATTGTGTGAGTTTTTTTTTTTTCTTTTTTTATTCTTTCCTTTAATATCCCAATGTTATTAAGCTACTCTGCATTGCTGATCCCTCATGGTACCATTATGGTAAACAGAGAGGAGGACAATATTAATTAGGCTGAGTATATGGGAAGGAATACAAAGAGGAAATGTACCCACTGAACTTTCTATAACTTTTTGAGAAAGTAGATGGCTTTCATAACCATCAATGAAACCATTTTATTTCTAGACATTCTGTACCTTTGCAGAACTGGATTTTTCAATTGATTGAACCATCCTTTCAAAGATGCAACTTTCATGTTTATACAAAGAGTTGGCATATTGCAACTCAATTAAGCCTACAATCTTGATTGTCATTCTTTTGTAACCATGGAAGCAAGTGAGGAAACTTCACTAGAGTAAAACATTTCATAGGAAAAGGAGATAAATTCTGTGTTTTAAATTAATTGGTAAAAGCAATTTTAAGAAACTGAGAAACAGAACAAAAAAGCAAACAAAAACAAAAAGCCTGAGCAAGCTGGCTTAAAGAATATTTTTTAATCTATATTTAATTCAATCATACCATAATCACCTGATATTCCTGCCCCTAGTGCGGATAGGAATATTCTACCCATTAGTATTTCTACTGAAGTCTTCTTCTAAAATGATTGTATTGAAGTCAACTAGGAGTTGACTAGAAGCCAGATGGGAGTCATGAAACATCCAATTGGAATGGCAAGATCTAGGCAGCACAAGTTTTTGTTCTGACATCTAATTTGCCTGAGGTGTAATAACAAATCCATAACCTTCTTCAAGGATGAAAAAATTGTTTTTGCAATAAATGACCTTCCTTTATTTATTAAATCCCATTTCTTATATATTTTTCATTTGAATTTTTCCTGTAAGTAATGCAGGGAGTGCTTATGCAATGTCACAAATTTGGGTTGGATTGATTCTTTTTTACTATTATTATATATCAGATAGATGTATATAATGCTCTGCTTAAAGTTAGCATGCCACTGAACAAGCATGCCACTGAACAAACACAGAGGTAGACAGTCCTTATCATTTAGGTAAACAAGAAGCCTCTAAATAAAATGAAGATTGTGAGGAGTGTTATATACAATGAAATATAAACAGATGCTTCATTTCCTTATGATTATTTTCTTTTTTTAGACATACAAACATTGCTGGGGAAGGTACAAAACCAGGTACGCCCATAGAGGTAATGGAGTCTCCCTTCCCTTCCCTTCCCTTCCCTTCCCTTCCCTTCCCTTCCCTTCCCTTCCCTTCCCTTCCCTTCCCTTCCCTTCCCTTCCCTTCCCTTCCCTTCCCTTCCCTTCCCTTCCCTTCCCTTCCCTTCCCTTCCCTTCCCTTCCCTTCCCTTCCCTTCCCTTCCCTTCCCTTCCCTTCCCTTCCCTTCCCTTCCCTTCCCTTCCCTTCCCTTCCCTTCCCTTCCCTTCCCTTCCCTTCCCTTCCCTCCTTTTTTTTTTTTTTTATGGAAACATTGCGTTGTTTTGGTTGTTTTCATATTACAAGCATTTTTATGCACATTTCTGTACTACTTTCCTCATGCAAAGGACATGGAAATTTTCAAAGTAGCTGCTTTCTGTAATTTCTGCCTTTAGCTCCAGCATGGAAAGCACTAAAATCTGGGCCTATCTAGCATTACCAAGGTACTAAGTATCTGTATTCAAAAATTGAATCAAACAGGAAACTAAGCCATCTTTTTACTAATAACCTAGATATTCAATGACTGTAATATACATTTAATGGTTGTAAGTATTTAATTAACATGACCTTCCAGATAAAGCATACATCTTGCTTCAGAAATATTACATTTTCATTTTTGATTATGACAGGTCCTAGGACAGGTAGCATTAACGTTTGGGATTGCCATCTTATAAGTCTGCAATCAACTTCACAAAATAGCCATGCAAAAACTAGAAATTTGGGCTCTGGTTTTCAGTGATTATAAATGTATTCTTAAATACATCAAGTTTGCTATAGGCTTACGAGAGTGTTCTGTGATTTACTTTTCTAAAGAAATTATTCAATAGGTTAGCAAATCTTTAAAAGAAATATTAATCTATAGAACCTGTGAAATTCAAAGATTAAGAATGTGACTTCATCTTAAAATAAATTTTGTATTCACCTATGCCTTATCTCTGTAGCCAGAAGACCTCTGTACCACAATGTACCAAGGAACATTTTCACTCAAGAAATTACATGTTTTGAGTAGTTCTGAAACTTACATACTAGCTGGAAAAAACATTTCAGATTAGACTTTTATGGCCTACACACCAAATTTATATCTGGAGATTATACAAAATGTTATGTAAATTCTAATTTGGTTATTGGCATGTGTAAAATATGTGTATCATTATTTTAAAACAGAAGAAAACATGATCTTCAAAAGGCCATTAAAAATGGATGTAACATGATTTCATATTTATATGTATGCTTTGAAAAATAATGCATTTCTATTTTAGAAAATAATACTATATATTTTCAGAAAGAATGTGAAAAATGTATGAATTAAAGATGTCTTTAAAAAGTCTAAATTCTCCATTTTTTTAAAGAATTTAGTCTTTTAATGAGATTTGGAGTACATTTTTATCTTTATATTCTGTAGTTCATAACAAACACATATGCTAATTGACAGTTTTTTATTAAGGAAGACTGTGCTAAACAAACAGATACATTTTTCAGTCAATAAGTGTTGTGTAAAACACCATCCCTGGACTGGTTACGGTAGTTACGTTTACATTCCTGTATTCTTACTTAAAAATAAGTAATTTGCAGAATCCATGTAGCTTCTGTTTCTATCAGAGGTCCACACAATGAAAGAAGTGTCAAAAAACAAAAACAAAACCAAAACCAAAAACTTACATTTGAAAAAAGTTGAAAGCTTCCTCTGTGGTATCTCTAGTGTATCATGGGAGAAAATGTAAAATTGTTTTCCAGGCAATCTGGTTCTTTCTTTATCAGGACTATTTTTCCTGGGCCCAAATTTCTGCATCATGTATAACAGCAACATAACAGAGACTCCACATACAGAGCCCAGCTTTTCCTGTTGTGACTCAGAGATTTAAAATGGAGCACTCAAACTGCAGGTAGACAATGCAGTGGAGCACAGGCCCGTCTCTGGATTAAAGCAGAGGATGCTCCGTGACTCCTCATCTATGCACCTCCAGTACTGACACTGTAACACTAAGTAAAGGTGAAAAATGTGTGAATCTGCACAACTTGTAACACCTTTCTCACACTACATTATGTCCCTCTAGGACCAGTGTCCCACTGGTATAGTGGTTTTACCTTGCTAGGCAGCTGAATTCCACCACAACCACTCCCTCACTCTCCCTCCTCAGAAGAGGAAGGAAAGAAGAAAAGGAAAAAAACTCACATGTTGAGATAAGGATGATTTAAGTAAAGAAAAAATAATTATTAAGATAAAATTATTATTAATTAATTTAACTAAAGGAAAAAGGAAGGGGGGCAGGGGAAGGAGAAATCAAAGACCGTGTGGAATCACAGAGAGAGAGGAAAGAAATTACTCTCTACTGCCCATCAATGAGTGATGCTTGACCACGTCCTTGAAGCAGGACCTTAGTACGCATGGCCATTGTTTGAGAGGACAGATGTTTTCACAATGAGAGCCCACCCCTCCCCTTTCCTTCCTTTTTTCCATCTTCTGTTGCTGAGTATGACATCATATGATATGGAATATCCCTCTGTCTTAGTGATGTTCCTTCCTTACCTCTTGCCCACCCTCAGCCTGCTGGCTCTGGGGAGTTAGAGGGAGTCCTGATGCTGTGCCAGTATTACTCAGCAGAACACTGGTGTGATACCAGTGCTGTTCTAGCTACGTGTGCAGAGAATAGTACTGTATGGGCTGCTGCGGGGAAAGTGAACTCCATGCCAGCCAGACGTGGTATACCTGGGCAGACCCGTCTTCCCTAGAAGAGTTAACTTGTGTTCTCTGGCAGCTGACATGCAAGGATCTGGACTTTGGGAAAAAAAAAAAAAAAAAAAAAAAAAGAGAAAGAGAGAGAGATTTTCAGCTCAGCTGTGTTTTAAGGCCATATTGGCCATATTTCTGCCCTTAGACATCTAATCTTCATCTATTCTCTAATAGTGCAAAAATGATTCAAAAGGCAGAGTAAATGCAATTGCAATTCTATATCTCTAAGCAGCAAACACTATTGGATAAACAGCTAGTAGTGGCCCTCTATTTCTGAAGTCATTCAAAGCAGCCAGTGTATTCATGGCGTTATATTTACTAAAATTAAGAAAAAGACAGAATTTAGATACTCTTTCCTCAGACAGGTTCAGCTGTGTGCTTAGATATACCACATCTGGAGCAAGGTGTTCCTTATAGCTGCTGTTCAGGAACTGTAATTTATTGGTAAAGTGTTGTGATCCACAAATTGAATTTAACAAGGATGAAATGTTTGTCTTGAGATACAACCAGGAAAGTATTTACAAACTTCTTGCTTTTAACCAGTTCTCTGGGGCTTCCTATGAATGTTTTTGACATGTACGATATTGAGCCTGCAGTGATACAATTTTGTCAATAAATGCATAATGTTTTGGACCACAAAAACTTTTTTTTTCTTTTCATTCTCTATCCATCATACAAAGATAATTCTTATTTAGTAACCCTCAACTCATTATGTTCAAATCAAAATAACACAGAAAAAATATTCTGTTGAATTGATATATTGCCATGCTCGGGTATTTAAAGCTCAGTAACAAGTTAGAACATTCAGTAACACAAAAACAAGTACTGACAAGTGAAACAAATGCTTTCCGTGCTGCCACCATTTCAGTACTCTAAAATGCCCACAGGACTTTCTTTGTCCCCTGTTTATTCAAGGACTCACATGTTTCTATATCTTACTGTAAATACCATGGTAAAAGAGAAACACTGAAGGTCAGAAAGAACTTAGTTCTAGGTCTAAGCCTTGCTAATACAATCATGTAGATCTGACTGACATTTTTCAGGAACCACTATTGTCAAGGATGTCACCATTATCCAGGAAAAAAAATGTCAACACACTTTTTCTGTGATACATTTCATACATTAGGTGGTGGTTTGGACAGACCTCACACACACACACACTTCTTTTTTTTTTTTTTTTTTGACATTATCTTGTTATATGCAGAGCTTTTGGTTTTCGGATAGATATCCCATAATACCACAAATATCTTTCCAGGAGCACGACATCCGTTTTACTTGATCTCCATTTTCTTGTCTGACATGTTGTGTCATTGCCAAGACTATAGCTATCCTACTTTATTTCCGCTTTTACAGTGCTTAGACCTAAACCTTATCAGTAGAGTTCTTATCTGATTATCAAGGTTTGAGTTTTTTTTGAATTTATCTCACTGCAGACAGAGCTTCCAAACCGTGAACCTTCTTATAAATTTGAGTTTTACTGAATTAACTTATCTTAAGTTTTCCTGAGTGTTAAACTGAAAAAATATTTAGTATGCTTGAGAGAAAATAGACCCTTTCCTTCAGGATGTTAACCTAGTTCCCATTATTTTTATCACTAATTAAACTTGCCATATAAATATTATGATATTATAGTCTCCATAGTGTAATTGCATAAAGGAACTAGGAGGCATTTTACATGATTTTCAAGAACCTGTTTTTTTCCACCAATTCTTTTGGCCAGTTCAAGAACATATTTATATCATGCATCTTTTTTCTTTCTTTCCCTAATGTCATATCAACTTTTACCTGCTGTCATCTACCTGCTACTCATCTGTTCTAATGAGCTGTTTTTTCACTTAATATACGTTTTTTTTCAAATATGAAAGTAATGTTTAAAAATGTATTAAAAATTGTTTTTGGAGTAGTAGGGCTAACAGCGCAAGCGTGGGAAAACACTTAATGAAAACACATGAACAGAAACATTTGACAAAGAAAATATCCTCTGTAGAAATAGATGAGTGAAAATAATAATAAAATACTGCAGAATGTGTTGAAGAACTTGATTTAAATATGTTTTACACCTCATTTTCTTTGATAGTACAAAAAAAAACACAGCAATGGTAACATTTGTACTATACTACATTTATATCACTTACAGAATGTCAAGCTCTTTTTACACTTGATTTTATTTATTTAAAGGTTGTTCTGCATGAAAGTGGAGGTGAGATGGTACAGTGGAGAGTGGAGGCAGGTGATGGTACAGTTTTTGTTTTTGTTTATGTTTTTATTTTTTTCCTGGATCTCAATACAAAAGGCCTGGAAAAAAAAAATGGCTTAATGAAAGACTTGTTTTAATAAGATAAAGTAAAAAGTGGAAAATTCATGATAGGTACATCGCTTCAGATAGTGGGGTCCCTATCTGAATGTCGATTTCATGCAACATTTGATGGGCTCCAAGTGGATTTTCCTACAGCAATCCCCTTCTCACTTCAATACCATAGAGGAAATCTCCTCCATTTTGACCACTGTAGTTGTTACATGATTTTACCCTGGATCAGGGTCACTGCATTCACCCCTTGATCTACATACAGCTTGCCTTTACCTTTCTGTTACATTTGACTATTTTTAAGTCAACTGATTTCATCTTCCAGGGTCTGGGAAAGTCTGAAGATGTCAGAAGAAAAGCAAATGCAGACCAAACGCAATTGTAACTCTATGACTACATATATGCCTTTAAACTAATGAATGGCAAGGCCCATCCTTTTATCCTAACACCAAGCAGCACAGTCTTGTCTAATCTATCCAGTTAATTTTCCTTATTCCCTGTAGAGGTTGGCCTCATGAAAATGACCCATGGGGAATAATCACTCGTTCATACAAAGACCCATACAAAGCCGAAACATTTTGGGAGTAAAATGGTACTTGGCCCATGCCAAAAACAGGCCACAGTACTTAATACACAATACAGCAAGATAGCTGGTGGAGTTGCAGTGCATGGGCCTGGGCCCCCACCCTCTTTAACTTACTTGTATGAATGTAGCTTATATCCTTAATCATGAAATATTCTGCAAAATACATTTTACCATGCTTGAACCTTTATTTAGCTTGTGGCTAGTTTTCATTTTAGAATAATTACTTTAATTTCTGTCTTGCTAAAATGTTCTTGAAAAGCTGCCTCATATCTGGAATTAGCCACAGAAGAACAAAATATTGGCCAAATTACTTGTTTCTGCTTCTCCAGTATGTTCTAACACAGTATGGAATGAGTTGATCTATCTCCACGCTTCTGGAATATTTCTTTTCATGCATGTATGACATGTCTGACACCCTAAAACCCAAACTCACCTCTAATTTCTTTGTTGAAATAAGTTAAGAAAACAGAAAATGATTTATGAAAAGCTAGGGGATCCATGACATTAACTGTGAAGAACAGCTGCAGCAAACCTCTAGTAGAAAAGGAGTGAGGATGGCTAAGTGGCTTAAGAATTGAAACATGGATAATATGTGTAATATTTTAGGAAAGGCACTAGAAGATAAATCATTAAAAAGCAGATAATTGATTGCATACTTGTTTCTTATCTGTAACCTGAAAATGCTTTTTCTAGAAAACCTCTATTCTCTTGGATTTTTTTATTGGTTTTAAAGTCACCAACAAAAATATATTCAGATTTCATAAATAAATAGTTATCTATATCAGAAACAGACCTGGAACAAAAGGTCACTAAGGTCCAGCACACAGCTTTCATCAAGATTGCTTTTACTCTTGATGCATTTTGATATTTATCTTTGGATACTGACCTGGCTTTTTGTTTAACTGAGAACACATCACTAAAATCAAAATCACCTAAATACTTAGTTTCACATATTCTAGAAACTACTAATAATATAGAAGGCCACAATAAGCCATTATTGCACATGTAATGTTATGCTTGATGCACCCCAGTGTAGGATTGGACCTTTTGGCTTTCAGGGAACACTGTTGACTCATATTCAAGTTGACATTGACAAAACACCCCAGATTCCTTTCCATGGGGCTGTTCTCCAGTTTCTCATCCCCTAGCCTCTATGTAAAGGTACATCTCAGGTGCAGAATCGCTGGTACTTGCTCTTGTTAAACTTCATACTGTTAACGATTGCCTAGCCCACTAAATTGTCAAGATCTCTTTTCAAGGTCTCTCTGCCACTGAGGGAGTCTACAGCTCCTTCTACTTTACTGTTGTCTTCAAACTTAGTATATATATGAGTCCTGCATCCAAGCCATTTATGAAAACATTAAGTGAAGTGGCCTAAAATGGAGCCCTGTAGAAGCCCACTGATGGTTAGTCACCAGCCTGAGGTAACCCTATTTACTATAACTTTTGAACCTGACTTGCCAGCCAATTGTTCACACATTCTACTATGTATTTATCCAGTTGTATCCTGAACATTTTGTACAGGAGGATACTGTTAGAAACAATATCAAAAGCTTTGCTGAAATACAAAAAGATTACATCAACTGGCTTCCCTTGGTCAACTGGGTGGAAGTAATTTAAGTTCATTAAACAGGACTTTCTCCTCATGAACCTGTGTTGGCTGTGACCAACGAGACCTTTGTCTTTCAGGTGTTTTTCAATAATTTCTAGAACAATCTTCACCATAATTTTACCAGGCACTGAAGTGAAATAGATAGGCATGTAATTGCCAGAGTCTTCTTTCTTGTCCTTCTTAAAAATTGGGACAATATTTGCCAGATTCCCAAGGCCATTGAAAACTAATTGAGAGAGGTCTCATGATGACATTAGCCAGTTCTTTGAGTACC
This sequence comes from Aythya fuligula, assembly GCF_009819795.1. Taxonomy (NCBI): domain Eukaryota; kingdom Metazoa; phylum Chordata; class Aves; order Anseriformes; family Anatidae; genus Aythya; species Aythya fuligula. The sequence continues at coordinate 29,902,811 of NC_045559.1, read as the reverse complement.
CTGAAATGAAACTCATTGGGCCCCAATGACTTATATTCATCCAGCTGGTGCAGCTGGGGTTTTAACATTCCTGCAGTCACAGTCCTCCAGCTCAGGGCTGTGGGGTCCCCATCCATGTTGAAGACAGAGGTGAACAAGGCATTAAACATCTCTGTTTTATCTACGTTATGGTTTGTGAGGTGAACATCCCCATTACGTAACAGACGAATGTTTTCTGGTCTTCCTTTGCTGTTAACATATTCTTAAAAGTCCTCTTTGTTGTGCCCCTCACCCCCCCCTTTCCCCCAGTTGGTCAGCTTCAAATCTAATTGAGCTTTGGATGAACGAATTTTTTCCATATCATGGTTAACAGCATCTCTGTAGTCACCCAACCTTGCTTCTGGTAGCCATACACTAACACAATATGACATGATTATGTGATGTACCAATCCAAATTTCTTTCCTATATGTATGTTACAATTCAGAAATTTTCATGCCTATGCTTTAATGAAAAATAATATCTGATTTTTACAAACTAAGCACTTCAAAATGGCATTGTGACCTTTCCTACTATGCAATCTCTGTAAAACAATCACATTTTAAAACACCTTGTTATTGAATCCTTAGAGAAAGCAACTCCATCAAAATATTAGTAAAGGTATAGCATATTTTCTTTGCCAAGATATTCGATATATAGGAATAATGATAATTTCATTGTAGAGGGGGAAAACATTCAGTTAAAGCGCTGCTAAATAAATGAGAGGAAAAACAAGTAGGAGTTATTAGATGTTTTTCAAGGTTATAAATTACAGAGGATTTCTATCAAAACTGATATTGGATTCAGTGTATACTTCACACTGTGCTAAGGATTTTAACATATTTTTAACCACAATGACATTAATAATTTCTACAAGAGACTGAAAAAGATAGAGAAATGGGCTGTTATAACGAAAATTAAAAATGACATTTATCAACATCTTTGTACTAAATTCAAATTACTTGAAATACTTATTCAGTGAATTGAAACACTTATTCAATGAATATGTAAATTTAAATAAAAAATATTAATCCTTTTCAGACTTGAGCTTTTGTGGTATCACAAAATGCTGTGTTGTTGTTATCTATAAACTTTCCTGCCTAGCCTGAATCTTCATCAATTATTTAACCATCTGAATGTTAATCTTAGATGAACAATGTATCTGCAAAGTTTCATATTTTTTTCTCTTCATCTTCTGAACATGAGTCAGAAGTGTGCCCACGTGACCAAGAAGGCCAATGGCATCTTGGCCTTCATCGAAATATACTGTAGCCAGCAGAACTAGGGAAGTGACTGTCCTCCTGCACACAGCACTGGTGAGACTACATACACATCATGTACTGTGTTTAGTTTTGGGCCCCTCACTACAAGAAGGCTACTGAGTTGCTCAAGCATGTTCAGAGAAGAACAATAAAGCTGGTGAAAGGACTGACAAACAAGACATATGAGTATGACTGAAGGAATTGTATTTATTTTGTCTGGAGAAAACGAGGTTGAAGGTAGACCTCATCACTCTGTACGACTACCTGAAAGTAGGTTGTGGTGAGGAGGGTGTCAGTCTCTTTTCCCAAGTGACAGGTGTTAGGATGCAGGGAAATTGCTTCAAGTTGCCCGAGGGGGAGGTTTAGATTGGACATTAGAAAGAATTTTTCTATAAAGGTTGTCAAACATTGGAATGAGTTGCACTAGGGAAGTGATGTAGTCACCATCCCTGGAGGTATTTGAAGGATGTCTAGATGTGATACTAAGAGATATAGTTTAGTGATGGGACTTGGTAGGTCAGTTTGACAGTTGGACGTGATGATCATAGAATCATAGAATGGTTTGGGTTGGAAGGGACCTTAAAGATCATCTTTTAGCTCTTCAGTTTCATCAGGTGGTCTTGAACCTGCTCTTTGCTTACAGTGGGAGGGACTTTGCTCCCCCATTTATGGGTCCAAGGAAACAAAAGACTTGTGAAGCCTGACTGGTAGTGAAGGCTGAGGCAAAGAAGTTGTTGAATACGTCAGTCTTATCCATGTCTGTTACCAGTTCACCTGCTCATCCATCAGAGGGGGTAGACTCTCCTTGGTCTTTCTTTTATGACCTGTAGAATCCTTTCCTGTTATTTTTTGCTTTCCTTGCCAAGCTGAGTCCCATCTGTGCCTTGACTTTCCTGATCTCATTCCTACACATCCAGATGGCACCCCTGTACTCTTCCCAGGCCATATGGCCCTGCTTCCACTGCCTGTGTGTTTTTTTCTTACACCTGAGTTTGACCAGCAGGTCCTTGCTCAGCCATGTCTGTTTCCTGCCATCCCTGCTCACTTTGTTACACATTGATGGAGAGCTCTTACACTCTCAGAAAAGCATCCTTAAAGAGTTACCAGCTCTGATCTGCGCTTCTGTTCCTAAGGACAGTGTCCCAGTGTATTTTATCCATTAATTCTTTAAGAAGCTGGAAGCTTACTCTTCAGAATTTCAGGGTCCTGACTTTGCTCTTTGCCAGGACCATATTCCTCCAGATCACAAACTCAGCCAGGGCATGATCGCTGCAGCCCAGACTGCCTCCACTCATTCTTTAATGAGTTCATCTGCATTGGTGAGTACCAAGTCCAGTAGTGTTTTTCCTCCGGTTAGTTGGTCTAATACCTGGACCAGGAAGTTATCCTTGATTCACTCTGGGAGTCTCCTGGATTGCTTACAGCCTGCTGTGTAGCTTTCCCAGCAGATATCAGGGTGGTTGAAATCCCCCACCAGGATGAGAGCCTGCAAGTGAGATGATTCTTGTAGCTGAAGCAAGAAGGCCTCATCAACAAGTTCCTCTTGATCTGGCGGCCTGTAGTAGACACCAATCACAAGGTGTCCTTTGTTGGCCCTGTCCTTAACTCTTACTCACAAGCTCTCGACCTGTCCATGGCTTTTCTCAGAGGCAGCTTTTTGCAATCTATCCATTTCTTAACATAGAGGGCAACACCCCCACTCTTTCTTCCTTACTTCTCTCTTTGTAGTCCTTTTGATATTTCAGAGTGTACTTGTTGCAAACTTATTTGACCCTACATGAAAGAGTAGGAATGGGTGGTAGTCCTGTGACTTTAACAAACTTGGTATTCTTTTTGAGATATCAGAAATGAAGGCCCCTGAAAGACAGCAAGCCTCTTTAGAAAGGTTGTCTGGATGGCAAATGGGTGATTCAGTGCCTCACAGTGAGGAATCTCAAATACTAACATCCTTTGTGCTTTTTTGGTGGCATCAGTTCTAATACAGGTGGTAGGTTGGACCAACCTTGTATGGTTGTCCTTTCCTGGGTCTTGACCATTACTAAGCATTGTATCTGTTGTGTAGGGGCACGTTGGAGTCTAGGGGGAGATTCCTCCTTCTGCTCTGAGCAGAGAGGAAGGTCCAGTCTCCCTTGTCTTGTGAGTCAGTCAAGTCCATCAGCTCAGGGTTAGAAGCTAGCTTACCTTCCCCTTGCAAGGACTTAAGGCAGGTCTCCTGTTCAGTCCATGTCAGCACACAATACCATGCATTAATCTCTTGCTCAGATTCCTGGATACCTGCTGGAACCTGGATACCTCCTGAAACACACCAGCTTGCTTGAAAAGTTCATCCAACTGGGCACAGTTGCACCCACAGCACCCACCTCTGCCTTCAGGCCCTGGGGGACTTCCAGATTCTGGAGTTCCCTGCAACTGAAGGCCTGTGCAGCTCTTTCAGGCCTCAAGAGGTCTGTTTGGGTGTAGGAGTCTGTCTGGGGAGGTTGTGGCCTCTCTGTCTGGGCTTCAGCCTCAGCCTGGTAGTTGTGGTGAGTGGGTACGATTTTTCTTTCAGTAGAAGGCTGCTTCTCGTTGCTTCCAGAATAGAAGAAAGAAGCCCACCTTCTGCAAAGTGCCACACCACATCCTGCTCGCTGTGCTCCCTGGGGCTGCCTATGTATGTGTGTGGGCTGCTGCTGCTTCTCCTGGCCCTGCCCAATCCCATTTCTTAGGGCTGCCAGCTCCTGGTGGCTCCCTCTCCTCCCTGGGATTGCCTTAATGCAGGAACTCTCCTGCACACTGCAAACCCCAGCTCTGCTGCAGAGCATGCCTGCCCAGAGCTGATCACCTTGGGGAGTCCTTCTGCATTCTGTCCAGTTCTTCTATGGTAAGTATGATTTTTCCAGTATGTTTCTGCACAAGGGAAGCTGTCTTTCATTTCCCTATTTAGTGATTTGTATTGCTGTTAATACAGCTAAGAACATAATTCAGCACCATGTATCTGTGCCCATGACTGAATACAAGAAATGCACACAATGGGATCACTCCTTACCCTTTGCTCTGTGCCTCCTGACAAGCAAACTTATAAGGGTTATTCTTTGGGACATCGTTCATCTCCACAAGGTTTCTTGGTAATATTCTGCTTGCAAATTCACCCTTCCATTCTGACACCTTTACCTTGACTGATTCATTAAGATCTGAAGGAAGCTAGACATATACTGGGTCAAATAGAGGAAAAAAGTGAAATTTTCTATTATGGCATAACAATAGCTACTGCTGGGCCTGAGACCAGAGCACAATGTCATCTACTGGTTTCCTTCTAAAGTCTGTGTAAGATTAAAGGATGCTACATATTTCTTACAGTGCTACCCATTTTAAATACTGGGAATCATCCTGCAGAATAGCCAAAGCTGTCATAGAAAGCCTTTAAAAAAATGATCAGAAACAGTACATGTTTCAGGCCTGAAAGAAGGTATATCAGCATTTGTTATAACCCTTCCTCATCGAAATTAACAGATTAGTTAGAACTGGTTTTAACCCTAGTGATCTCATTTATTTCCTTGTTATTTATATCAAGATTTCTCTCTTTTGTGGATGGGAAGGGAAGCAATACACTGTATTCATTGCATTCACCTTGAACCTAATTCAGCAGCACTTCTCCCTCACAATCCTTACTCCAGAAAGTTGGATTGCATTTTCAGACTGCTGTATGCCTCTTCCTAGGTAGATAAAGATCTTTTAAACTCATTTGGGACACTGTTCATTTTGATACAGTGCAGTAGGAATAACTTTCCTGAAAATTCACTTCCTCAGTGTTGCAACTTTTCATGGAGCATATAAAACTGCAGAAGTACAATGCTCCCTTTAGAGTATCAATACAAAAAAAGGTCTCTGAAGATACAGCGTATGTAGCCCTGTGGCGTCTCCTTAGCCACAGAGTAAGAGAAGGGTGCAGGGAGAGACGTGATCTCTACTACTGCAATGGGCAATATGTTAACTCTGACAAAAATATGTACCAGATGTCTCTCTTAGGTCCTTTTGCCTTTGGCACAAAGACAAAAAGCACAACACAGCTTCTAGGTACTGCTGGGCAGAAATAATATGCATTCTAGAAAGGATTGCTTTAGTAATAAGATGTGGAAGGCTCTGGATTTCAGAATTTCTTAACTTGCTTTGTGTATGTGTGTGTGTGAGTGTGTGTGTGTGTGCACATACGTGCACACTACATTGTTATCTGTACACAATTTTTGGTGTAAATAATGAAATTATTGGAAAGTAACCCATTGGATTCTGGGAAATAATATTTACATCCTAAAGAACCTATTGCCAGAGCACTTTATTACATTGTTCTTCAAAAAGGGAGACAAGAATTGCATTGAAGAAGCCCTGGATAGCTAATAAAGGAGGTAGCTTGATAATTCCTGTCACAGTATATAGAGTTAGTAGAGGTCTAGCCTTTCCCTACAGCTTCTTAGGTGTAATGATATAATGACATACCTATGATATGACATCTCTATGATGAATATTTTCCTACTTTTTTAAGAACTGGGTACCTGTGTTCTACCTGCTAAGAATTTTATGTTTCAGAATTTTTGTCATTGTATTTTTGAAATTTTAGATAGCTTTGGTTCATGTACTTTGAAGAAATCTTACTCTGAAGTGTTTTAACATGTAGTTTATATAGTAAGGTAGTTCTGCCCTACTTACATAGCTGTTACGTTTTCATAAAGGAAAATATTGCTCTGTGATTGCATAAAATATGAATTTCAGTGTATAACTTATCACTTATGTCAATCCAGAAAATATATACTGTCTTCCATGTTAGCAAAGACAATTTTTATTCATTGTAGTTAAGTGGTTTCTAGCCCCAATCCAATACTGAGTCTGTTGTTCATGTTTAAATCCCATTCAGTGAGTGATTTGGTTGCAGTTATGTACATACTAGTCCTAGCTGAGTTCACATAACATCTAGGGCTGTTTCAAAGGCAACTGTATGTAACAGACAATGAAGCTGTGGGAAACAGCACAGAAGTTCTGAGTTGAATTCAATGAGTAACATTAATTCTCAGAACTTGGATTGTTCAGCCTAGAGTACAAGTAACTGAGCATTATAATTTACATTTCTATTTATGGAAAGCCAAGTTAAAGAATGGCTTGTCTGAAGGCCTGGAATTGAGACGAGGTTATGTGAATCATCTTGGGAATTAACTGATTTTGAAAGTTTGCTGGCAGAATGAAATGGATTACCTTCAATTTAAGGGAGACTAGGTATAAATATAAGGTGCATAATTACTTAACATTTTTATATCTTTCCCCTTCCCAAAGTTCTATTTTGAACATAAATATTACTTTTATCCTGAAGGTTTTCTAGGAGCTCAAAAAGATTACAAGCTTTCTACATTTCCTTAGGAATAAAATTTCTCAGACAATGATGAACTTGTTAAGGGAGTATGTCCCTCTCTGAGTTAAAGACTCAACAGAAAGTGAGGATCCTCAGTGGACCACCCATCCACAAATCTGGAGAGATCTGACTAGAAAGGGAACGGACCTATTAGCAGACAGCTGCTTGGTTCAATTCCAGTGAGAAACTGCAAAACCTAGGGGTTTATCTCATGTCTTTGGTATTCCTTTTATCTACTTGGACCTTACTTCCCAAATACATCCTAAAATCTGTAAATCGGGATTCTTGACATTTATTTTCTTGTTATGATTTCCTATTTGAATTGTTCCCTTTTTAACATGTCTGATTTGCATATTTTGTTTTCACTGTCTAAAAATATCTTCTACTTAGGATAGATTGATTTGCATTATTTGACTTCACTTGATTTTATTTCTATAATGTTCCATATGGAAATGATCCAAGCCAAAGCTTATTGATTATTACACCTTGTTTATCTTGAGTAAAGGGTGATAATACTTACACCCTTCACATACCAGAGCGAGAATAACTTCAGTGGATTTCAATGATGCTATACCCAATTACAAGATCTGAGGGTTTGAACTCTTCTTCAGACTGTTCTTGCTGACAGTAGGCAATTTGTGACCCAGAGTATTGATCCTAGCACAACCAGGAAAGAACTCTGGTCTATGATACCAGAAATATGACAGTTTCCATGCAGCCATATAAAAGCACCTATATGTTGATATTGTCTCTAATGTATCATGTTCTCACTTATGCTTTGTTTGCACAGACTTTGAGGAAGCCTAGGAGCTCACCAACACATCAGGAAAAATGAATACAAGGTTTTCTAAACAAATGAGAAGAAGGAGAGTCTTTCTACAAAACAAAATAGAAATTTGTGTAGAGAAAGTTTTAAGTGAAGAAACACTACCACCTGGAAGTAGCAAAAAAACACTTTTTGCACTGTTCTGACTTGGCTTATTGTTGTGGGTGAAAAATAAATAAATAAATAAAAATGTACATTTCACTTGGAAGAGAGAAGTAGCAATATGATTAATCAATAGCAAAGCTTATGTGACTTGACCAAGATTCAGTGAAGGCAAAGTACACCTGATTATAACTAGAAAATACACTTAATTACACACTATATACGTGTAAAAGATGTTATGTACTACTCAAATACACTGAAAGAAAGACATTGTATACTACATAAAGAATACATTAAAAGCTGGGTTAGGTGATATAACATCAAGGAAGTTCTCTTGTTGACTTGTGAGGTTCAGAGTAGACTCCGTTGCTTTCTAAACCCCTTAAACTGAGGAGATAAGGAGCCCAGGTGCAGCCAAATCCACTCCCGGTCCAAGATTTGGTCAGTGGTTTATGCCTAAAGGATTATATGCATGACATGAATCCTTTATGCTACTGATGATGACTGACTTATGGTCACGTGGTCACATTTGCAGTTTATTTGAAATTTGGCTGAAATTGGTCTTTCTTCCAAATTTGGCCATCACTGTGTTTGCATGGGGTGGGATGGGGAGAGCGTGAATGGGATGGGGTGCATTGCTTAAATTACCCCTTAGCTGTTTGTCTTCTGTCTCCCCTGAATGCAGGATACTGCCATCACAACCAGACACATTCTTCCTGACTGCCGCTGATCGTTATCTGCTTAGTCTGGATGTTCTGCTTAAGCAGGAAAGTTTGGGAGAGGAGTAAACAGTCACACTTACTTATCCTGCTTGTTTTCAAGCTCAGTAAATACTGTAGCTACCTCATTTCAGAGCAGCTATAGTCAAAACTAGCTGCAGTATAGCTGTGTGGCTTTGCATTATACCAGAGCTCAAAAGCTTACAAATGTACTTCTCCATAACATTGATATTTGTGAATGAAGCAAGTAATGTAATATGAGGGAAATTAAAATACACTCTCAAACCTCATCTGACCTCACTAGGAAAATTAGAGCTTAGAAAGATTCAGCTGCTGTGATTTTCTAAATGAGAGTACTGCTGTGAATTAGAAATAAAGTGTTGTAACAAGATGCTGTGATTTTGGTGGCTTTCTTTTCACGAATCAGGGAATGAGGCAATAGGGGTAGTTAAGGCTGGAGAGAGAGCATTTGCTGCTATACTCACATATATTTAGTGATACCTTTTATACAGTTTCTTGGTTATTATCCCAGATAGAATGATGTTATTTCTCCATAAGCCCAATTTCTCCATCCCTTTTCATATTGTTCTTTGAAATGTTGGTACATAGCCCTTTGTACGCAGTATTCTCAGTGTTACTGTAATTACTTTCCATGTTGTCAGAAAGATGAGCAGATCAGAGACAATATTTCACCTTACTGTCTTCCCCACTTTGGACACTTCTGTTGCTTTTTGGACTCAGGTGGAAAACATTCTGCACCCAATGTAGAGCTGCTATGAGAAAATTACTTTTCTTTTGACTTCATTGGTATTTTTCTGCCTTAGAAATTTGGGAGCAAAAAAAGAATTGTGATTCTGAGCTGTATTTTTCTCCTCCTTTGATAATACTCATTAATCAAAGCTTTGGCTAAATGCCAGTTTATAGCCCACAGTACACTAAAATATTTGATAGGTTTCCCTTAAGACATATACATATATATATGTTTAATCAAGCAACATTTCTGTCCTCTTCTGATCTACTATCAGCTACTGTAGCTGTATCAATAAGTCACCTTTCCCTTTCTCTATATTGTCTTGGTAAAAAATAATAAAAATAATGCTTTTCATCTTTATTGTGATTGTGAAAAGAATAAAATTGATCCTATTTCCTTGCTTTTGGAAGAATATTGATTTAATTTTGTTACTTAGTGTAATTTACTGGCCAGGGATATTGAAACAAACTACCTAACTAAACAATCCCAAGCAGACTGGCTTCAAAAGAATATTTAAAGGAATAAAGATGAAAGGGTGATATTGAATATAGATATATTAAAAGGAAAAACAAGCCTGTCTCCCTGTTTATGAAAAATGAATTAAACAAACACACAAAGCCCTAAACCAATCCTCATTTCTTATTATGTAGAATGTTTTACAAGTACTACTACTTCAAAAGACCCCCCTCAGAATTTCTTATTTTTTTTTTCAGTCTGCAGAGATGACACAGGAAAAGATGACTGTCAAAAGGTTCACAAGTCAATAGGTTAATTGTGTCCTGTGCATAATAGAAAACTGCAAAAACTTTTCATCACTCCAAACATTGTTTCACTAAGGCTCAGAAAACAAAAACAGCAAATGTATAACGAGTAAACCAGATAGACAAGATGAAAGGGATTTTTGCAATACAAAAGGTTAACATAATCTGCAGGTCCAAAATTTATTTCTCAGCTCAAGAAAATTCAGCTTAGAATTCTACTTGTGTTCTAAGTGTTAAACTAAAGAATTAAAACTGGTGTTCACCTTGAACTTCTGCATTAAAATTTCATATCATAAAATAGATGCAAACAGAATATGTAGAATTTCAGATCTGTGTGGCTGTAAGTCTTTCCTTCCCAGGTACATTTCCAGAACTTTATAATAATTTGTTTTCTTCTTCTGTCCTGTCTGGACTTGCAAATAGATAAGTGAATAAGTAATTTGAGAGAAGACGCAAATAGGCACACTAGCTATGAAAAGATCTTAGAACTTTGCAAGGAAAATTAGAAAAAAAAAAATAAGACAGACAATGTACTGTTGAATAAGCTATTTAGAAAAAAAAAAAAAAAGCAAAAATCTAGCAAGTATAGATTTTAGTAAAGAGGTTAGCAAATATAAAAAAATCTAGCAAGTATAGAGGTTAGTACACGTGGCTTCAAATTTGAAGATAATCTTCAGACATTATTAATGAATCTTGGCTTTTTTTTTTTTTTCAAGCTTAAACACTGGAACAATATTTCATTTCTAAAAATATTGTTGTAATATTGTGATCTGTTATGAACTGCTTACTTGTTTTTATGTCTTCCAGTGTGCTAAATCCTAGAAAACAGGAAAAGCTCAGTGTTGCTTTCCTTATTATTCATTTTAATCAGAGAAACTTTTGGTAAGACAAGGTCCAAGTAAATTTGAACAAAAGCCCTTACCTACAATATCAGTATTATATTGATCTCTGGCACACTGTTACTATTTTTGCTTTTCTCTATTTTTATTTATTGTTTGGTAGCAAGATATTATGTTTTTGAAGATGGAACAGAATTTCAAAGGTCATATGTACTCTTACACTTTACCAAACTACAGAAATACTTGAAAAGAGTATTTGAATTCCTGAGCTCTCTCTTAAAATAATCCAATATTATCTATGTTTAAAAAAAAAGATTTTTCTGTATTATTCTATCTTTGCACATCTTAAAATGCCACCAACCATATTAAATTTCAGTGGATATTAAAAGCTGATTAACAGTTACAAATGAAAAGCAGACCATATTCCTGACAGAAAAAACACAAATTTTCCCTGAGTCTTTGTATGTGGGATAACAAACATTTTTGTTGCTTTTATAGGTCATCAATGATTGTCATTCCCATTTAAAGACTAGAAATGAAAGGTGGGAATCAATAAAGCCATTGTGTGTGTGGCTATAGTGTGCTAAGATTTTGTACTCTCTGTGGCTTTCCTTACAAATAAACGACATGGTCAGTTGCTTCCTAAATAATGCAGGTCTCATCTTGACACACACTCACACAAAATCATAAAATGTATGCTTCACTTCATAGATTTAAATGGAGAGTATAATCTACATTAACTAATAAAATATTTCCACTGGATTAATTTGAATTAACAGCAGCCAAATACAATTCTGACATTTTATTTTAAGCTACATGTGCAGGTCTTTTCTATAGCCACCAAAAAGAGATGTGATTCTTAAGGCAGATGCCACATGGAGCTGTTCTTCCAGTAACCATGGAATGTATCGTTTAGATTATACATCTGATGTTTAGAAAAATAGATTAGATGAGACAAATGCTAACCATCAAATATCTCATTTAACAGATATCCTAGCTTTATATTTAACTACACATAAAAAGATTTAATTAAACGAGATACAAAGTGCAGGGGAAAAAAAAAAAAAAAAAAAAGAGCACTGTAATCCAGGAGAATGACATCATCTCTGTACTTGCATTATTCACAATTTGTTTGGCACAGCACTTAACTGAGTTTCCTATTAATATCTGAACCACTTTGGTATCCGTGTGAGGACTGAGAAGTGTATAAGACTTGTGAAAGGGGATAATGAGAAACCTCAAAAGCATGAATGACATGTACTTATTTCATTAGCTGCCATCCAATTACCTCCATTTCTTTACCATTATTTCTATAACACCTTTACTGACACTGGAAACAAGCATAAAAAAATCTTTCATGCAAACAAAATATACAAAATGCATACATACATACATACAAACATACATAAAAAAATTCATACTGAAATGGTTAAAAAAATAAAACAGTCACTTTTTAGATTTTTTAATAAGAATAAAACATAGTCCTGGGAGCAGAAAAATACATGAAGATATTTCTTCTGGTTTTGCAACTTGTGATTTGTTTTTTTCTAATAAATTAAAACATCAGACTAATGCCCTGTATGCTGGTAACTTCCATGTGTTTTATCTAAAGATAAATGGACATACCCTGAACTTTTCCAGCCAGCATAATGGATAATTACTCTTTATTTTTATCAGGTCATTTATTTTCACAAATGAATATATTATCAAGCAGCTTCATTGGGATAGAAATCCTATGGCAAAGTGTGGATAAAACTGCCAATGTATTTGATAAAAATGGATTGAAATAGTTAAATGGACTCCATTTAACAATGGAATCATGTTAAAAGTACTTTGGGTGTATCAAGACTTATTGTACAGAGCTAGTGAAGTTAATGTAGACATTCACTATGTCTGATTATTGATATTAGAGATAACTGCCTAAAAATCCAAAGAAAATTAACACAGTTTTATACAACATCAAGGTGGGAGAATAAAGTAGGAAAACAAAACAAAACAAAATTTTACAAACCTTTATATATTAAGTGTGGATAAGTCTCCCTCATAGATCAGGTGCAGAAAAGAGGGTCAATGCAGCTGCAACTGCAACTGCTGCTTAGGTATTTCATCTAAGTCACAGAATCCACTGCATTGTTTCAGCTCTTTTATGTCCTCTGACCCCATTAAATCCATTTGCTCATACTGTCCATCCAGCTGCATAAATGTTAGTGTGGAGCAGACCTGAAAGAACATTGCAATGAAAATTGGTTCACTCAGAAGTCACATTTGCAGTACAGATACTGTAATGAGGTAAAGAAATATCTAACCTAGGATGCAGTAGTCCTTGAAAATGTTCCAGAACATTTACTGGCCTTATTGCACCCAATGACTGACAAGGAAGCTGCAGCCAAAAAGCAAATAAACAAACAAGCAAACAAACAAAAACAATCGATCAAACAACTACAAAACAACAACAACAACAACACAGCAAAACCAACCCCACCCCCCATGAACAAACAAGCAAGCAAACCACCCAATAAAATTAATAATAGAAAATACATGAGAGTCAAAAGACTAACACAAATTATTAGAAGATGTTAGAGAAACGCTTATACCTTGACAAATTCCTAAACTTGATGATAAATTATATTTTAATGTATTGTTTCTCAAGTGAGTCTTTAATTAAAACTTCATCACTTTTTCTGAGCATTGAAAAATGTGCTTGTTAGAAAAGAGGCTAAAAGTAGATTCATCATCAGAAGCATGAGTTGTTTTTTTTTATTTATTTTTATTTTTATTTTTATTTCACATGGGGTGCAATTTTAGGCTTATGATTTGCACTATCACAAACTAGTTTAATCTTGTCATCTCATGGTCTAATTATGCTGTTTTCTCTTAAGTAGTTAGCTATGTATTACTCTTACTGTAGATGTCCTGCCAGTAAACATTACTTTGTAAGCATTTATTTTAAATTAGTACAAAGCAGAATCCAAATAATTCCTCTTTAGGAAGATAATTGTACAGTAAGAGAAGTAGAGGAGGAAAAGGAGGACAAATAAAATGGCATGGTCTGATCTTTGTTTATGAGAGCATTTTTCCATCAATTGTCTGTGGAAACATAATTTCCATTTTGCCTTAAAAATCAGTCAGACAACATTGCTTAACACATATTCTTCCTTTTCAAGCATTTCACTGAGGCTTCCTCCTGTAGACAGCTTAATAAAAGGTATTTCGCCCATAGCATGTTGCTGAAGTTGTGTGTCATTTTCTTTCCATTTGAGATGACATTTGTCAGGAAGAGGACCCAGATACTGTATAAGCAGCATCACTATCAGGATTGTTAACTCCTTTCTTGCTGCCTACAGCACATACAAAAAGATGCTTGTACACACTGTTTACTTTTCTGATAATTATTGATGATACTGGCTTAACAGCTGTTTTTTAAAAGAGGTGAAGGCTGCACATTTTTCTCTCCCCTCTGAAGGTAGCTCAGTGGTCCCCAGGTCTCCAGTACACAGGAAGGACTTATTAATAACAGTTGTCATGTTCCTTTACATAGTTTTTTTTCAACTACTTTGTATAAAGCAAAGTGTATACGCATAGTCAGCGATCTCTTAAAACTAATTATAAGGGAATTTGAAATGTGAAAGGTCTGTTTCCTTAACGTAATCCATTTCTTCGCTGCAAAGGGGATAATAAACAGAGGAAACAAACAAACAAACAAACAAGCAAAAACAAACAACAGAAGCAAACAATAAAACAGCAAGTGTGTGTGGGTGTGAACCTATAGTTTCAGGTGTGTACCTCCACTAGCGACCTTCAGTCCTGACCAGATAAACAGGAGAAAAGATATTTGGCTACAAATAATGCTATGGTCTTTATCTTTAAAGACTAAATATATGTTTATATAAAACTCCTGGGCATTTTTTATTATTTGGATTACTCCATAGTTAATTAGGAAGGTATATAGCAGGCCTCTATACATCAGCAACCCTCAGCAAATATTTCAAAAATCTCAGATATTTTAGGAAATATGAGCTACTACTACCATCTGTATTGTCTTTCTTTTTGCCCTTTCTCTTGCCTCTGAGATTCTTAAAATAATTGTGTAAAATTATTTCATTAAAAAATAAGTAAAATTATTTCATTAAAAATAAGTAAAATTATTAATGTGGAGGAGAGATCCACGCATGCTTTAAAGACTATGGCAAAACTCTGGAAGCAAACCAAATCCCTACTTATGAATGATGATGAAAAAATTTACTGAAAAAGAATTTCTAATGATTTCCTCCCTTCAGGCTCTGACTACAAATGAGAATATGTTGGACCAATAACAATATCATAATAATAGCAATGTAGTTCTCTGTCTTTCAATCAACAAAAACAGGAGGGCTTAGAAAGTTGAAAGAAGATGAGAATTGTTACTTCCCTGTATGATAAATAACTAGAGAACAGTTTTCTTGATAAAATATTCCTTATAACTATTACTTACAACAAAAATATACTTTTATCTATAAATTGATGGTCATAACATAATTGTTAATAGAAGTTCCCATTAGCTGGATCTGATTTAAATGTAAAGTAAATTATTCTCTGTAATATGTATATTTTATATTAAATTTATAGGGAATTATTCAGATCCATAAAATAGCTAGAACAAGTCAGTAATGACTAGAACATAAACTGAAAAAAATAGGATGCAGTGTACACAATGAGAGAAGCAATAGGTTTGATTTACAAGATTAAAAAAAAAAAAAAAAAAAAAAAAAGCTAGGAAAACACCATGAAAAAATATACAGTGACATTGATAAAATCCCTCTTTTTTTTTTTTTTTTTTTTTTTTTTTTGGTACAAGTTACATTTAAGAACCTTTGAAATCTAAGGGTTTAAAAAAATATTGTCTCTATCCCACTCCTATGACAAAAGTCTCATAGATGTTGACAAAGCAGAATCAGAACATGGAGGTGCAATTCTTTCTTTCTCCTCCTCCTCCTCCTCCTCCTCCTCCTCCTCCTCCTCTTCCTCTTCCTCCTCTTCCTGCCAGATTTCATGCCAGTCTCTTTACAATTTAGTAACTTACAATAAAAGGACAAGATTCAAAACATATTTAAGATACAGTTTTTGCATATTTGGTCATGGTATTTGTATTGTTACCTGCTTGATTTAGTTTAATTAGTGTCACTTTCCATTTGAAAATTTTACTAAATTCCCTACAGCATCCTTTGAAAAACAAAAATGAAAATGATAAAAAAAAAAAAAAAAGTTAATGATGGGAACAATGAGGCAGTTTTTGAGGAAATGCTCAGCCAAATTTATATTTTCATCGATATTATTTATTTACATTTCTGTAGTGGTCAGAGGTCTCAACTAATATCAAAATCCACCATTGCCAAGGCTACAAGGCTACTGCCAATCTCACAAGAAGTTAAACTTCAAATAGTCAAAAAAAAAAAAAAAAAAAAAAAAAAAAAGCAGGATAAGGAGAGTAGATTTATTCAGAAAGGTTCAGATAAAAGTGAAAAGGAAGTTTATGAAAATGTAGGATTTTGGATGACTTTTACATCTCTAAACATAATCCCTTAACCACACACTTTTCCACTGAATGCGTCCTAGACCTCTGGCCAGGTAATGTAGTGTGGCTTGGGCACATACTGCTTGGAGCTACCTTTCTCTCAAGCAGACTGATGTATTAACAATACAGGGCACCTGTCTCAAGTTTTCTGTGGCTCCCACGTGGTATTCTGTGGCACATACACAAAATAACTATTATTTTGGACACAGACAAAATTACTATTATTGTGTGCTTTTTCTAGTTCAAAGTGCTGTAATAAAACATTATTAATTTGTTAAACTGAACTTACAGAATAGGCTGCCTCAATTCCAACCACTCTGCTACATGTAGAATCTTGTTATGGCCAAAAGGAGCAAATACATATAAAATAGGAATTTATTACTAGTCTAATTAAAGTCTTAATAGTGTAATCACATAATCATTATTAGGCCATTTAGAATTTTGCTAGCTCTTCTAATTCTGATTTCATACAGGTAAAGTGATGTATCTGCTCAAGATTTCTGGAATCCATCCTTCTAGGCACCCAGGTATCATGCTCATCCTTCCACTGCCCTCTGGCACTTACGATCAACAGTTTCAGTCAGGGAGGTCTGTAGTGAATTTTTAATGTTCTTCACAATAAGGATAATGTTATACAGATGGTTTCTTCCTCCCCACTCTAGGATTTTCTCTGTGTCATTTTTACTACAATACTTGTGCTTTACTTACTTGGTTGCAATCTAGGGTACTTCCAAATTCACATCCATATTATACGTATAATTTACATATTTTATATACTTGTTCTGTGTTCTCTGTTACTTCTAAATCTGCTTTTACTGAGCTCCTGATGTTTTCATGACTAGTAGCTGGTTATTGGTGAGTACCCCAGGAACCTCTGGTATCAACCTGTATTCCAAAAACTCTTTCCGTCATCTAGTGTCTTTATTCTTCTATGCTGTATTTCATTTTAGGTTCAAATTTAGTTCATTCTACACAGAATAATGATTTTACTATCAGTTACAAAGCATGAATAATGGCTAGTGCTATACCAGAAAACTGTACAAGGCAAGGCAAAATTTAAATAAAGTGGGTAATAGTCAACTGATCATTAGTAGGTAGTTGCTGTTACAAGCTTTAAGAAATTTCTGGAGAAGCCAAGAGAAGTCCAGACAAATCTCTGTGTTGCTAGCTTAGCACAAAGTGTGGTTTGTAACAAGCCTTGACCTTTACAAGCCTTGACCTTTCCAGCTGATAGTCTACAAATGTGACTATTATGATACTTTTTTTTTTTCTCCAAAAGTGACATTTCTGTAACCTGAAATTTGAGAATGTGTGGTGCAGTAATTAGGTTCTAAAGATTAACAATAAAATATTAGAAGATTGTATGGGGTAAAAAATTGAAACTGTCCTGCAACACATGCTGCTTTTCAAACCTGAACCTGAAGTTGGGAGCTGTTTGATAGGCAGACCCTGATGTTGGTGTGTAAGTTAGGAGCTCTGGCTCCCTGTAAAGTAGATATAGACTCCCTGTGTAGCAGAGGAAAAATTCCTAAATTCCATGTCCTGAAACATCCATGTCCTGAAACATCCTCTGTAGGATACAGTGGATTTCCAGGTATCCAAAGTATAGGAAACAGCAGAAACAAGTTGTTAAAGTTGTCAAGAGGAAGACAAAAGAGCCTGAAAGATAGAAAGGCTAGAATGTGTTGACAGCAATGTTGTCAGGGCAAGAAATGATCCAGGGATGCAATTGGACTGAGATTAAAAGGAAAAATATTGCTTTTAGTAGGATGGCTGATATAACCAAGCAAAACAAAAAAAAATAAACAAACAAAAAAGCAGGCAAACTTCCTGGCACAGTTTTCAGCAGTTTGTTTGTAGTTAGTAATGCATGAACTTCATTGCAGATCTATTCTGCATATAAAATGTAGCACCTCTATATGACAGTCAAAATTTTTTTGTTGCTCCAAATGTATTTACCTCATGCCAGTGGAACTACATAGGGTTATTTCTGTTCCTATATTTATTTTACATATTTGGTTGTGTTACATTTTTTCTCCATTGACAGCCTACTTAAAAAAAAAAAAAAAAAAAAAAAAAAAAAGCTTATCAGATAGTGTAGAAGTGTACAGAACAAGATTTAAATGACTTAACTCATTTCCTGTTCAAAAGCCTTGATTTTTCAGTAATGCCCATCTCAAAATTAAAAGTGGTCAATGGCAGCTCTCAGTTGCCTTCAAGCTCTATTAACTCATCAGAGTGACCTATTTCGGCAGATGTGTTCATCCAGAAAATAGATAACATAAAATTCAATGACTTTTTCGTACAGCATCAGACAAATTTAAGCTACTCATAACATCAATTTATAGAGAATCACAGAATCATTTAGGTTGGAAGAGACCTCCAAGATCACCTAGTCCAACATCTGACCTAACACTAACAAGTCCTCCACTAAACCATATCACTTAGCTCTACATCTAAATGTCTTTTAAAGACCTCCAGGGATGGTGACTCAACCACTTCCCTGGACAACATATTCCAACACCTAACAACCCTTTCGGTAAAGAAGTTCTTCTTGACATCCAACCTAAACCTCCCCTGGTGCAACTTTAGCCCATTCCCCTCATCCTGTCACCAGGCACACAGGAGAATAGACCAACCTCCACCTCGCTACAGCTTCCTTTAAGGTATCTATAGAGTGATAAGGTTGCCCCTGAGCTATCCAGGCTGAACAATCCCAGATCCTTCAGCCACTCCTTGTAAGACTTGTTCTCCAGATCCCTCACCAGCTTTGTTGCCCTTCTCTGGGCAACAAAGGTGCTCAAGTACCTTGATGTCCTTCTTGTAGCTAGGGGCCCAAAACTGAACCCAGTACTCGAGGTGCACCTCACTAGTACTGAGTACAAACACTTCCTTAGCCCTGCTGGCCACGCTGTTTCTTATACAAGCCCGGATGCTGTTGGCCTTCTTGGCCACCTGAGCCGACTATCAGTCAATACTCCCAGGTCCTTCTCTGCCAGGCAGCTTTCTAACCACTCATCTCCTTATAAATTACTTTTGCTTTATAGGTAACATGAAAAAACATATGATAGAATGTATTTGGAAAGGTGTTTATGAATCCTGAAAAAATCCTATGATAAAGTTTTAAACTGTTTATTCTGGGATACTTCATCAATGCTGGTTGGTGTTCCTAACTCTTGGCTCTGCTTTCAAACACCGTTCACTAGTATCAACAGATTTCTCAGCTTTATGTATATTTTATGCAGTCTTAAATTTTTGTTTAGCTGATTTTTTTTTTTAATAATAAAGTTTAAATGACTGTATTATTAGATTATTATCTGCAACAAAACTTAAAAAAAATAAAATCCTACTCTTAAACATTTTTAATTCTTAAACATTTGGATATGGTCTCCCACAGAATTTTCTTGGAGGAGCTGGCAGCCCATGGCTTGGACTGGTACACTCTTTGCTGGATTAAAACCCGGCTGGATGGTCAGGCCTAGAGAGTGGTGGTGAATGGAGTGAAATCCAGCTGGTGACCGGTCACCAGTGGTGTTTCCCAGGGGTCAGTGTTGGGGCCCATCTTCTTGATCATTGATGATTTGGATGAGGGAATTGAGTAACTCTCCTTCAGTAAGTTTGCAGATAACACCAAACTGGGGAGAAGTGTCAATCTGCTGGAGGGTAGGAAGGCCCTGCAGAGGGACCTGGACAAGACGGGTTGATGGGCAGAGGCCATTGGGATGAGGTTCAATAATGCTAAGTTCCAGGTCCTGCACTTTGGTCACAACAGCCCCATGCAGCACAACACGCTTGGGGCAGAGTGGCTTGAAAGATGTGCAGAGCAAAATGATCTGTGGGTGTTTGATGCTTGCCTGAACATGAGCCAGCAGTGTGCCCAGGTGGCCAAGAAGGTCAACGGCATCCTGGATTGTATCAGGAATAGCGTAGCCAGCAGGACCAGGGAAGTGATCATCCCCTCGTACTCTGCTTTGGTGAGGCTGTACCTCGAGTACTGTGTTCAGCTTTAGGCCCCTCACTACAAGAAGGACATCTAGACCCTGGAATCTGTCCAGAGGAGGGCTATGAAGCTGGTGAAGGGCACTCCTGTGAGAAGTAGCTGAGAAAACTGGGCTTGTTTAGTCCGGAGAAGAGAAGGTTCAGGAGAGACCTTATTTATTGCTCTCTCCAACTACCTGAAAGGAAGTTGTGGGGAGCTGGAGGTTGGTGTCTTCTCACAGATAACTAGTGATAGGACCAGAGGGAATAGCCTCAAGTGGCAGCAGGGGAGGTTTAGGTTGGAAATTAGGAGAAAATTCTTCTCAGAAAGAGCAGTTACGCATTTGAATAGGTTGCCCAGGGAAGTGGTAGAGTCAGTATCCTTGGAGGTGTTTAAGGTGTTTAAGGAAAGGTCAGATGTGGTACTTAGGGACATGGTTTAGTAGGTGATATTGGTGGTAAGGTGATGGTTGGACCAGATGATCTTGGTGGTCTTTTCCAACCTTAATGATTCTATGACCCTATGATCCATGAATTGGCTATGTAAGCCTTAATAAATAATAAATAATGAATAATAAGTAAATAAATAAATAGTAAATGATAGCTTTAGTTTAGTGACAGGTATTTACCTCTAACTAGTAGTGTAGGAGCCTGTTGCCCTATTATGCAAGCATGGCACAGGTCCTCAGTTTGCAGAGCTACTTCTCACTCTTCATTGTTCAAATTTCAGCCACATTTAGGAACATAACCAATTCCTAAGTGCCTGTTCCAGTTACAATTAGTATATTGCAGACTTCCTTAATATTTCATTTGCGTTTTTTTTTTTTTTTTTTTTTGATCCTCTTACCTAGACATAAGTATGAATAATAGTAAATTTCTAGATGCTAATTCCTAAAGGGATTGTTTGATAATTTATCCAGGTACTGTATAAAAAACAAGTGAGAAAGTTTTGGTGATAATTCCTTCACTGAAGCCCATAACTGCTATAGAGCTGTAGAATATTTTTGTGAATGACTTACCCATGATACCTGTTGAAAATATGCTGCACAGCTAGATATACTAATATAATATAACCTCCACTGATTAAGATATGCATTTCATTTTAAATATCTTTCATATCTCTGGATGTTTGTTTCTGTCCTTGAAGTGCTATTTGGATTGATACAAGACTTCGTGGGGATGCACTGTAACTTACTGAAGCAACCTGGTTTCTTTGGAATTAGTTCACTACTGGTATGTAGAGATTCTATTTCATTTATTTCAGAATTAGTTAACTGAACTTTCCATTACATGGTTTATTTATGAAAAATCCGAATATTTCCTTACATCCCATTTTGAATTGTGAGTCTAGATAATGTTCAAAATAGTTGATGCGACAAAAGAATTCCTCCATTACACAAATTCAAAAATAAAACCATGTACAACAACAACCACTATTTAAACAAAAGCCAATGAACACAAGTGAAGCCTTTCCAATATTCTTTCATTTTTTAGCAGTATTTCAGTCATAATTTCGACATCATCATACACTCCACAGTACTGTATATTACAATAACAATTGTTTCCAAAGAACTTTGCAAAAATATACTTTAACAATATGACATTTCAGTACAGATCAAAAAGTAAAGACAGAAGTGACTTCTCTCATGATAGGAACATGAGAACATCAATAAGGAAATGAGAACAAGAATCTGTCTGCCTGATATTCTGTCTGTGCTGTAAGCAAACATCAGAAGTATGTGGATGAGGTCAAGGTGCTTGTCCTAATGCTCATCCAGGTTCCTCTATATTTGCCATAGGATTCCTGAGGTAGATATGGTTTGTGTACATTTCATGTTTTAAAGAAGCAATGACTTCTTTTTGAACTTCATAGAATTAGTTTAAGTATTAGGCCAGACCACAATTGCTGTTGCGTGAATGGATAAAAGTTGCTTTCAAAAATCTCAACTTCTGATTTTTAATTTCTTCAATTTTAAGTTGAAAATCATTTCCAAACAAGACATTTTATATAAACATTTTCTGCCAGAGTCTTCTCTGATAAAAACACTAAATGTTTACTGAACTATTAACAATCCTTTTATTTTTTAAGCCTACAAAGATTTGTCTGTGTTTTGTGAATAGGAATGGTGAAGTCAGCATTGCAGAGTAAAAATTCACCACTTTATTCATTCGGTACTCTCTAAAAATCCTAAGGGGTATTTTATAGTAACTACAGTAGAGTAAATGAGAAAATTGATTTAGGTTCTGTTGAAATACTTAATTAGCTCACCAGTATCCTTTTGGCCTGTCTTTGATAAATCCCTTCCTAACTGCTTTTGTCCCTTCTTTCTCAGAATCTTTGTCAAAGTCTTAGGCTCTATAAGAACTTTTCTCTAACAGAATACTAAGTTATTACACCATATTCCTTCATCTTTTTTTTTTTTTCTTCTTTCTTTCTTTCTTTTTTTTTTTTTTTTTTAAATTTCATTTATGCTTCCAGAATCCCATACAAAGGCCTTTTGCTTTAGCATTTTCAGTGCTTCAGTATATCAGAGGTGGAAGTAGATAGAAAAAATAAATCTGCAATTATGCAGGCATGAAAAAAAAAAAAAAGGAAAAGAAAAAAAAAAAGAAAAAAGAAAACAAATAGAGTATCTGAGTTCTGTGTAGAAATTCCTGGAAAGACTGGAGGTAAAATATATGCATGACAATGTGGGCAGCCTGAGGATCTCTCTGGGTCAAAGAGATCAATGCTGGACAGCCATCTGTTCAATCTAACAGCTCAAAAAGTGTTAGAGGCTAGGGCCTCATCTATTTTTTCTCATGCAGTTCCATAGACTGACCTCTACTCAGTCTGACCTCACTTACTCAATTCTACATTACTAGTTTACCAGAAACTGGCAGAAAATGCCAACTATCTATGGCCTTTGTGATGGCAGTACTCCTAAGGGAGACCAGTTTGTCTGTTCTCTGAAGAGTCCTATCATAAAGAATACTCAGGTAGAGATTCCAGACTGCAGTATCTTTAGCAAGACATGTGAAGCAGAATAAAAATTGTAAGACATCTTTAAATAAAACCTTTTTCACCTTTAGGAATAAAACACAGATATGAAAGTAAAGATGAATAATTTAAAGTGGATGCATCTTCAAGATGGAAAGTCTTGCCTTAAAAGCCTCTTTGAGATGTTGCAGCTGGAAGCCTCATCAAGCATCAAAATGAAGACTGAGGCTGTAAAAGTAAGTATCCAAATTCTAGGAAAGAAAATATATGCTTTTCAGCGGAGGCATGCATTTTCTTTACAGTATGGGAAAACAAACAAACAAACAAACAAAAAAGAAGCAAACAAATAAACAAAAACATGAAAGAAACTGCTTGTTTCAGCTACCTCTGTTGCCCACTTTTTTGTTGCTACCTTTTGCACACTCCCTCCTTTTACTTTGGTCAACAAAAGGTGATGCATTGGAGGAGTGCAACACAGTCAAAATTGCTTTCATAACTTGAAACTCAAACCTATGAAAAAAGGCCATGTAGCACATATCATTAAATACTAAACACAACTATATTTGCTATACAGCATCAATTTTTTGAAGAAGTTTAGGGAAACATAAAGTTTAACTTTGTTTAAATATTAGTGCTAGTTAGATAAAAAAAGAAATAAATAAAATAAAATTGAAAGACAGCAAAGGAAACAATATTCACAGTACTCAGTTCCAAGTATTTGTTATATATATATATTATCTTTGTAACTGTACTGTAGAAATAAAGTTGTGCATTGGAGACAGAAAATTAATATCTTCATTATAGTTCAGAAAAATAAATAAAATGTAGAATGTTACTGTTTATCATCTTTATTTCTTTTTTATCTTTGGAAAAGTCAGCCTTCAGTGACATTAAAATAGTAAAATAAAAGTCTCTTAATAACATAAAAGGAAAAGAATATAATTCTTTCTAAAGAATGAAAGTTTTTGGTGGCACTTGTGGATTGTAATTGTGTTGTTTAATTTTTTAAAATTGATAGCAATTTCGAAGGGAAGGGAAGGGAAGGGAAGGGAAGGGAAGGGAAGGGAAGGGAAGGGAAGGGAAGGGAAGGGAAGGGAAGGGAAGGGAAGGGAAGGGAAGGGAAGGGAAGGGAAGGGAAGGGAAGGGAAGGGAAGGGAAGGGAAGGGAAGGGAAGGGAAGGGAAGGGAAAAGATGTTTCTTCTTTTCATGAAAACAAATGTGATAATTTTTTTATTTATCACTGATGAATAAAAAAATGTAAAATTTCCTGGCATGTGTTTTATCAGACAGAGAAAACCTGAAATATGCCCACAACTCTCTTGTACGTGAGAAGTACTGCTACTAATTAAATTCCTTAAAAAATAGTTATATTTAACACGGTATAAAATTCATTAACATTATGAGACAAGAACAGACACATATCCGTACAGGTCTCACAGCCAATAAAGTTTAATTAGTTGTTTATTAGATAATCCATCTTTTATGGGATGTTCCCCATATTTAGACTTGACAGGTTATTATTCTAATGGTTAGTAGATTGCTTTGGCTATTAAGTTGTTTTAGCATAAAATTCAGGATCTATCGCTAATGAGCTTATATGACAAGGGGGGCAAGATAAGCATGTTTAAAGACTAACACTAGAAAGAAAGGCTTCTCGTTCCTTGTAGTAGACTTTGGATCAGAACTTAAAAAACAAACAAATACACAAACAAACAAACAAAAAAGAGCCAAACCAAACCAAGTTTACATTGGTTTCTATAACCATGTGATAAAATAGAAAATCAAGTATGTTGTGTTTAACATTTCTGAGAATATCAGAATTCATTTCAGTCTCACTATGTAATGTATTTCTCTATTGATGGAATTAGCATCACTTACCATGAAAAAAAAAAAAAAAAAAAAAAAAAAAAAAAGAAAGGAAGGAAGGCATGTCACATCTACATACTAGTTTCCTGCTCTTCCCATTACATTCCTGTGCATTTTGTTGTGTATTACTGTAACCGGTGTTAATTTTCAATACACTTACCAGTAGAGATGAGAATAGCTATATTAAATATTCCTGTCATATGATTCAACATCTAACAATATGCCCAAGCATGATCTAAGTAATAGAAAAATAACCTATGTTATGGAAGGGGAGAAAATGCCTGTGTAGCCCATTGGATGAACAGAATGAAAATATGTCATTTTCTGTTATTAATGGAAAACAAATGAGTGTTTTGGGCTAATACTTCTGGTCACCTCTGATTCCCATGCAAGTCATGAAAAACTACGTAAATCAATGACAGACATAAGGTGGTTACAACATGATCTAATTCAGAATACTTAGGTCAGATCATCTGCTAGAAAAGATTTTTGATGAATGTGTTACTGCTCATGTTGCAATAAATAAGTTAAATAACAAGAACATCTAATTTAAAACAAAAATGTTTTAAAAAATATCTTTGACTCTTCAATACACACGTAAACAAAGAAACTACATTTTAATTCAAGATCAGCTAAAACAAAATATCTTTTCTGCCGATTCCTGAAACAAGTATCCTTCTGTTTCCTGAGTCTGTCACTCATGATTTTTTTGCAACTTGTGTTTTCCTAAGCTGAAGGAAAGTCACAATAACTCAATTAACTATTAACAAGAGCAGTATTCTAAGTGACTGCCTTTTATAGTTAACTAATTATGACAAAGTTAAGCATCACAAACAAAAGAGCACACTAACATTGTCCTTGGAAATAGGAAAAAAGGCAAAATTGGAATTCATTATCTTTCTCCTGGGGCAAACAATGGTAACATATCTGTCAATCATTTTAAAACTATGACCACTGTAGAATCTCCCTAGGTGAACTTTTAATTTCTATGCAATTTTATTACAGATGTACTTTCCATATCTTACATAAATAAGTTGCTAATATCTCTCAAGATTTTTAACAAATTGCAGAAAGACTCTTTTATTAATAATTCCATTATAATTTAGTGGTTCTGTTTGTCATCAGGTCATAGTTTTTGCTGTATTCCCTTAGGGAGGCAATGCTGTACAAATTCTAAGTAAATTAGTTTAAATGAAAACAAATTAATAGTGAATCATGCAAACTGACCTTTACTTATTAATTGCACTGCAAGATTGTTAGCTCTAAGACAGTAAATACTGTAGGATAAATGATTAATTTAAGCTTTTCTCACATGAATGTGAAGGAAATTTTAATTCAGTAAAATACCCTGAGTGTTTTTCCTTGTATAAATATTATGAGTAGAAAGGAGACATATGAAAGTCAAGGCTTGGAGGAGGAGTTAGTCTAAAAAGGATAGAAGACATTAAGGTAGAGCAAAACTGTTGTATCAAAGTTCTAACAAGAAAGTGATCTTTAGGACATAAATGCACTCAAGTGTAAAACCCTTGTTCATAGGCTGTCAGTGATTCTGTTAAAATACTAACACATCAGATTATCTAGCCACTAAGTAAGGCACTTTGTGACTACTCTGTCAAAGCAGGCATACCCTAAAAATCAGATGCATTTTGACTTTGAAATATACTCCTAGAAGCTGCAGGTCCTAGATTAATAAACAGACAATGTGACCAAGTGCTGATTTGGTTAACTGCCATCCAGAGAACTGTGACTCTGGCTGACAATAACAGTCATCAGTGTTACATGAAAAATGCATGAAGTTTTTAAATATGGGATTTATGTCTTTTTGAAAAGAAAATAATCATGTTGGGCTATGTTGGGTGGAGATTGTGAGCATGTTTATAACAGATATATGGAAAAGTGAGACTTTTAAATTATAAATAAATAAATAAATAAATAAATAAGCAAGCCATGGTCACAAGATCCTATAAACTCTATGTCAATGAAGTTATGAGTTTCCTGGCATGGAGTTTGGACTGCAAACATGAGTTTGGACTGCAGTGAATGGAGTGAGTTTGGGTTTGCCATGGAAAGTGGAGATGAAACTCAGCAGTTTTGGATGGTAGATTTTGGAGCAGCTAAGTGGGACCATCTTGTCTTGTCTCACAGTGCAAAGAGGACAAGAGCTTCTCTTCTTCAAGAGTTGGAAAGTTGGATAAGTTCTGTGGAATACTGGCTTTTCATGTTTTGTGCTTTACAAGTCAGAGATCTGATATCAAAGAAGGTCTACATGTGCCTTAATAAATAATAAACAAACGGTAACAGCAGAAAGAATAATGTTAATATAGTATCAAAAAGGCATTTTCTTATAGGGTTTAGGAGAGAGTGTAACATCATATCTGTCAGTAGAGAAGACAAACTCAGACTTTTATAACAAATTACGCTGTCCAGATTACCTTCGTGCTAGGTAAATTTTCTTCTATGCTACTATATGTGGTATTACAATCTATTAGGTTGGCTATTCTGAGTAAATTTATGATGTTCCTGAGAAAACTGATTTGTTATTCAAACACAATTAGGAATTCCTTTTCTGTGATTTTGGGGATTACAAGGTATTCCAAAAAAATATGGTAGGACATAGTTCTTCCAAAATAAAGCAAAGAGAAAAGATATTTGTTTTGTTCTTTCTAATCAATTACATTCCTTCTGACAGTGTAGATGGGATAAGATTTTTTTCTTAGTCTAAATGTCCACTGTACTGATTTTATTTTTTTTATGATGTTTTTATTCCCCCTAGTCACTTCTATGACATTTTTTAACTTCACCTGATGATGACTATTCTATTATTCATCTGATACTGCATTTTTTACATTTTGTTCATACTTGTATTATCCACAGAGCTCTTAAGTAAATCCTCCTTCGCATTACTAAATATAGCTTTCAACAAAGCATACATCATTGTGTTAAAACATTGTCCTTAAAAATTTGGGCTGATTAACCTGGTCATATTTGCATGTTTAACTTGCTCTCAGTGTGTGATTCTAGTTATAGCTTTTCACAGTCACTGATAGAACCTGAGTTTCTTTTCATCTTCTCTACTTAGCATATCAGATTCAAGGTCCAAGCAGATTAGACCAAAGAGTGGCTATTTAAATCATCTCCTGCTTAACAGCTGCAAAATTTTGAGTTAATCACATCCCAAGACATGAACATTTTTCCCTATGTGCTCTATTACTCAATAGCAATGTATGTTCATTTTAACTTCAGAAGCTTCAGGAATATCATGTAAATATCCAAAGCATTTAACCATGGTTATGCAACCTTTTCAGTTATTCTTCTTTAGACAAAGAATTATTCTATATATTCTTTACACGAATTCACCCCCACACATATGCACATGACATCTAAACAGTGTACACAAAAAAAAAAAAAAAAAAAAAAATTACAAAAAACCTTGGCATAGACCTTGGTATGTCTGAATGGCAGGCATTTACTTATGATAAGATTGAGAGATGATATCTCCAACAGAGCAAGAACCTAAGCATTTTTTGTCCATTATGAAGTTTGTGAAGATCATAAATTGGATAATCTGATAGTTGCCCATTCTTAGTCTTTCTAGAATTCTTTTTAGAGATGGTCTTTGTGGTGGAAAATACAGGTTCAGGAATTTGCTGATTGCCAAGTCAGCTGTCAACACTACACATTATTGACCACACCCATTATTAGGTTTCAGCTGCTACAATGAAAAAGCAGAGACATTAAGGTTTGTTTCTACTCCTACTTCATTTAGTTTTATAAAGTCACAGAAATAAAAAACTGAAAGTTTACTGGGTGATAGTCTTTATATATATATCTCACGTGTTTAGAAAACATCATTTTGTAGCTCTTGAGACTCTGAGAAAACCACACACATGGATTCCCCCAAATACCCAAATATTTTCATATTAGGCAGATAGGTCATCACATGATTTTACATCAGCTGAAGACACTGCATAGAGATATTCTCCAAGAGAATTTAGCAAACTCTGAGGGAGAACATCTACCTTGTCCTCTTCTTACTGCTGTCCACAAGATACTTTCATAAGATGTACTGTACATTTTTTTTTTTTGCTTTTTATTTCTTCTCCATCCTCAGCACTACTGCTCCTGAATTGTCTAAAGTCAAACAAATTTAAAAAAAAAATAAAAACACATCCCTAGGAATTATCCTTTACCAAAATTTTAGAGCTGGTCAATGCTAGTTAATGGTAAATGACAACAGGCAACCACTGAGAGCAAAACCAAGAATAGTTGGGTTATAGAGTTGGTGTTCAAAGTCTTGAAAACAAAACGTGATTTTATCCCACTCCTTGTTCCCTTTTCCTGCTAAGAAATATATATATATATATTCTCTTAAAGAATGATGAACTATATCTAGAGTATTGTTACTTTAGTTAAAGTGATATCTCATAAAGATGCATCTCACACTTGTATGAGTTAAATTCATTGTCAGTAAGCTAAATGGTCTTGCTTTCTAAACAACTTATTTTCAAAATGACATACCCATATATTTTCTTAAAATTTATTTATTGTTATTTTAGAAGCCTAAATACAGTCTGAACAAATAATTGTATATCTGTCCTGTTTTTTCAGATAACCTGCTAGAGCAAGGTTTAATTAATTTTGTGTGATTCACAGCAGCCTTTTTCCACTGGAATTCTTAAGCTGTTAAGACAGCTCTCTCAAATGCTGGCAATGTGCATTAGGGTGTGGGGAGGGCTGGTCTGAGAGCTGCAGGGGCTGCCTGTGTGTGTGTGGGGGGGTGGGGTTGGGGGTGTGTGGGGGGAGGCACCGATGGCTCCAGGCTAAGATGTAATGGAGTCTTGGGCAGGGGGAGAAGGAGGCCTCAGATTAGGTTGGACTAAAGAGGGCTAAAAAGTTGGATTTAATTAACTAGTATTGTCCTGCAGTTGTTAGAGCACTCACCCTGGAAACAGATGATTTGGTGTCGCTCTTACTTCTGGCAGCAACAATGTAGTAATTTCTTGAAAGCACTGGGCTGCATTGTGCTTTCAAGTGCAGACTCTGACTGATGTAATGCCCTCCATTGTATCAGCTTCTATGGATGACCTCTTCTGTCAGTGGTTCTTGTCAGTATTATCCTGATTATTTTTATAATAACCTGATTATTATATAGGCAGATAACTAATATCTCAATTTCAATTCATATCTACTGGTATAAAACTACATTGGCAGTTCTTTTCTGTAACGATTCTCTTTTCAGTAATGATTGTGCTGGCTCTAGGTGGGGAGGAATTTCTCTTTTTCTATTTTTGTCAATCTAAAGCTTTCACTGACGTTTTGGCAGAAGATTGTAAAAGAAGGTTAGATTGAGGGGTAGCAGAAAATAAAAAGACAGCTTTATGTCAGCTTTATTTTTTTTCAAACATCCATTATACTTCCTCCGTTATTTCACAGGTTATTAACATTAATGTATTTGATAGTCTCCATATACTGCAATTAAGTTCTATTTCAGCATCAGTTGTGGGGGGTGCTTGATGATGTTTATTTTGATATGTTTCTGGTCTTATAATACTCTCTTACTAGATGGAAGCCTGAACTCATATTGATTCTCATGAGCCCAGGTACAGAGCCCAGAATCACAAATGGAAGGAAGGTCTTATACACATGTGGTTTGAGCTTTTTCACCATGCAAAAGTACTTTAAAAAACAGCAGATATCTTTTATCACTATCTTTTCTTATTGTTATTATTTGTCAGTATTATGTTGGGACCCTAAAACATGAAATATGCTGAACAAATATGAAATAGATTGAGTAGGCACAGAAAAATAAATAACAAATATATACGTATTTATATATATATACTTAAACAAGCATATAGGCTAAATTTGTAGTGTCTGTAATTATGGTGTATTTATACTGAAGTTTATTGTCCCACACGTCTCAGGGCTGAGAGCAATATTTTTTAATGTAGCTTGTATGTCTCTGGTGGACACTTGACTTTGATTTGTGCCTCAAGGGCCATCATTAGGCATACAGTTAAAAGCAACCAACATAAGTTTGGCTACTTCTGCTCTAACAGTTTGGTTCTCCATGTATTAACATTAATTCATTTTCATTAAGTTATTTATAAATTAAGCTTTGAGAGGGAGTGCTAATGTGGACTTTGTGTGTACTGAAGCATCTGAATAAACATTAAAACCAGGTCACATCTGTGTTCTGACACAAATAATGAGGTTTGTCTTGTTTTAGAGTCTTTCTGGCTCTTTGCCATGTTCTGGAATTATTATGAAATGTGTAATATTTTGTAAATGCATTTTTTAGCAGAAGCAGGTGCAAAGTATATATGTCTGCTTGATAAAATTCTACCATTTCTGACCAACAGATGGAAGCTGTTGATTAAAATGTAGTCACTTTTTGATGTTAATTGGACAGATCACACTGTATAATAGACTTCAGCTTTAAAAAACTTCATTCCATAGTGAAGAAGATTTCGGACACTGCATTTTTCATTAGTGTATAATTAAATCTATAAATTACTGCCTCAAAATGCACAGCAGTTCCCAAAAGAACATCATAAATTTAGTATCTTACACTCAAAACATGTGAGGGTGAAACAACTGCTTGTCACATTTTTCTAAAACTTTTCTTGGGTACTTTTTCATTTTCATCACAGCTCAGGAGAGTCAGCAGAGGATACTAAGACCGTATATGTTTCTTATCCTACCACTGTACATGTTTGAGTTTTCATTAACTTAAGATACGACTTATTTTAATATTTTTAGTAAAATGTTCTCAATAAACAATTTTAATGAAAAAAATATTGATTATAGGAATACTAAACGATGAGTTGAGGTTATGACTGTTAACATCCATGATACCATAATGTAAGTATATCAAAGGTCTCTATCTCAGATTTTTATTTATTTATTTATTTATTTTGAGGCACTGTAGGAGTTCTCGTCCTGCATTGACAAGGTCATTTTCTGAATTCCACTGTACCTCCACCATACCTTTCAGAAGATAACCATCCTTACTGGATGCAAAAAAGAGAGATCTAGATTGTAGCCAACATGATTTTATTAGGGAGCATGTTTAGAAAATTCTGCCTTCAACTAACCTGGAATGGTGCCATTTTTGCTGTAATTACACTTTCATTTTCTTTCCATTCACATCTATCAGATAAGGGGAATTATTTTATAAGGCTGCTATCTTGAACACCTGGACAACTACATGCCTTTACCTACAAACCCTGTTATACATGAAAAGCAATCTAAAAGACCCGCTTATAGATTTGAACCATAATCTATCTATCTATCTATAATTCTAGGTATTTACATGTAACTGTGAAACACAGAGAGAATCTCAATGAAAACTTCTCATGAGATGCCTGAAAACATAAATGAAACTTCCCACTAACAGCATATTAGTCAGTACTTCAACTAATATATTTGGTTTAATTCAATTGCATTTAATGGACCTGTGTTGATTTATACCAACTCTGAAGAACAGTCTTGAGAAACCAAGAGATTTATCCTGAATGTGAGGGTTGGTAAAATGAGTAGCTGAAATGTTAAAAACCATGATAAATATCTTAGGTACCCTAAAGGAAAGAATTATAAATGAAAAATGTTTTAGTTACAGATATAACAAAAATGTATCTAACCACAAATTTCACCTTCATAATTCTGCGATATTTTTTTTTTCTTAAACAGTACTGTGAAAGTCAGAAAACTTGAGTAAATTTGGGGACAAAAACAATAATAAAGAGTTATTCTACCATGTAGAATAACTAATTCTAACCATCATTAATTTGATTATTTCAAGAAGATAAATATGAATATTTACCGAAATTAATTTCAAATATATACAAATTACATTTAGATGAAAAAAAATACCATGACAATTTTCTCATCCACACATATCAAAACATGTTAATTTATAGTTTATTGAGAGTCTAGATAAATGGAAAAACTATAACAATTGAAATACGATAATAATATTCTTGCACTTCTTGAAAATTGGTACGACATTTGCCAGCTTCCAGTCCACTGGGACCTCTCCAGATTCACAAGACCATTGAAAAATAATTGAGAGAGGTCCCGCAATAGCGTCAGCCAGCTCCCTAAGCACCCTGGGATGAATCCCATCCAGACCCACGGACTTGTATAGATCCAGGTGGAGCAGCAAATCCCTCACACGTTCAGGGTCGGTTGGGAGTTTATCATTCCCACCGTCATGGTCCTCCAGCTCAGGGCACCTGGGGTGTATTTACTTCGGCTGCGTAGAAGCTATCACGCATAAATGCCAGGATCCGGATCCTCACTCACTGTTCAGGTCAAGGACTGGGCTGCAAGTTTTGGCTTTAATTTGGTTACCTGCCTACATTGCTGTTTCCTGGCAGGTCATGGCAAGAAGATTGGCTGGCTTGCGGCAGCTTACATACACATGGCTTTTAGGCTGCAGCCAAAGTGTTTCTGTAGATCTGGAAGCTTGAAGATGGTTGGAAAAGCCACCTGAGTGGTTAGAAAGCTGCCTGGCAGAGAAGGACCTGGGAGTACTGGTGGCTAGTCGACTCAGTATGAGCCAGCAGTGTGCTCAGGTGGCCAAGAAGGCCAACAGCATCCTGGCTCGTATAAGAAACAGCGTGGCCAGCAGAACTAAGGAAGCAATTGTCCCCCTGTAGTTGGCTCTGGTGAGGTCGCACCTTGAGTACTGTGTTCAGTTCTCGGCCCCTCTCTACAAGAAGGATATTGAGGGGCTCCAGTGAGTCCAGGGAAGGGCAACAAAGCTGGTGAGGGATCTGGAGAACAAGTCTTACGAGGAGCGGCTGAGGGAGCTGGGATTGTTCGGTCTGGAGAAGAGGAGGCTCAGGGGCGACCTTATCACACTCTACAGATACCTTAAAGGAGGCTGTAGTGAGGTGGGGGTTGGTCTGTTCTCACATGTGCCTGGTGATAGGACGAGGCGGAATGAGCTAAAGTTGCACCAGGGGAGGTTTAGGTTGGGTGTTAGGAAGAACTTCTTCACCAAAAGGGTTGTTAGGCATTGGAACGGGCTGCCCAGGGGAGTGGTTGAGTCACCATCCCTGGAGGTCTTTAAAAGATGTTTAGGTGTACACTTAGGGATGAATGAAGCTTAGGATGAATGAAGCTTAATGAAGCTTAGGGATACGGCTAGTGGAGGACTTGTTAGTGTTACGTCAGAGATTGGACTACGTGATCTTGGAGGTCCCTTCCAACCTAGGCGATTCTGTGTTGTGGTCTCCAAGCTGGGATACCTGTTAGTTCGGCATAACTGAATTTTGTGTTCCTTGCACTAGCTGGTCTAAATCCTTCACCTCCTCTTCAGAGACAAGGGCATGCATCTCTTTCATGCTCCTTCATTAGTAAACAAACCAGGATAGATTAAAGCCCCTTTCTTCATGTCAGTAAGATACCTGCCTTTGATTTCAGTGAAAATTCAGGCCCTAGCACCTGAAGTTTCTTCTGGATAGTGTTTCTTTTGTATAGGGTAATTTCATTTCCCTGTTGAAGACTTACAAGGATGTAGTAACAAAAGCAAAGGCACAAAACAGTCCAGGAGGCATAGGCTGCTTTTGAGCCTGCAGCAGACTAGAGGTATGATATTATAATTTCAGACAAATACAGTCTACGTAACGTGAATGGTTCCAGCATGCTTGCAATCTGCCAAAAGCCAGAAAATGGGACCTTCATTTTACGACCAGATGGAAAAGAAAAGCAACAACGACAAAAATTAAGAGAAGGAACTTTTCCTTCACCTAAAATTTATTATTTTGCAACTCCTTCAGGTGTCCACAAGGAATTATCAACACCCTCCTCTCCCCTCCCCCCCCCCCCCCCCCCCCCCCCCCCCAAATAAATAAATAAATATGTAAATAAATAGAGGGACATTGTGGCAGAGAGGTATAATTTCAATTCACACCAGAAGACATTCTTCTCACTGACGTACAGCTAAGCCCCACAAAGCATCAAAACAAAACAAAATAAATGCCCAAAAGGGATGTATTTACAAGTTAGTTTTACATGCCAGCATTATTTCCTTGTCTGGTCTTGCATTCAGGGCAAGATCTATCCAGGGGGGAACATGTAATGCCATGCAAGGTTGTTTGGTGGTATGACTGACAACATGACTTCAAAATTTTGAGCTGTTTGTATAGAAGCAAAGTACAGAAGAGTACACTATCCCCGAGGGCAAAGTAGAAACTACCTGTTGCTTCTCAGGTTTAAAAGTTAAAAGGTGTAAGCAGCTGTTTGAGTACAATAATGACATATACATGAACATTTTCCTCTCTAATGTCCAAGTTGGAGTGCAACATTTTTCATCGTGCTCTCAGATCAGGATTCTGATTCTAACAATGGTTCCTAGTGCAAACTTCCAGAGAAGAGGGAAGCAAACCAGTCCTGACTGCTTTGAATGAGATGGAGAGAGCAAGCAAACGTAAATGAAGAAGATAAACCTGTAGGAATGTTTTCAGGTAATTGCCACTGTCCAAAAGCTTTAAAGTGGTTGAATCCTTGAAAGTTCATTACTGAAAACTCTGGCTGCATCACTGAATTTGAAGGAGTAAGATAGACTTGCACCATCGCAGGGCCCCAGTCACAGCTTAAATGGGCACTGCCTCTAACTTCACAAGAATGAAAGAGAAAAGGTCGTCTTTCTACCTTGTCCGCTACTGGCAGACCTAGAGAAAGAAAAAACAAGAGTTGTTAACATTAAGATGTAATGTTTTGTTTAGGACATCTCACCAAAGTTGTAATATTGAGTAGTAACCAGACAACAAATGAAAGGGAAGATGAAAGAGTAGAAGGTGCTTGCATGGCCTTAATTTACATGGCAATTGACAACAACCACAATCTGCAATGGTTTCTGAGTACCTTACACCATTGACCCTTGAGGCACAAAAACGGGATTCCCATATTAGGTAAGGGCAGTACAATCCCTCTCAAAACACAAAAGCCTGGGGTAAGCGACTGAGTACTGAAAATCTTAAGACTAGAATGTTCACGTACCAGAAAGGAAACTCACATTTTAGCACTAAACAACTATCTTTAGAGACAGGCTGGAAACTGGTTCTTTTTAACCCTGGGTCCATTCCATCATCTTCAAAGCTGAAGAAATGGTTGACTGCTCTGTTGAATTGTGTTCCAGGCAGAAAGACTCACGTTCCTATTAACATAAAGAGCTTAACACCTTGCTTCTGTCCTAAAGATGAGTTTTGGATTCAAACGTACCCCCTCCAAGATGAACAACTACCTGAACATTGTGGGGTTTATATTCTGCATAAGAGCTTTGTAACGTCAAGCTTCACAGCTTCTCCTCTGGATGCAGGAAGGAGGTTACAGATGTATAAAAGGGCAAGACAACTTCCAAAACTAAATTGCATTGCCACAAAACTACTTTAACGTATCCCTGCAGGCAAAGAAACTCCTTTGCAAACCACCACAGATTAGACATTAGGGATAAGGAGCGTGGAAATGAATGTTTAACAACTTTATGCATACTGCCAACTTTATGAGCCAGTCAAACTGAGATGAGAGCTTGAGATGCCAACTATGGCTTGGATTTGCTGTGCACCATAGAAGTTCCTCCGCAGAAGACGTCTTGTTTTGAAATTACGAATACTTTTTAACCATAAAGGACAGAATTCTGGGACAGAATTCCGGGACAGAGTGGTTGGGACGCAGAGTGGTTGGGGCGCCCCCTCCCTGGCCGTTCAAAAGCTGCCCCTAGGGAGCACGAGCAACCAGGATGGGCAAACAGGGCATGGCACGTCAGAAGGGCGTGGCGCAGCAGTTAGCGCAGGCAGGGCGAGCAGGAAGGGCAGAGTGCTCCCCCCGCCCATACGAACACCTCCTTAACAACAGCCGTTAGCTAGGTGATAATGGTCTCCACCAGGCACGGTGGGCTCTCCAGGAAGTCGGTACACACCCAGACTGACTACCCGTTAAAAAATGCAGCCGTTCAGGTCACAGCCGTTCAGGTCAGTTCAGGTCATGGTATCCAAGGAGTGTCTGAGCCTGTTCCTGCCATCAGCGGGAGGCAGAGAAACTGCGTGCATGAGGTGCGAGCAGGTGGATGACCTGGTCTGCATGGTGGCGGAGCTCAAGGAGGAGGTGGAGAGGTTGAGGGATATCAGGGAGTGTGAGCGGGAGATAGACTTGTGGAGCTACTCCCTGCAGGGCCTCAAGGAGAGGTATCGAGGTGAGACACCCCAAATGGGGGTGGACCCCCTGCCCTGTCGCCGTTGGGCAGAGGGAGGAGATCTGGGAGTTGAGGAGGAATGCAAACAGGTCCCTGCTCTACATCACAAGTGATGCCCTCCCCTTCCGGCCCCACCTTCCTAGGTGCCCTTGTGCAACAGGTTTGAGGCCCTGGAGCTCGAGAAACTGCAATACCGGTTGTTCTCTGGATACCCAGTACTCTGAGCTGGTGGAAGGGGATGGGGAGCAGGATGTGGCCCTCACTATCCATGAAGAACTGGTTGGTGACCTGCTACGGCACTTGGATGTGCACAAGTCGATGGGGCCGGATGGGATCCACCCAAGGGTACTGAGAGAACTGGCAGAGGAGCTGGCCAAGCCACTGTCCATCATTTATCAGCAGTCCTGGCGATCGGGGGAGGTCCCAGTTGACTGGCGGCTAGCAAACGTGACGCCCATCTACAAGAAGGGCCGGAGGGCAGACCCGGGAAACTACAGGCCTGTCAGTTTGACCTCAGTGCCAGGGAAGCTCATGGAGCAGATTCTCTTGAGAGTCATCACGCAGCACTTGCAGGGCCAGCAGGCGATCAGGCCCAGTCAGCATGGGTTTATGAAAGGCAGATCCTGCTTGACGAACCTGAGCTCCTTCTATGACCAAGTGACACGCTGGGTGGATGAGGGAAAGGCTGTGGATGTGGTCTACCTTGACTTCAGCAAGGCTTTTGACACCATCTCCCTCAGCATTCTCCTCAAGAAACTGGCTGCTCTTGGCTTGGACTGGTGCACGCTTCACTGGGTTAGAAACTGGCTGGATAGCTGGGCCCAAAGAGTCGTGGTAAATGGAGTCAAATCCAGTTGAAGGCCAGTTACTAGTGGCATTCCCCAGGGCTCGTTGCTGGGGCCGGTCCTCTTTAATATCTTCATTGATGATCTGGATGAGGGCATTGAGTGCACCCTCAGTAAGTTTGCAGATGCCACCAAGCTAGGTATGCGTGTCGATCTGCTTGAGGGTAGGAAGGCTCTGCAGGAGGATCTGGATAGGCTGCACCGATGGGCTGAGGTCAACTGCATGAAGTTCAACAAGGCCAAGTGCCGGGTACTCCACCTGGGGTGCAATAACCCCAAGCAGAGCTACAGGCTGGGAGATGAGTGGTTAGAGAGCTGCCAGGCAGAGAAGGACCTGGGAGTGATGGTTGATAGTCGGCTGAATATGAGCCAGCAGTGTGCTCAGGTGGCCAAGAAGGCCAACAGCATCCTGGCTTGTACAAGAAACAGTGTGACCAGCAGGGCTAGGGAGGTGATCGTCCCCCTGTACTCGGTTCTGGTGAGGCCGCACCTCGAGTACTGTGTTCAGTTTTGGGCCCCTCGCTACAAGAAGGACATCGAGGTACTTGAGCGGGTGCAGAGAAGGGCGATGAAGCTGGTGAGGGGTCTGGAGAACAAGTCCTACGAGGAGCGGCTGAGGGAGCTGGGCTTGTTCAGCCTGGAGAAAAGGAGGCTCAGGGGCGACCTTATTGCTCTTTACAGATACCTGAAAGGAGGCTGTAGCGAGGTGGAGGTTGGTCTGTTCTCCCACGTGCCTGGTGACAGGACGAAGGGGAATGGGCTTAAGTTGCGCCAGGGGAGTTTTAGGTTGGATCTTAGGAAGAACTTCTTTACCGAAAGGGTTGTTAGACATTGGAACAGGCTGCCCAGGGAAGTGGTGGAGTCACCATCCCTGGAAGTCTTTAAAAGACGTTTAGATGTAGAGCTTAGGGATATGGTTTAGTGGGGACTGTTAGCATTAGGTCCGAGGTTGGACTCGATGATCTTGAGGTCTCTTCCAACCTAGAAATTCTGTGATTCTGTGATTTCAGATTTGTTAGGCTGGACCTACCCCTCAGGAACCCATGTTGGCTGGGACCAACGACTGCATTGTTCCCCAGGTGCGCTTCAAGAACTTCAAGGATCATCTTCTCCATAATTTTACCAGACACTGACATTTTCTGTTCTGTTCAATTCTGTTCAGTTCTTTTCTGAAAGCTTACTCACTGGTTTATTTATGTTTATATATTCTTTCATTTATATATAAATGAACCTGCTTCCACAAATAAGTAAATAAATTTGTTCAATAAATAAAAAAAAAAGACAAGAAATAAAATCTCCATTAAAACTTTTTTTTTTTTTTTCTTTATTTTTTTTTTTTTTTTTTTTTTTTTTTTTCTGAATATGAAGAAATAAAGGCATGGATTGGGGAATATTCGTCCTTCCCTTTTTCTTTCTAGCTTAGGGTTCTCTGTAACTAGAATGCCTGTAGGATACATGCTTGAATTCAGGCAGTTTACAGTGATGAAGGTTTTAACGTGTTATGCAACTTCTTCCACCAGGTGCTCTAGAGACCTAAACTGTTACTGTGAAAAAAAAAAAAAAATCAATAATAGAAGTAGTATGAAATGAGCAGTATAATTGTATTTGATATGAAATGTGATTTGCATCTTTGATGAAAAATGAATTTGAGTGGTTTAAATTAGTCATGGATTTTGGTGTGCTTTGAAAATTTCATCAAATATCTAAGTTGACTGTAACACCTGTGGCTAAATCTAAAGAAAGAGTGTCACAGTACTTAGCAATGCAGTAAATATTTAAGCTAGATACAAAGTACTTTATAAAATGTTTGGGGTAAAGAAACTCACAGCATTGAACATTCGATACTATGAGTTTCTCTAGAATTTAATGAATAGCCCCTAACATAGATTATAAAATATGTCAAGTGGAGGACTTTGGTTCAGAGTCTGACACTCTTGTAAGTGTAAATAACTCACTCTATAGAGCAGAGAGGGAAATACCTTCCTGAAGCAAGAGGTGAAGTTCCCAGTTAAAAGGAAAATTATCACCAGCACAAGAGGTCAATGCACTAGACTTATTGCAGATGTACTGCTCAGTTACTGTGCTTGCTCATAGTAGTCTCACTTAATTACATGCTCTGAGTGCACCAGAGAGTTATGTCTTCAGATATAAAGTAGAGTTGCCCTGTGAATAACTTAAGACAGATTGAGTAGAAACAGTTATCTCTAATCAAGATACAGAAATTTGTTTAACATAAATCAATTACTAAACTAGCCA
The DNA here is from genome assembly GCF_009819795.1 of Aythya fuligula. Lineage (NCBI taxonomy): Eukaryota > Metazoa > Chordata > Aves > Anseriformes > Anatidae > Aythya > Aythya fuligula. The sequence continues at coordinate 29,862,483 of NC_045559.1, read as the reverse complement.
CAAAATAGGTGATTGTGATCCAGCTTACTACCAATTCAGTTACATAAAATACCATCTGAGTAACGCCTAAAATACTTGTCATATATATTTATAATTATATTTATAATTATTAACTTTTAAATAATAATAATTAAAAAAATCAGAAAAACTGTAGGCATAGGAAAACTTAAATAAGAGGGAATATTAGTTGGCTGAAGGAAGTCCTGAAACTGAGTTGAAAGTTGATGGAAGTGAAGAAAGCCTGACTCTATAAAATACTGGGGTTTCTTCTGTATTTTATTATAGAGCTGAGAAGGCAGAAGTGAAATCAATTATTTTAATAGATATTGGATCGAGGCATAGATAATTTTAAAATAAATTATTTGAACAAATTACTCCTGAAATATTTATTTATCATTTATTCCTTTTCTGGAGTGGGTAGGAGAATTTAGTATGTATGATTTCTTTTAAGTTTTAGGATAATATATTCATGAATAATATTTCTATTATTCACATTCCTCCACCAGTACTGCTTGAAATTTATCATACTGACTGCATGAAGTACTTCTGCACAACTTGTTTGACTTCAAGAGTTCAGCACCAGGTTGGACGGGGCTTTGAGCAACCTGGTCTAGTGCGGGGTATCCCTGCCCATGGCTAGGGTGTTGGAATTAGATGATCTTTTTGGTCCCTTCCAATCCAAACCACTCTATGATTCTACATTAATCTGGACCCAAAAGGCTTTGGTTTTGATCCACTGAAGACATCCTGTGGAATTTTAAGAAAGTTACCTGGGACAGACTTAATTTTACCTAAATGATGTGTCTGTTTCAATCCCTTCTACTTTCAGAGGATAGAGGCATATACACTTATGGTGCTTATCACATTTTCAACCTCTGGAAAAATCTCCTCCCTCTCTGCTTAGAATAGAGAAAACCTAGATGATCTGTTCAGGTTATGTTCAGATTCATTTGTTCCATTTTGTCTATTTCAAGGTGAAGAAAATAGCTTCTACATGTATACTAATGCCTCTGTTACCCATCTTCCAAATATGTATAATAGTTATTTTTGACTCCAGAGGGTGTTATCAGAGCACAACTGTGGCATTCTCAAATTTAAAGGTAATGGGATAATTATTTGCAATAGATAAGCAATAAGAATATTAGCATAAAAAAAAAAAAAAAAAAAAAAAAAAAAAGCACTGAGACATTTTCTAGTTGGTTTAAGAGTTGTAAGAAGACATTTTTTAGGCTGAAGAAGATATATGAAAGCATGTAGATGATTTCTCATTCTGCTGAACAATCATTAGGGGTAGGGGATTTATTACAATAATTTAAACAAGTTTATTTTTGTTTAATGAATATCAGTAGGGGCAGTTTTAATTGTGTGCACCCAGAGAGTACTCTAAGGAATGCCTGGCAAAATGAATAAGCAAACAAACATGTATTACCATTCACCTAGCAGAGACATGAGAAAGACCTCTCTCTGGTCTTTTTATCTGAGCATGCATAGAGCTCTTCTTGAAACCAAAATCTCTACATAAATCTACATTATTTCATGGTATAATAGAGAGAACTCTCCCTCCTATCTTGTCAGTATATACATTTGAACTTTTTCTCCAAGTGATTAGATGGCAGGAACAGTCATCTGATGGATACTCATGATTCCAATAGGGTTTGTAGGAAAGAATTACCACAGAGAATTGTTTGCAGACATTCCTACAATTCTCACTGTATGCAGAACTGTACGAACCAGGCAGGATGAGCACTTCTTTCTAGAATAGAGCTGTAAAGCAGGTACTATTGTAATTTGTGTGCTACCTATATGTAGATAAATGGCAAAGGAGATACTTTTATAGTGCAGTTTAGAGTGCTTAAACAAACAATATGTTCACTTAAAAAAAGTCTTTCCTGAATCACAAGCAGAGGATTAGGGTAAAGATAGCAGATGCCAAGGTTTCCAAAGAGATGGTATTATTTTGTCTTTCTGATGTAAATGCTTCTGTAAAATAGTGTCTTTCCAGTTTGTCAGCACATTTATTTGAATAATGGAATCATTAGGGTGAAGTATAGCTTATGGTCTCAGATATGCTTAAGTGCATAATGCAATTTTTGTTGTTTTTTTTTAACAGATATGTGTGTATATGTGTTAAAAACAACCATATTGAGATAATTTGATGTCATCGTTTTCTATCATTCTAAGACAAAACTTTGTTAAAAATCATCTTGAATGAGATCTGTGTTTTTCTGTAACATTAGAAGGGGAAGTCACATTTACTCCTATGTGGGACAATGTCAGATTATTCCAAAAGTTCCACTTTGAAACCTCAAGACAAATAAACTCCTAACTAAAAACAAAACAAAAACAAACAAACAAAAAACAAACAAACAAACAACAACAAAAAAAAAACACCTTGACATTACTCTAAGAGACACTTAGGGCATTCTTACAATGTTAAAGCACCTGTCAAGAAAGACATTGTTATTTGACACCTAATCTAATTATTTCTGACAACAGATGTGAGCTAACTACAGAAATTCAACATCTTTAATACACTGATCAAGTTTTATTAACAAAGAATGAATGCTAACAAGTTTATAAAATACAGTTTAGTTTACGCTCAAATTCTCAGTGAAAGTGTGATTACATTTAATAGGTGAAAGGGCAAGTTAATTAAAGTTAAAAGTTACACTTTTGCTCATGAGTGTATTTAAAGTTTAATTACCATGAATGCATGACACTAACAGTTCATAATCCCATAGCAACTATAGGAGTAATCTTAGAAAATAAAACACCCATATCCAACTCAATTTACTTTTCTGTTTCTGCAGATTAATTTGAATTTAAATTTAGAATACAAGTAAAAAATATATTTTACTATAATTATTATAGGACATTTTTTTAAGAACATAGAATCTCAACAGACAAAAATGAAATTTTTTTCTCAACCATTCCCAACTATAATAACCGGACTGTCTGAGAGGAAGAATAAACACTCAGACAAATGCTTCTTCTTTACCTATCCATAGTATGTTTAGTTCTATTTTATTCTATCAAACCTTCACTTCTCCAAGAACTAGAATACGTGACATCTCCTTCAGTTTTAAAATAAATAAATAAATAATACTCACAGAATCACAGAATCACAGAATTTCTAGGTTGGAAGAGACCTCAAGATCATCGAGTCCAACCTCGGACCTAACGCTAACAGTCCCCACTAAACCATATCCCTAAGCTCTACATCTAAACGTCTTTTAAAGACTTCCAGGGATGGTGACTCCACCACTTCCCTGGGCAGCCTGTTCCAATGTCTAACAACCCTTTCGGTAAAGAAGTTCTTCCTAAGATCCAACCTAAAACTCCCCTGGCGCAACTTAAGCCCATTCCCCCTCGTCCTGTCACCAGGCACGTGGGAGAACAGACCAACCTCCACCTCGCTACAGCCTCCTTTCAGGTATCTGTAAAGAGCAATAAGGTCGCCCCTGAGCCTCCTTTTCTCCAGGCTGAACAAGCCCAGCTCCCTCAGCCGCTCCTCGTAGGACTTGTTCTCCAGACCCCTCACCAGCTTCGTCGCCCTTCTCTGCACCCGCTCAAGCACCTCGATGTCCTTCTTGTAGCGAGGGGCCCAAAACTGAACACAGTACTCGAGGTGCGGCCTCACCAGAACCGAGTACAGGGGGACGATCACCTCCCTAGCCCTGCTGGTCACACTGTTTCCTGTACAAGCCAGGATGCTGTTGGCCTTCTTGGCCACCTGAGCACACTGCTGGCTCATATTCAGCTGACTATCAACCATCACTCCCAGGTCCTTCTCTGCCTGGCAGCTCTCCAACCACTCATCTCCCAGCCTGTAGCTCTGCTTGGGGTTATTGCACCCCAGGTGGAGTACCCGGCACTTGGCCTTGTTGAACTTCATGCAGTTGACCTCAGCCCATCGGTGCAGCCTATCCAGATCCTCCTGCAGAGCCTTCCTACCCTCAAGCAGATCGACACGCATACCTAGCTTGGTGGCATCTGCAAACTTACTGAGGGTGCACTCAATGCCCTCATCCAGATCATCAATGAAGATATTAAAGAGGACCGGCCCCAGCAACGAGCCCTGGGGAATGCCACTAGTAACTGGCCTTCAACTGGATTTGACTCCATTTACCACGACTCTTTGGGCCCGGCTATCCAGCCAGTTTCTAACCCAATAAAGCATGCGCCAGTCCAAGCCAAGAGCAGCCAGTTTCTTGAGGAGAATGCTGAGGGAGATGGTGTCAAAAGCCTTGCTGAAGTCAAGGTAGACCACATCCACAGCCTTTCCCTCATCCACCCAGCGTGTCACTTGGTCATAGAAGGAGCTCAGGTTCGTCAAGCAGGATCTGCCTTTCATAAACCCATGCTGACTGGGCCTGATCGCCTGCTGGCCCTGCAAGTGCTGCGTGATGACTCTCAAGAGAATCTGCTCCATGAGCTTCCCTGGCACTGAGGTCAAACTGACAGGCCTGTAGTTTCCCGGGTCTGCCCTCCGGCCCTTCTTGTAGATGGGCGTCACGTTTGCTAGCCGCCAGTCAACTGGGACCTCCCCCGATCGCCAGGACTGCTGATAAATGATGGACAGTGGCTTGGCCAGCTCCTCTGCCAGTTCTCTCAGTACCCTTGGGTGGATCCCATCCGGCCCCATCGACTTGTGCACATCCAAGTGCCGTAGCAGGTCACCAACCAGTTCTTCATGGATAGTGAGGGCCACATCCTGCTCCCCATCCCCTTCCACCAGCTCAGAGTACTGGGTATCCAGAGAACAACCGGTATTGCCGCTAAAGACTGAGGCAAAGAAGGCATTAAGCACCTCAGCCTTTCCTTCATCTCTTGTAAGTAAGTTTCCCCCCGCATCCAGTAAAGGATGGAGATTCTCCTTAGTCCTCCTTTTTGTGTTGATGTATTTATAGAAACGTTTTTTGTTATCTTTAACGGCAGTAGCCAGATTGAGCTCCAGATGAGCTTTGGCCTTCCTAATTTTGTCCCTGCACAGCCTCGCAACATCCTTATAGTCCTCCCTAGTGGCCTGCCCACTTTTCCAAAGATTATAAACCCTCTTTTTTCTCCTAAGATCAAGCCACAATACTCTGTTGATCCAGGCTGGTCTTCTTCCCTGCCAACTCGTCTTTGGGCACGTGGGGACAGACCGTTCCTGCGCCATTAAGATTTCCCTCTTGAAGAGCGCCTTCCTGGACCCCTCTGCCCTTCAGAACCACCTCCCAAGGGACTCTACCAACTAGTGTCCTCAGCAGCTCAGTCAGCCCTCCGGAAGTCCAATACAGCGGTTTTACTGGTCCCCTTCCTGGTCTCGCCAAGAATAGTGAACTCCACCATTTCGTGGTCACTCTGCCCAAGACAGCTCCCAACAATCACATCCTCCACCAGTCCTTCTCTGTTTGTGAAGAGAAGGTCTAGCAGGGCACCACCCCTGGTAGGCTCACTAACCAGCTGTGTCAGGAAGCTATCTTCCACACTCTCCAGAAACCTCCAAGACTGCTTTCTCTGTGCTGTGTTGTGCTTCCAGGATATGTCAGGATATATACTCGTCTCCGTATATCTTTAAAATTGCAATACAGAGGAAATGTTTCTGCAGTACATATATTTCATATATAGTCATGGTAAAATATTTACGGACATCACCACCAACTGATAAAATCTAATATGCATTCCCAGTATAAGGCAAAATTCTATGAGAAACCTTACATTATATATATCCTTTATGCAAATATTAGTGACTTTTTTGTGTTTGTTCCAAGTTACCTACTGTAATTTAAGTAATTAAGAATGAAGTGCTTTTTAATGTTCTAAGAAATGAAACAGTATTTTAACTTGGTCATTTAAATGCTACTACTGAGTATGAAGAAATTCACTGTACATTTAAAACTGTTCTTATTATCTAAAACTCTATTTGTATCCTTTGAACTTAATTATAAGGTAGAATATACGCAAGTACAAATTTTATTTTAAACTGCATTAAAAGTTAACACCATAATAAATGTTGTAGACAATAGACCTTGTGCCAACTTTGGTGGAATTCTCAAAGTTATGCCAATAAGCTGTGTCACAGAGCTGGTCTGTAACTGATTAATTTCATTACAATAGTGTGTCCACAGAAATTATGTTGACAATAGTTAAGTCTTTTTGGGAATACAGTAATGGTTTTGTGGAAACAGCTGCCTAGATAATATGCACATGGGCCAAGACCTAAAAAAAATACCTACCCTGTCATTTTTCCCATTGCCCTAAAGGAACTTCAGTACAAAACTATGGGAATCTGACAGGCCCTCTTAGAGTATATTTTCTAATCTTTTCTAATTTCTAAGATTTTCTAACCAAAGTCTTCGAGTGTATACTCAAATTGTAGGCATAAATGATAATGAAGCAAATGGATCTGCTCAGCTGTGAATGCATAATATAATATCTGATCCCAATCATTCTTTACAAAAAGTGATGATTTCTCACATCTTCCTACTCAGTACATTGAAAGAATGCAAGATGTAGCAAATATAAAGAACACCGACAGCTGCAGAAGCTTGTACTGTACCAAGATTGCCTCTGGCAGACTTCCAGAGGAAAAAAAAAAAATAATAAAATAAAAAAAAAATATTGCTGTTTTGGTCAAACTAATTTAGGGAAGTATTTTTTCTTAATTCTGTGTTAATCTGTCTGATGTATACAGTGATAATTTGTTACTGAGAAAGATCAGTTAAAAGTGATAATTTAATTCCCTTGGATTTTGTGACATTGTAGTGCATAACTAATAGATTTTCTAAATAAAGCTGTTAGGGATATGATACAAAACACTACAATATAACAACAACCAAGTGCTTTTGAAGATATCAGCTATGCAGGTCAAAACTGGAGACTAAGGGATCAGTTCTGTCCAACACCCATGGAACAAAGATTCAACATTTGGGACAAGTCTGACCTTAAGGGACTGGTGAATTCCCTGGTGACTGGATAAAGTAAAACATCATTCTCATTTTTAAAAAGGCTAGAAAGGAGGATTTGGGAAATGAGAGACCATTTGGGAAATGAGAGACCATTTGGGAAATGAGAGCCTCACCTCTGTGTTTGGAAAGATCATGGAACAGATCCTCATGGAAACAACGTAAAGGCACATGCAAGACAAGGAGGTGATCCAAGACAGACAGCATGGCTTCACCAAGGTCAAATCATGCCTGACCAATCTAGTGGCCTTCTATGGAGTGATGGAGTGAGTGCATCAGTTAACAATGGAAGACCAGACCAACAGATGTCACCTACTTGGACTTCTGTAAGGCCTTTGACACAGAACCCCATGGTATTCAGATCTCCAAACTGGAGAGAGATGTATTTGAAGGGTGGCCCATTCAGTGGATAAGGAATTTACTTGAAGGGTGAATCCACACAGTGGTGGTGATGGTTCCAGTGGACCAGGACAAGATAGAAAAGTGAGCCCATGTGAACCTAAAGAGGTTCGATAAGTCTAAGTGGAGGTGGTGCACCTGGGTCAGAGCAATCCCAGTCATGAGTACAAACTGGGTGGAGAACTCATTGAGAGCAGCCCTGCAGAGAAGGACTTGGGGACAAAAGGGACAAAAGAAGGACTTTAGTGGACAAAAAGCTTGAAACGAGCCAGCAGTGTGTGCCTGCAGCCCAGAAGGCCAATTGTATCCTGGGCTGCTTCAACAGAGGAATGGCCAGCAGGTTGAAGGAGATGATTGTCCCCCTCTGCTCTGTCCTCATGAGGCCCCACGTGGAGTGCTGCATCCAGATCTGGGGCCCCCAGCACAAGAAGGATGTGGACCTGTTAGAGCAGGTCCAGAGAGGGGCCACAAATATCTGGAGCACTTCTCCTATGAAGAAAGACTGAGAACTGGGAAGGTTCAGCCTAGAGAAGCGAAGGCTCCAGGGTGACCTTATTGCAGCTTTTCAATACTTAAAAGGGGCTTATAAAAAAGATGGAGAACAACATTTTGCTCCGGCAGACAGGGCAAGGGGGAATGGTTTTAAATTAAAAGAGGTGAAATTTATATTAAAGTTTAGGATGAATTTCTTCACTCTGAGGGTGATCAGGCACTGGAACAGGCTGCCCCGAGAGGTTGTGGATGCCCCACCCCTGTATTTGTTCAAGACCAGGTTAGATGAGGCCCTGGCCAAACTGATCTAGTGGGTGGCTTCCCTGCTCATGGCAGGGGGATTAGAACTAGATGATCTTTAAAGTTCCTTCTAACTCAAGCTGTTATGTGATTCTATGATTCTTTGATTCTTAGATTCGTACCTTTGTAGGTCAAACTTGAATTCAACAGAACTTTTCATTTTACTGGTCTTATTTGTCTCGCTGATTTAATTCTTTCCAGGTTATTGTACCATTTAGTGATCAAGTACACTGGTACTAAAGAAGAAGTTTACCTTACATCTTGAATATATATTCAAGCTATTTTCCTTCGATTTATCCTTGAATATGGAATACCAATATCAATCGGGATAATCCCAACCTTGGTCTGTCACACAGTGTTAAACTCTATCAATATCATGTCTGCCTTCAGAAAGAAAAGGTGTAAGATCTCAGTATCAAATAATAAATAGATACATAAATAAATAAACAACTATTTATTATTTATTTATTGTCACCAAGAAAATTATTTTACTCCTCCATTGGTATCCACTAACAATATTGAGCTCTTAGCTTTATTTTTAGTACTTCTGTTTTACTACAGCTGTATTTACAGATAAGATTGATTTCCTGTTTACCAGTTATGCATTTCAGGCCTCACATCCATCAGATCTTTCTTTCTAATAAAATAGAGCATGCAAATCCTTTCCTGTATATGGACTGAAGGGGACTCATACTGTTTATACCACTCTTAAATATTTATTCACAGACTCGTCTCTGTCAGCTCAATTCTTACCTTTGTGTTTCTGTCCTTAGTCTTATGTTCACAGGAATACTGTCCCACCTTAACATCTCCTCTTCATTTAAAGTCCAAGAACACCTGTCTCTTTTGCAAAGCCAACTAAATTAATTTCCATTCCCCAAATTAATGAATAATAATATATTTTATCCTTGAAAAATAATCTAGTTGCTGAGGATTGAAAGGATCTACATACTAATTCTTGTAGATTTTCTGGAAGTGTCTTGTCAATAACATAACATGTTTTAGTCATATTAGCTATAGCTGAGATGTGAAAGGAAGGGCATGTTTAAAACAATTTGCTCATGATAACCTTGGAAATCAGAAATTGAAGGAACCTTTTTAGTATTCTAAACACATACCTGGTTTTGTTTTCATTTCTTTATTTCTATTTGCAATACTAAGGTAATAGTATTTTCTAAAACTGACAGAAGTTCATATGCATCATCTAAACTATATGCAGATATCATTTGAAAAGATCTTAACTCTTTTTAGTCTTTTTTGTCAGACAGAGTCTCTGCTGACTCTCCATACAGTCTAAAATTGTCCAAATAGAGGACATACCTCCAAATAACAGCTTGCACAAAGAAGCTGACATTTTTTATTTTTTTTTTCCCCTCAAAAAGATGACTGATGCTGAGTCAAAAATGATTAAAAACAGACATGAAAAAGAGCTCTTTTGGAACATTCCTTGATAGTCAAAAGCAATACCTGTCTTGAAAAAATAATATCTGAATAGTGAGATCTCTCTTTCACATAGTCACACAGGAATTTATAAAATCATTTGATTTTTAATTTCTTGTTATTCCATATTCCCTCTATATCAATACAAAAATAGAACCAGATCAAAGGTCATATTGCTATACTTTATTGTTTGTTTGTTTGTTTGTTTTCCCAGTACATCAAATATCCATACATTAATGGTCATATACCTCATCTGACTGAAAAAACTTGTTCTCATATCCTTGGGAGACTTGTGGTAGGTTGGTAGTTAATGACAAGTTGAGTGTGCATTCAGCCTGTTCTGCTGTACATATACATCATTAAGTTCCCCTTGTAAGATTGGCTGAAAATGCTTTGCTGTTTCCAGGTACTAGAATAGAAAGTATTCCAACTAAAAAGGATGGAATACATGTCAGATTTCTCTGTCAACTGCAGGTTCAATATATGTTAGTGGCCCTTCAAGCCAAGCAAGATCTTTGTTTCCTTAACAGCACTTTTGATCTCCTTCCTTTTAGGGTTTTCTACTATTAAACACCATGTGCGACATTGGCATCTTTAGCTGACCTCATTGTTGATGCGGTCAACTACTCTATCTGTTTCTATAGGTATTCCAGAGATGTCCTGAAATTACAATCTTTGGATAACAATTAAGTGATTTTGGTTATTTGCTTTCCATTATCAGACCTCTTCATTTGAATTTTCCTGATGTAATTGATGTTATACGATGGTAAATGGTGTGGAGCTTGATTGTACCCCTTTACATTTGCATTGTTATTATTTATGATTAATAACAATTATTATTGTTGCTATTAATCATAATGTTTTCAAAATATCACAAAACTAACAACATCAATGTGCCTCATTGGAGAGCTTAGGAACAAGTCAAATGTGAAACAAAAAAATATTCCAATCATATTGCAAATAATTGTAACTAATAAATGCATCTGGTGTAAATCAATCTTTATATGAAGAGGGGAAAACATAATGCAGAGAAGAACTGATGTTGTGAAATGGAGAACTGAGACAGATAGGACAGCAAGTCCTTCAGCTAATAAAGATAATTTTTGTGAAAAGTTTCTTGACATTCATGCTATTTTTTCCCTCTTTTGATTGCCTCCAATTTCACATAATTATATCACACTTGCAGAAACTGAATAATCTCTCTTCCAAGCATTTATTCCCTCCATGTATTGGATAGACCTTGCAAAGTGCAGCCATAAATGTTGAATTCTGGACAAATTCCTCTGCCCTGTACCAGTGAAAATCCAGGAAGTGAATGGATGCTAAGAGTTACTATATAGAACCTCATGTTGACAGAGGCTTATGGAATCTTACACCTGCTTAGTTCTCATTTGTTGGTGTGGTCTCCAAAGTTTGAGGATATTCTGTATTTAACAACTAAGTGGTATGGATTAAGCTGGCTGATTAAACCTACTAAGACTAATATTCTATCTAATATTTCTTCCCATAAATTTTGTGTTAAGGGCCATGTTTTATGTACTTTGAACACCTGTGCTCAAAGTGTTGTTTTTGCTGAGAATTTTGAGTTTGTAATAAATGCACAACCAGGTTGTAATCTGGATATATGCATAGAACAACAACAACAATAACAACAAACCTTTAGTAACGGCATAAAATATAAGTTTAATCATGCTTATGGGAAGAATATATTTACCTTGTTATGAAGAGAAAACTTCAAAACAAGTGAAACACAACAAGAACCTTCTAGGAAAAAAAAATATTTGTCTAAGATTCCTTCCTTCCTTCCTTCCTTCCTTCCTTCCTTCCTTCCTTCCTTCCTTCCTTCCTTCCTTCCTTCCTTCCTTCCTTCCTTCCTTCCTTCCTTTTCTCTTTTCTTTTTTCTTTTTTCTTTTTTCTCAAAGGAGGGATGGTGACAGATGATTTTCTCCTCAAACCATAGTCTTTTTTCCTTAAACTTCTAAACAGCTGATTAAAACCAGATGATTAGGGTCACTTTCATAAATACATTGAGAAAACAAGTGTTTTATTTTTACATGTAAGATTTTTTCTTTAAATATAAAAATAAAATTATATTTACATTTCAGAAGCAACTATTAAAATAAGACTGTAGCAAAGTGGGATGTGTCTTTGAAAATTACATTTTTGTTGTTAACCTTAAAACATACTTCTTTTTTATTTATCAATGCAAAAACAGTGCTACAGGAAAATAATATCTTTATGCAGTACATCTATATTAAAAACTATAGTGCCGCCAACTATAGGAATTGAATTATTAATGCTGTTTTGGTGGCTGATGATGAATCTGCCCATCATCTAACAAGAAAAAACATATGGCTATATTTAACTTCTGTGTTTCCCCCTAATAAACAATGTGGGATTATTTCATAACAGCTGCAGCATTCACTTTAAAAAGTAAACAGTGACATATTTGCCATCTGGTTTAGTGACATTTTATGGTAGTTAAGAGCTGTCATTCTCTGGTAACTCCAGATTTACCACCTGAAGTTCACATTACAACTTTGATTAACTTAGCATTTGATATCTATACTGTAGAATAACCTGGCCAACGTTTTAAAGAAAGTCAGTACCTCAGCAGTTAAATTTATTTTTCTGGCCCTGGCACTACAATTCCTGCCTCTTTTTTTCTGTCCCTCATTGTAATCTATCTATGCACCACCATGTGTAATATATTCATTATTACGTGTATCATCAGAATAATATTAAGTACTGCTCAGTAGGCCCAGTAGGCCTGTGAGCTAATTTCACCTCTGATAAAAAAAAATAAAAAATAATAAAAAATAATTCCTTCATTATTGTTCAACTGGAGGACAATAAGGCTGGGGAAGAGGCCTGCACCCCTGTATTTATGGGAGTCCTGAAGTGACATTGAAAAGGCTGGTCTACTGGGCATGCCTTGCTTTATTAAATTGTGGATTTTTAAAATTAATGCAAATGCATGTCTATCTGAAATATTGTTTGCTGTTCATATTGGAGATATATACTCTGGTACTTCACAGAGTTCAATTAAATTAATATCATAGAGTCCCTATCTTTCCATTACTTAAGCATCTTTCATACCATTTGCTTTCCTCATGGTGTGCCTTACATTTTTATTTTATACTGTTACTCCATTTCCTGGTATATAGCATAGCTTCTGGGAAACCATTCATAACTAGAACACTTTAATGCCTATAATAAATATTTGTAGTATAAAATGTTTTATGTATAATCCTGTTCATTATAAAATTATTTTCTCCATGCATGTTTAGCTTTAGTGAGTTAGAAACACCACAGTATTCACGGAATACAGTACACCAAAAAAACAGTATGTTACACTGAACCATGTATTTATTATAAATATTTGGATAAATGGTTAGAAATAGAGAATTCTGTTTTACACAAGTGTGTGTGTACATGTGAATGTGTGTGTGCATCCACAGAACTTGCTACTGTTTTATTCCAGGGTAAAAATTTATCCTGAGTAAAAAATTGAATGGAGGTTCTTCAGTGATTCCCAAGTCACTGGTAGACCACAGAAATTATGTTTCTAGTCCTCTAACAGTTCAAGAAAATTCCTTATATTTCCTGTAAATTCCTTTCTTCCTTTCTTAAAAGAACTTGATGAAAGATTAATTATACTCTCGCATATATATTCTCACTACCTCAAAAAGAAAAGGGGGGATGCAAATCATACTTCATACCAAATAATTCAGTATTTTCCCATGTTATTTTCAGGTTTTCCAGTTGGTAATTCAGCAAGTTTTTCTGTCCTGGTTTCATCTGGGATAGAGTTAAATTTCTTCCTAGTAGCTGGTATGGTCTTCTGTTTTAGATTTAGCGTGAGAATAATGATGGTAACATACCAATTGTTTAGTTGTTGCAAAGCAGGGCTTACAAAGAGCCAAGGACTTTTGAGCTCCTTGTGCTGCCATGCCAGCGAGCAGACTAGGGGTGCACAAGGAGCTGGGAGGGGACATAACCAGAACAGCTGACCCAGACTGGCCAAAGTGATATCCCATACCATGTGGTGTCGTGCTCTGCAACAAAAGCTGAGAATATTGGCTAGAGGTTGGGGGAGAGGGGCTCTGATCAGGATCTGGTTGGGCATCAATTAGGGTGGTGGCCAATTAGATTGTGCATCACTTGCTTTGTATATTATTTTATCATTATCTTTATTATTAATATTAGCAATATTTTCCCTTCCTTTTCTGTCCTCTTAAACCGCCTTTATCTCAACCCAAGGTTTTTTACCTTTTTTTTTTCTCATTCTCTCCCTCACCCCACTGAATGAGGTAACAGCTCTATGGTGCTTAGCTGCCTGCTGGGTTAAACCACATTTTCTCAACAGCATTATCTCTTGGTACACAGACTTTATGAGTATGTAGTCTAACAAGATTTCACAACAGATGAGAAAGTTACAGTTCACATCCATTTCACATCCATTTGAAAAATTATTATCTTAGTGTTTAATGGAAAAATGGTGGCAAATATTACCTAAGTGACTTTTTGGAACTGTTAAACTTTTACTGTTTGCCAAACAGAATGGCCAGGGACCTAACTTTCTGTTCTGGATTCTCTTTCAGGTCCAAGGCAGTAAAATACTGTACTGTAATATTGTGTTTTAATTATAATTTTTATTTGACATAAATATTTTCTCAAATCTAAACTGTTATCTAAATAGTTCAATAAAATTACCATGTAGATACACTTTCCCTTCTCTCTTTATGGGCCATATTATGATCTCCATATTCATGTTAGAAAGCATCGTTTTTTTTTCATGAGCAGTTTCTATGCAATTAAGTGTTTAGAGTCTGGACATAGAAGAGGGATTCAATAACTAAGGTTTCCTCAGCTTCTCATTTAGAACTCCATTTGACTGCCTTTATCCGTACAGTCTTGTGACATTTTTCTATATTGCAGACAGTTTGTTCTCAAGAAACTTTAGATTTTATAGTGCTGTCTCTGATAATTCTAAAACAAATTCAATAGATTGCAGATAGTCACTCTGTACTTGAAGCAAGTATGAACAAGAAAGAATTGAAAAATTGCTTTTACTGTGTAACTGGCATGAGATAGCTGTTTCATGAGTTGTTAGAGCCACTGAGCAGAGTTCAACTCTGATTGTACGTTCAGAAGGGTCAGGTCAGGTGTACTCACCAGAGCTGACTGTGACTCTGCATGTTTTGTGTCCCCGTTCTGGAAATCCCTCTAATGTGAGTAATGTGTCTAATCAATTTTATCAATCTTTTTAATAATTCACAAAGTTTCTGCTGCATTAACTTTAAGCTGTCATCTCTTGCCCATCGACAGCACACTAGATCATTTATTTTTTTTTTTATTTTTATTTTTTGTAATTTAGGTCTTAGAAGAGCAACACATAATTAATTAAGAGCCAGGAGTGTCAAACCCTTGCAGTTTCTTACAATAAACTTGAGAGAAGTAACTATCACGGAACTGCAAACATCAAGATCCCCTTTCTGTCAGCCTTGTACTTTCTCAGACTGTGAGTGTTGCAGCTACTTCTGCCAATTTGGGGTTCATTTCCTTATTGTGATGGAATTGTTTTGTTTACACAAAAACTGTTCTGTGAACTTTTTATTTTTCTTGTCTTCTAATATCTTTTCCTTGCATCTTACTGAATATATAATTTATATTAGTTTATTCTGAAGAGCTCAGCAGCTTATGTGCAAATTAAACTATAATGCTATTCTTTTAGAAACCCATGCTAGAGGGAACTGTAGTTTGCTAATGAGTACTGAGGGACCATTTGTAGACTCCCAAGAAATTCAGAGCAGTTCAAACTTGTGAGCATAATCTTCATAAAATGTTATGAGCTGTTGCATGTATTAGGGCAAATTAATACCTAAAATAACCATTTAAAAATCACTGAAATTAGTCTAGGGATGTATATAGTCATGATGTAGGTGATTCCCACTTATAAATCAACAACAACAACAACAAAAACAATAATAATAATAATAATAAAGTAATTTGTTTCAATATCATTTAATTAAATATGCAAATATACATAAATATGCAAAGCAGAGTGGAACTAGGGTCTTTTCTTTTTTTTTTCTCCTTAGCACATGGCTTAGTATACAGAACTCCGATAGATGTAATAACATATATAGTTCTTTACATTTTTGCATTTATATAACTTTTTTTTTCTAATTAAAAATTTCTGTTCTTAAGAACCTTTTTATTATTATTTTATTTTATTTTAAATAGTTTATTTATTTTAATTTATTTTATTTTTTTCCTAAGCTCATTTTGTCAAAACTTCATTAAAAAAAATATTTTTCAGATCCAACATGTACTGTTGTTAAACAAAAATGGAAAGAGGGCACCCCTCAGGAACACAAGAGAGGTAGAGCAATTTTCCCTGCTGTATTATAAGACAAAATAATCTTCAATAAATGCTTACAGTGAATTGTTCTCTTTCAATCTCACTAACTGGAACTTTAATTTACAAATATCTTGAATTACTTTCAGGGAACAGAGAGACATTATAACCACATGATTAGGGCACCAAGATAAATAGAAGTTCAAGTCCCTTCTCAACCTACTACAGCACTACCATTTTGCCCTCTAAGGTCTATTCACTCAGCCTAGCCATGTGTGACAGACCTCTGAGCAATGCAATACTTTGAGCTGGAACTGCTTGAGTGGATCCTGAAAATGAGCATCCTGAACTCTACTAAAATAGCCTTTAATGGCTATGTTCGGTTTCCTAAGTAGAGGCATCTAGTGTTTGAGATTCCTTGGGGATGTGAAACATCCACAGAGAGTCACAGAAAATATAAAGCAATTATTTACTGGTTTTCACAGACAACACAGAGTTAAAATTTAGCAAGCTATTAGCCTTTTAGCAACCTATTAGACTATAAGCTGTGTGTTCATTATGCCTGCTAAGGTTTCAGAAGGGTTGATCAGATGTTAACAAGTTGACATTTTCCACCTTCTCTGTTGACAGTAATGGCAGTGTTTTACAACTGGGCTAACTCCTGTCCCCACCTCACCCCCTTTCTTTTTTTTTTTTTTTTTGTTTCACCTTTAGGATTTTATACCTTCATACATTGGATATGGTTTACATTGCTTGTTTTTAAATGAATTGTATTAAGGTACAATTAGACTGGAATTTCAGCAGGCAGACATGTTGGCCATACAAGGAGTTTCTTGATAAATTTAACCACAAAAAGAGAGCATGCAAGTGGTAAAATCAAGGACAGGTAATGAGGGAGAAGCGTAAGATTATTGGTTAGGTAGTTAGGGAAAAATTTAGTACTAAATTCACCTGAAGCTATGATGATTGAAGGACAAGAATGTTAAAAAGACCATATGCTAGCTGCAAAAGGTAGTCCAGGAAATGTAGGCAATATAATGAAAGACAGTATACTGTCAAATACTTTACACTACCTCTCCTCACCCTCTTTTTTTTTCTTTTTTTCTTTTTTTTTGGTCTTCACATGCGAGTTATATGCTTGTCATGCAGAAGATTGAGAGCAAAGTCGCAGTTCTCCCTTAATCACCTGGCACACAGTTTCTGGGTTTTCCTTATACCCCTAGTTGATCTAACTTCCCTTTTATCCATTAACTGCCTCTGTAGACTTTGCTCCCACTTACTGTTAAGCAGGTGTCCAGACAGACACTGTAGACAGACAGGAGACTGGTGCTCCCTAACCAGCAGTGAGCAGAAGACCAACAATGAAGACCTTTTTTAAACAAGAACCTGTCTGTGACAAAAGAGTTAACAAAAACTTTTAGCT